>NC_135655.1:109921350-110221350 GCF_964188315.1 Podarcis muralis | reverse complement strand
CTCTAACCTTTAATTTTCAGACCTACAGCAGAAAGCCTTTACACTTCAAATACAATTTATTTTGGAGCATTCTTGTGTTTCCGTGGCAGAGATCCCTGTGCAAGCTGAGCCTTTTTGAGGAGGTTCAAACCCTCATTGACTCAGAGGTATTTGCCTCATATTGCTGAGTCCATCCCAGTCAACCGCATGGTGCGAAACTGAATAGACAGGGAAAAGTCCACGGATCTGAACAGAATACAAAGCCTCCAACTCAGTGGAGGCTAGTCCATTAGGGACGCGGGTGGCACTGTGGTCTAAACCACTGAGCCTCTTGGGCTTGCTGATTGGAAGGTCAGCGATTCAAATCCACATGATGGAGTGAGCTCCTGTTGCCCTGTCCCAGCTCCTGCCAACCTAGCAGTTCGAAAGCACACCAGTGCAAGTAGATAAATAGGTACCGTTCTGGCAGAAAGGTAAACGGCATTTCCGTGCACTCTGGTTTCCGTCACGGTGTCCTGTTGTGCCAGAAACGGTTTAGTCATGCTGGCCACATGACCCAGAAAGCTGTCTGTGGACAAACGCCAGCTCCCTCGGCTTGAAAGCGAGATGAGTGCTGCAGCCTTTGGCTGAACTTAACCATCCAGGGGTCCTTTACCAAGGGAACCTTTTAGTCCATTAGGACAAGTGGAACCCTGTTGCACCAACCTGAGTCTGACCTCATTCAGCCATTCACCACGTTTCAGCCTTCCTCCAACCAACTCAGGGATGGACCAGTCCTCGTCCTTAGTCTCTGTGCTGCTTTTGTAGAACTCAACAGGAAGAGGGATGGGGACGAAACTGGAATTAGTGGGCTCTGTGTGTTATTGGCTCAGGCTCCGCCTATCATTGGTGGCCCTGCCTTTTGCCAATGGGCATCAGCCAGCAATACTCCCACTGACTCATATGTGTTACTGCAGAATCATCAGGAGTATTTATTTTGATTCCTTTCTATTTGGATATGCTAAAGATTCCTTGTTGTTCTTGTAGACATTGCAGTTGCTGCCCCTTATGGTGGAGAAGACAAGAAAGGGCTGGTTTACATCTACAATGGGAGAGCTACAGGTTTGAATGGGATGCCATCTCAGGTCCTTGAAGGACAATGGGCCTCTGAGACAATGCCACCAAGCTTTGGCTACTCACTGAAAGGAGCTACCGACGTGGACAAAAATGGCTACCCAGGTGATCTAATAGCAATGCCGGTTCTTGTATCTTGTAAACTAATCCAACATTTATATCACAGGGAGGAGCCCAGTTCAAAACTGCGTAAGAAAAAGAGATTCCATAGGGTTTTGATCTTTACTAGGGATGAATAGATTCTCTCAGTTCTATTCTGTTAGCATCCTGACATTGTGATATCCCTTGGATTCTACACCATTTGTATTCTGGAATGAATTTCAGATTTCAGAATATCTGCTATTTCAGAATATTTGCAAAATCCCCCACCATTTGTTCTCCTATGGAAATATAGTGGAATTAAAAAATAAAATAAAAAAACAACATAACTTTTAAAAGATAGATACACACACACACACACATAACACCCCACAAACCTTCTTGTTTAGTCGTTTAGTCGTGTCCGACTCTTCGTGACCCCATGGACCAGAGCATGCCACAAACCTTAACACTTAACAATTGAACAAAGAGAAATAATAATTTCAGGAATATTTGGCGGAAGGAGGAATAATTTCTTTTCATTTTTCTATTTGCTTTTGATATATTTGTGACTGGATATAGGCAGGAAAAAGAGCAAAAACTCTCTGTTCAACCAAAATTCCAAAAACATATCTTAGAAGTATAATGGACATTACAAACCTTTTGAGTTTGTGTAAACATGTCTGGCAAAGCATCTCCTTAAAATCTAAGACAGAATTCAGCAGATTTAGGTTCCATAAGCATCCCCAATCTTTACCCTTTTGCACCCACGTTTAAATGTTTACCTACTTGCTCTTTCAGCAAAAGCACTTGCTCCTAATTCATGTACTGGAGACCTGTTGCTAATCAGAGAATTGTGTAACATTCAAAAAAAGTCTCAAATCTAAAAACAATATTATTTTATTCTATTTCCAGACTTGATTGTAGGTGCTTTTGGTGCTGACAAAGTTGCCTTATACAGGTAAGTGCTCAAAATTAAGTCAGAGCGGAAAAACCCAATGATATTTGCATTTTACTGAGGAGCAAAGTTTGCTTCACGGTTAGAGGTGTTGCCTTTTTCTAGCATCATGGTCTCCACAGGGTGGAGGAATGGTTCCTGTTATGTACTGAAGTTCTCACCCTGGGCCAGCAGGGGGATACTGTAGATAGTTATGCAAATAAGGGATTGAAAATGACGTTCAGTGATTGGATAGTTTTAGAAAGTTGTTACAGTTATGTGTAATGGAGCTCTATATAAGCAGGCTGAGTGAGCCCTTCAGTTCTGTTCTGGCCTCTGAATAAACAAGAGCTGTTTGAAGAATCACTGTGTCGTCTGATATAACAGTTCCCTCCTTGCTCAGTGGCCTGCAAGCAAGGGGCACAATGTTCTGTTCTCTGGGTGTTCTGTTATTTCCTCCATGTTGCACACAGCTACCTCCATGCATGTTAACCTCTGGCCAGCAGCTGAGCTTAGCAGCAGCTACCATCCTGGGGCTTAGTCATAAGAACTAGGATGCAATCACAAATCTGGGTTTAAGCAGCAGCAGAGTGAATGGTTTGCAATCAGCCGGTTTGCAATCATAATCCCTGATCCATAGGACTAGGTGGACATTCTGTCTGTAGGTCTCCAGTGACCTCCACCAGTGGGGGAGCTCTCCCACCATGAAGGCCCCACTGCAGCACTGGAAAGCGCAGCCCCAGAGGAAAGACCACCGCCGGGGTGTTCAGACTGGGAGTAGCTACTATAAGGTCACTACTACAGTCGTGGGGCAGTGCAGGCTGGTCAGTCTGTTCCCTGCAGAAGGGCCCAATTAGGACCCCAGGCTGATGCAAATGTAGCAGATAATCCACCAGCCCCAGTTAGGACAAGTCTACTCAAAGGTAGGCCCTACTGAGCCTAAAGAAGAGGACAAGGTGGTTCTTTCATGCAGTAACCCTGTTTTGCTTACCACTTGGTTCTTTTCAAAGGGCACGGCCAGTCATTACAGTAAATGCTGGACTAGAAGTCACCCCAACCATTCTAAATCCGGAAGACAAATCCTGTGAACTGAATGAAAATGGCCAGAAAGTTTCTTGGTAAGACGACTCGTTTGTATTTCGAAATGGATTGGGAGCCTCTTCAGTCAATCAAAGGAGGCCATGAGAGACAAGGGGCAAAGGGAACGTGTTTCCCCACACTTCCTGGCCTTATGCAAGGGAGCAAAGGACACAGTTTGCTCCTCGGCGAGGTCCATAGCCTGTGGATGCTCCAAAGAAGCAAGCATATATACAAATCCTTCCTTGCTGTTTAAAAAATGGTCAAAGGCTCTTCCCAGGTGGGAAGCTTAAGTGGATTCATTGTGTAATGTTATACGGTCCCATCTGAAGTATGAACAGCTTTGCAAACGTGTCCTATTCTAAGCCCTTTCCAGAAGCAGGAAGAGCCCATCAACAGAGCTATCTAAATGGAAGGGTGGAAATCTGTTCACCCCATTGGGAGAATGTGCTCTAGCCATCCCCGCCTCCATGGACAAGTCCTGTAAGGATGTGGAAAGGACGTGAGTTGCTTGCGCTTTGTGTCTTGCCAACTCTTTTGAATGGCCAACATAGTTCTTGCACTCCTCCAAGTGCAATTTTATGGGAAACTCCATTTTGCCTTTATAAGAGTGAGGACCGACCTTACCATTAGGTGGGGGAGGCATACCAGTAATGGGCAGCAGCAATGAGGTGTTGAGGAACATAGCTGTGTGTGCTACACAGCCTGCCCTGCATACACACACACATACACACATACACCCAGGCTAGCCTGCTGCCTTCAGATGTGGTGCTGAAATATTAAACTGGCAATTCAGTTGGCCTAAGTACATGGAATTTGGGGAGTTTCTGCCTCAGGCAGCAAAAAGTCATGGACCAGCCCTAATAAGAGCTCAGTTATAGCAGTAAAATCTTACCAAAATAGATAAACTAAGCTCTTAAGAAAGTATATTTAATAACCGGGAGCTGAAGGAAGCAGTGGAGGGAACTTTTTAAAGTTTCTCTAAACCCAACAACACCTACCAAGGAATCTGCACATGCAACTAGATCTTATTAACAGTCATGAAAGGGTAGGTCTGGAAGCCACTACTGCGCTTCTGCTGATCAATAGATGTAGCTTGACCTTCAGGTACAAAGTGTGTTTTGTTTTTAAATGTTCTCTAATTTCCCCCAACAGTTTTAAAGTAAAGTTCTGCTTAAAAGCGGATGGCAAAGGAAGTCTTCCCAGGGACCTCAGTAAGTTCCTCAGTAGATTTACTTACCATGCACTTCGGTTCTCCTCATATTGTCAACAGATGTTCAGTGGCAGTAATTTAAATTGTCAAACTTCTTCAGCCATTCAAAGCCCCACTGGTATCAGACACGTGCAAAACCCATTCCCCTTTTAAATCTTCTGGCTCAGACTTCACACCATTGTTCTTCTCAGTGTATGGGAGACAACTTTGTGGTGGTCTGCTAGCTGCAAAAATCTCCTTCTCTGAGGAATCGGTCAGAGAACCCTGGAAAATGGGCCTATCTGGACTCAGATATGGGGTTCCCTGAGTGGTTTAAAGAAGCATGGAAGTATCAGGGAACAACCGTAAGTTACAGGCTGGCAAAGTTGTAAACATTGTGTGGCACACAATGAGATGAGAGTTGAAGAAGGCCAAGTGACAGTCGGTTGCATCCAGTAGAGCTGTCCTGTTTGCACAGAGACTTCCACTTGCTCTGTGGAACTTGCCCTCCTTCTCCTTCCCTTGTGAACCCCCCCTCCCCAATCTCTGCTGGGGTTCCTCCAACTCTCCCTAGCAGATTTGATAGTGGGGCACAGGGAATGGAGAGCAAAGGGAAGTTCAGCTGTGCAAGAGAAGTCCTTGTGCAAATAGGATGGCATCATTGGGTGCAACTCTTTATATGTATTTGCTCCTGGGTCTGGAGTAGGGCACATTTTGCACAGATGCCATATTGGCCTAAGAAGGCCTAGTTACCACAAACAGCAGCTGCAGTGATAAACCTGTTTCTGAGATGCATCACTCTAAGCTGCAGTCGAGATTTCATATGTTGAATAAAACGTTCCTCTGTCCATAATGAATTGGAAAAAAAATATTTAAAAGAAAGGTAAAGGTACCCCTGCTCATACGGGCCAGTCGTGTCCGACTCTAGGGTTGCGTGCTCATCTCGCTCAAGAGGCCGGGAGACAGCGCTGTCCGAAGACACTTCCGGGTCACGTGGCCTGCGTGACAAAGCTGCAGCTGGCGAGCCAGCACCAGCGCAGCACACAGAAACGCCGTTTACCTTCCCGCTATAAAGCGGTACCTATTTATCTACTTGCATGTAAGGGTGCTTTTGAACTGCTAGGTGGGCAGGAGCTGGGACCGAACGACGGGAGCTCACCCCGCTGCGGGGATTCGAACCGCCGACCTTACGATCAGCAAGTCCTAGGCACTGAGGTTTTACCCACAGCGCCACCCGCGTCCCCATTTAAAAGTACTTTCCAAAAAAAACCAAACCAGAGTCCTTTCTGCTGAGGATAATTCAGACTGAAATTCCCAGGTGTCAAAAAATGTTATTTATGTATGCTACTACTGCGGCCCATGTTTTGTTAGCCCAAAAATGGAAAACGAGCGAGGTCCCAACCAAAGAAGAATGGCAACTTAAGTTGACAGAATATGCACAACTTGCAGACCTAACATATGGAATAAAAGAACAAGAACATACGCTTAGAGAGGATTGGAAAACATTTATTGAATATATAGGAAATAATTGTATACAGCTGAAAATGCTGGCAGCATTAAGATAAATTCAACAGTGTAAGAAAGTTTTGATGGATGCAATAATGGAATACTGAATAGTATAGTTTTTGTAAAATATGCAGGGATTTATGATATGTAAAATGAACCATGGAAAGAGAAGAAGGGAAGTCATTGATATCTGAGGGATGTAAGATGAGTATTTTAAAATGTAAAACAGAATATTTAATAAAAATTAAACGTTCCTCTGCAGAGGAAAAATTATTTGCATTTAGAAAAAGCTAGCATGTTGGGATAAGGCTAGGCTAGAATGTACCACCTCGTACCTGGTCTGTGAGAACAAGGGCTAGCAGCAGCCACTAAGGAATTGTGACACTAATGGGAGACATGCTGGGAAGTTAAGAGACAGGAATGGAACATCCCCACTGAGCAACAGATAATCTGGGAGACCTGAGGCAGCAGTGGAAACAGAGAGCAACGAGAGTTAGTGCCGTGCAGGCAAATAGTTGCTGACTAGCTGGCAGAACTGGGTAGAGGTACGGGTGCTGATGCTAGCAGCCTGTGCTGGCAGTCTTAGTCAGCAGCCCCCTTCCTGTATGGTCCTGATTCTCTCAGCCACTGCTCAGCCACAGCATCTCTTCCAGCTCAGCATCCTGCTTTACCTGCGGCTGCTGCAGTAAGACACGGCAAGAACGTGAGCATTGCTTGACTAAAATGCCTTTTCCTTTGGCGGCAGCTTTCCATGTGGAGCTGCTGTTGGACAAGCTGAAGCAAAAAGGTGCCATCAGGAGGGCGCTGTTTCTCCACAACAGGCAACCGGTCCACTCAAAGAACATGACTGTCCCCAAAGGGGGTCGAATGAGCTGTGAAGAACTTCAGGCATTTTTAAGGGTAAGAGTCATACAAGGCCGCAACCCACCCACCTCCTGCCTTCTTGCTATACGTAGGGTTAACGTTATTGATGTCCGGAATTGAGAAGAGCCCTGTCTGGAGTGCCAGGACTCGAACTTGGAACCTTCTGCGTGCAAAGCAAATGCTCTGCCTCATGGCTACAGCCCTTCACTTTTCTCCAAAAGAATTTACAAATGGCTGCCTCTTATTTGCTTGGTTGTTTTGTTTAATTCCATCCACTATTAAGGTGGTAGGTAGCCACAAGCCTTTGTAGTAGATGTTTGATTGAGTTCCATTCCAGTATAATCGTGCAGTTTTCGTTTTCTAAAAGCAACTCCATTTTTGTTCTCCCTTAGGACGACTCCGAATTTAGAGACAAGCTTACTCCAATCACCATATTCATGGAATATCAGCTAGATTACAAAACGGCTATGGACTCTACTGGCTTGCAGCCCATCCTCAACCAGTTCACTCCTGCAAACGTTAGCAGACAGGTACAATGCTGAGAGATTTAATGGCAAAACATACTTTTGAATCGGCAAGTTCTCCCCCAGTTAATTCTCATGGTTGTTCTTTTAAATGTTTGAAAACACACCCACACAAGCACACGTTACTTTGTTCCTTGGATGTGGCATTGCAGTGAAGTTTGAAATTCCATCTCCACAACAAAGAAGAATGTGTTCTGTAACAGTTCCCCTCCGTCATTTGCCCTTTTCAGTGCCGGATAGCAGGTGTACGCTTTTCAAAAAGCAAAAAATTGCCCTTTGCTATTCCCTCTTACTACATAGGGAAAGAGTTTCACATTAATAGTGCTAACTTTCCCACATAGGGTAAAAGCATGGAGTATATAATGCATATATATTCTGATAGTCTGAACAATTCACATATCATATACCAAATTATTACTATTCTTATTTACAATTTAGGCTCATATTCTTCTGGACTGTGGCGAGGACAATGTCTGTCGTCCGGACTTGCAAGTGGCTGTGGACAGGTACGAGTCTAACTCTTCTGCAAAATGGGCAATTAGTATAGTAAAGACATTTGACCCAGTTCAGACAATCTCACTAAGACACGTGCAGCCCCATTACTCTTTCTTTTCTGGTACGAGCATTCAGGAGTCTTCTGATTAACCATGGTTTCCTGTTCCACCTGAACCAAGAAACTGTGGCTGCTAGCTTCAGGAAAAAGCTAAGACACTGAACCAACTTCAAACCGTGGTTCAGTATCATGCCTTGTTCTAAAGCCGGTAGGCATTGTTTCATGGTTTCAGCGAAATGAGAAACTTTCATTAATTAGAGGTTCCTTGGTTTGATTGCTTGTGCTGTGAAGGGCAGAGCAAAGGGACTGTGCACATGAATGGGTTCTTCCATGTACATAAAGACGGTGTAAAATTTGTTTCCCTTATCTCACATCTTCATTAGTTACTGCTAAATAATGGGGTGGTTCTGTGTCATGTTATCCAGCAGATGGCAGTGCTGTTTCTATACTGTATGTTTTCTGATGCCTAGCTCTTTATAATTAGTTTACATCTAGGCAGGCCAGATACAATAGATTTTTGTACCTTTGCCAAGCTGCACGTACCCGCAGTCCCTCTTCTGCGCATCAAAATGCCCTCTTTATGCCCTGCTTTTTAGTTCTGAGAAGACTAGATGATCCTCAAGAGTCTACAATTCTGTGATTCTCTGGCTCTGCTGTTTAGCTGGAAACAGCACGATACCAAGCCCTCTGCTATAGCTGGCCGTTCAATTGTTTTTGTACAGTTCTGCTAATGTGTTGCATGACCTTCGCAGTTTACAGATGAAGTTGTTCCTGGGAGCACCTAGGAGAAGTGTTGCCACAGGCTCTTTTAAACGTTTAATGTGCTGTAGTGGGTGGGGAGCTACAGCGGTGGGTGGGCAAGTTTCTGTAATACTCTGGTGTTGAAGAAATGTGCTTGAGTGGAAGAACCATTTTCTGAAGGATGGACCATTTAGCTGGTGATTTTAGTGCTTGGGGAACACCTGTTTTTGAAAAGCACTCTGCTGATCTAATGAGTCCAATGTCAGAGTGATGCTAGTACCTCACTGGGCCTGAGGTCTCCAACGTGGCACTCTCAGACATACTACTTAGCACCCACCCAGGCCCTCTACCCCCCCCCCCCATTTTTTAATTAGTTGGGTTTGTTTTGTTTTTTTTGAAATTCTTTGGTCACAGGTGTCAGGTTTTTTTGTTGGAGTTGTGAGGCCTGCTTTCTTTTGCTATGTTCTTGTTTTGAGCAATTTAGATGTTTTGCTGTGGGGCCAGGGTTTGTACATCACCAGTTTTCTTCTGTGGAATGGGCATTTTGTGGTGCCTATAGGTTTATCAGTTTCCCAGATATGCCCCCAGACTCAAGAAGGTTTTTTGTGGTGAGGGCCTGTGCTAGGCTATGATTTTAACACAGCTATGGAAACACATTGATCTAGAGCAGTGGTTCCCAACCTTTTTGAGAGGTTAACCCACAAGTCTAAATGTATTTGGCATGGTGACCCACTGATTATCACATGGATTTTGGACCTTAGACATTTGGCAGCTGTTGGTTTCGTTCATTTTAACTGCAAGTCTTTTTTTATATATATATAGCCATTCCTTGAGACATCCAAGCAAAAAATTACTTAATAGCATTTATGTTGAAATTTTTATAGTGCGTTCAAAGTTATTCATAGTTTTGTTTGTGGGAATGTAAGGACACCAACCATCTGATTGCAGGATATTCAATCACAAGCTATAAAAATGTATTGCAGAAACATACAGATACACAAGCCATGTCAGATGTAAAAAAAAGTATGAGTGGTTTTGACAGTTTTATTTACAACAAAGTCCATCTTGGCAAGTATCAGTGGGGTGGCTGAGCTTGCATTTTGCTGAAGAGTAGATCAATGTGGGGTTTGATGGTTGTCAGACATAGTCTCAGATCATTATTGATACATAGCCTGCTTCTGTATTTCGTCTTCACAGCAGTCATTGCTTGAAAAGGCTGTCTCGCAAAGATATGTACTATCAAATGGCAACAGCATGGAGATCGCTTCATCAGCAAGCTCAGGGTACTTAGCAACATGAAGCCAAAATTTAGCTAACCTCAATTTCCAAAAATTATCTTTGAGGGTCCCCACACACAACAGTTTGATGGGTTGCTATTTTGGAACAAAGGCAACTTCATGGCATCAGTTGCAAAATGGTTTTGCACATGTTCAGACTTCTGTTTCTAAGCAAACTTACCCTTTAACAAACCCTAGCAGCAGATTCAATCACTGTTCACCACAAGGTGCTCATACAGGAAGGGGTTTGTTTTTTTTAATGTGCTTGTGCATAAGATACAAGCTGTAAACAATTCCCGAGACCATATAACACCGGTCCTGAAAGATCTTCATTGGCTCCCATTGGCTTCTGAGCACAATTGAGAGTGTTGGTGCTGACCTTTAAAGCCCTAAACGGCCTCGGTCCTGTATACCTGAAGGAGCATCTCCACCCCCATCGTCCAGCCCAGACACTGAGGTCCAGCTCTGAGGGCCTTCTGATGGTTCTCTCACTGCAAGAAGTTAGGTTACAGGGAGCCAGGCAGAGGGCCTTCTTGGTAGTGGCGCCTGCCCTGTGCAACGTCCTCTCAGCAGATGTCAAGGAAATAAGCAACTATTTTACTTTCAAAAGACAACTGAAGGTGGCCCTGTTTAGGGAAGTTTTTAATGTTTGATGCTGTATTGTTTTTAATATTCAGTTGGAAGCCGCCCAGAGTGGCTGGGGAAACCCAGCCAGATGGGTGGGGTATAAATAATAAATTATTATTATTATTCCCTGTACAAGTACCTCACACTGAGCTGTCACTGGATCTGCTACCAACCTGCAGAGAGTGGCTCCCAAGTGTTAAAATGTCGAGCCTTTCAGCCAAAATGTTATAAGAGGTATTCATCAGGCCAGTTAAGGATTAAAAGCAAACATTATTTGGGGTTTATTATAAAGCCCACAAGCCACTTGCAGGTCACGACCCACAGGTTGAGAAACACTGATCCAGAGGCCTCACTTTTGTTCCATATTGGTCTTGTGCAGTGATCAGAAGCAGATCTATATTGGGGATGAGAATCCTTTAACCCTGGTCGTCAATGCCGAGAACCTAGGAGAGGGAGCCTATGAAGCTGAACTCTTTGTTACCGTCCCACCTCAAGCAGACTTCATTGGCATAGTTCGCAACAAGGAGGTAAGTCTAGTGAGTATGCTGTGAGCAGTGTTTATTGCAACAAGTTTGTGTTTATTTATTGCTGCCTTTATATCCCTTTCCTTCGGCTCCAGGTGGCATACATGATTCTCCCTCTCCTCATTTTATTCTCACCACAACCCTGTGAGGTGGGTTAGCCTGGCCCAGGGTCACCCAGACAGCTTCAAGACTGAGCGGGGATTCGAACCCTGGTCTCCCAGGTCCTAGTCCAACACTCTAACCACTACACCAAACTGGCAATGCAGTGGTGTAAAATTAGAACTGTGCAAAGTGTCCAACCACATACACAGTCTTCCTTTGTTTGTTGGAGTCTACTTGGGTTTTTGATATCACATATCTGGTTGCTGACAAAAGGATGCTGTGGAACCAACGTTCTGCAGCCTGCCACCCTCCTCAGTGTGTTTTGGACCACAAGTCTCATCACCATTGAGAGAGCTAATGGGAGCCCAGCAAAACCTGGAAGGTACCAGTTTGGGGGAGGTTGCTATGGAAGTTTACTGCTATGGGTTTGCGTTATGGTCTGCAGTCTGACCTACAAATCCTGTGGTGGCAAGTCTGGTGCAGGAGACAGATTATTTTGAAATAATCTGCGTACACACGTCCCTGCTCAACTGTGGACCCACTGTGTGGCTCACTCTCTCTTGGTATCAATTGCTCATCTCAAAATGAAAAACGGCAGTACAAATGAGATCTCAGTTCAGTTGTGCTCTTAGCACAAATGTGTGTGTTGCTTTCTGTTTGGGGAGGGAGAGGTATGCAAGAAAATAACATCAGCTGCATTGGCTGCTGAAAATCCTTTCTACGTGATGCTTAGCTCATGTGGTTGCATTTCAAACAATTGATGTGGGAAGCAGCAATATGAGTGGGCTACTCACATGATCAGAAGATCTGTACATTACAAATGAGACCTGGAATAAGACTGCTAGGGAAACAGCTCTGGGCAACTACAGTGAGCTTTAGACAAGACCATTCATTGAGCTTCAGGCTCCTAATTGTGGATTTGAACCTGGGTCTCCCACATCCCAAACCCTAGTTCTGTCTACCATATCACACACTCTCATCAAGTGCTAGTTCAGTGTAGCCCAAACTTTCACTTGGTGGGGGGTGGCTTTCTTGCCTCAGCATCCCAGTTCCTTCATGATAGGCCTCAGTAATTTCACATTATAAATATAATCATTTTCCTTCCTTCAAAATGTCTACTTAGCATTTAAAGTAAGGAAGCTGTTAGGCAAAACTTAAAAGTGCCACCTTTTGTGGCTATTTTGCTTCATCCCTTTTAGTTGATCATATGGTGCTGATGAGCAGTGTGGACCTGCCAGCTGGAAGATAAAGCTGGATGATCCTCTCCTAAACTGGGAGAGAGGTGTCTTGTCTAGCAACAGGGATCAGTCTGTGCAAAGCAAGCCAGGCTGCTAAGACAAAGCTATTTCTGTTGAGGCGCTTAGAGCCACACATTTGGTAATTAAATTAATTCAGGCTCGTGCTCTTACACCTTGGGAAATGAATGGGGCGATCCCAAGGGACTGGGATAAGTGCCTTAGCTGTTGCTGTTTTGTCCCTAACATGGCAATAATTAAGACTGTACAATGCAATAAATGCACCAGAAAAATTCTGCCATGTCAAGATTCCCCCGCCATGATGCATTCAGGATTTACTTCAGAGTTGTTAGCAACTCACTGTATTGGTATCTTAAAGAAGATTTAGGAGCCAAAGTTCTAGGTGAAGTTTTAAAAAATAAATGTTTTGGTAATACAGTCATACCTTGGAAGTCAAACGGAATCCGTTCCGGAAGTCCGTTCGACTTCTAAAATGTTCGAAAACCAAAGCGTGGCTTCTCGTTGGCTGCAGGAAGCTCCTGCAGCCAATCGGAAGCTGTGGAAGCCCCGTTGGATGTTCGGGTTCCAAAGAACGTTCGTAAACCAGAACACTCATTTCCAGCGTTCAGGAGCCAAAACGTTTGACTTGCAAGGCATTCGGGATCCAAGGTACGACTGTACTATTACCTAAGTAATGGAGCTGGCCTGCTAGAGCAGTGTTCCCCAACCTTGGGCCTCCAGCTGTTTTTGGACTACAATTCCCATCATCCTTGACCACTGGTCTTGCTAGCGAGGGATGATGGGAGTTGTAGTCCAAAAACAGCTGGAGGCCCAAGGTTGGGAAACACTGTGCTAGAGTACTGATGAAATGTCGCTGCCTTAAACAAAGCAGCATTGCCCATTTGGAAGCCATTTTGATGTTGTCAATACAGTTCCGAACTTGGACCTGAGTTCAGTTTCCTCTCTAGTCATATGCGCAATGGAGCAAATCGCTCTTTCCCTCTCTTACATCTAGAGAAGTGTGTGCTTAGAGATTACAGCCTGATAATGGATTATTTTCTCTGGACTTGAAAAACACTAGTGATCTTTGCACCACACTTGCCAGCGGAGAGACAGGTTCTGAACCCTAAAATGTCATGTTTGATAGACCGCTCATAACCATTGGAAGTGCTAAAGAATTCAGTGCAGACAATAAATATCATTATATGTCAGAAGGAGAAAGTGCTTAGGGAATGATAAGTATTGTGCTCTTCTCTGAAAACAGTCACCTTTGTTTCACTGCAGGATTTGGCAAGGCTTTCATGCGCATTTAAAACTGAGAATAAAACCCGGCTCGTTGTCTGCGACCTTGGGAATCCAATGAAAGCAGGAACAAAAGTAAGAATTAACAAAAACAAAGGGGAACCCTATGCCTACAGCAGCAGGGTTTGCTGGTTTGGGAGGCAACCTCATACTGACTGCCTTTTGGTTCGGGTTAAACCAACCTCTTTCCAACTGTCACATGTTAAATCCTGTACATCTTCTTTTGTGTTCAAGCTTTCAGCCGGCCTTCATTTTAGTGTTCATCAGGAATCTGAGATGGACACCTTTGTGAAGTTTGATCTACAGATTCGTAGGTATGGGGCACTTAGCACTGTGTACTCACCTAATAACTGGGGCTGCTATTGAAATAGGGGGGGGGGACGGCACACAGGCAGAAACAGAATTAAATTATAAATAATAGTAATATTATTGTCTGTAAGAATATTAAATTGCAACAATGTAATTATATGGTGCATGTACACACACTCTCACACCACATTTCCAGTTTAATACCACCAGCTTCCCTTTTTAGCCATTTTCTTAATTTATTTAAAAGCATGTATGTGTATCTCACATGTTTCAGAAATCTCCAAGCACCATGCAGTCTAAAAAGAAATAATATATCATTAAAACATTTTGCCCGTTAATGTCATAAATGAAATCTTGTTTGAGGATCTTTGTGTACCTGTGGCCTTTTGCATTTAAAAGGCCGCTGCCTCTCTTCCAGAATCTATTGTTTTAAAAACCTGCAATCTAACATCAGTCAGGACTGCATTGCCAATATATTACATTTAACCGCAAAGACTGAGATACTCAGCATATTAGTCGACATACGCTGTAAAAGGAATGTATTGATTTGCGCATCTCCAAAATGGGATGTACAGAGTGAGTTGGAGAGAGAGAGAGAGAGAGAGAGAGAGAGAGAGAGAGAGAGAGAGAGTTTATATTGGAATGCATTCCTCTTTTAAATGGCTGTCTTAAGACCAATGAAACTTCTGGCCAGAGAGAACCTGACACATTTTGTTACCTGAGGCAAATTCCAGAGGTTGGCCCCTGCAAATACAAATAAAATAACTAAATTGACAGTTTGCTGCCCTTTAAATGCAGGGATAGGAAACCTGTGGCCCTCCTGATAGTGTTGTACTCCCATCAGCCCCAAACAGCATCACCAGTGGTTGGAGCCCATGGGTAGGCAAACTAAGGCCCTGGGGCCGGATCTGGCCCAATCGCCTTCTCAGTCTGGCCCATGGACTGTCCAGGAATCAGCATGTTTTTACATGAGTATTATGTGTCCTTTTATTTAAAATGCATCTCTAGGTTATTTGTGGGGCATAGGAATTCGTTCATCCCCCCCCCCAAAAAAAAAAAAAATATAGTCTGGCCCACCACATGGTCTGAGGGACAGTGGACTGGCCCATGGCTGAAAAAGGTTGCTGCCCCTGTCGTAGCCCAACAATGTCTGGAAGGCCACTAGCTTCCCACCTCTGATTTAAAGGAGTAAGTTCTCAGAAAGCAGCCACTCTTCAGGCATTGCAGGAAAAGCAACTCACTTGAAATGGGCTACTGAACTGAACCGTGTACTTTCAGCGCATGCTGCTTATAGGATAGAACCTCCTTCCTTTTACCTTCGACATTAGCACATGACTTGACTCACTGTGCCATTGCATTGTTTCACAGCTCTAACATGTACAACAACCTAAGCCCTGTGACATCTTATCAGGTGGACCTGGCCATCCTAGCAGTTGTCGAAATCAGAGGGTGAGTGATGGCCTTGGTGCCATTTTAGCTAGTGCCTCATTTCCTTCATTTCACAATTACTCGGCTTCTGCTGCATGCTCACGGTGCCTGGTGGTTATTGTGCGCTCCTTGTGTAATTTTAGGGTTTCTTCTCCGGATCATCTTTTTCTCCCAATTCCTAATTGGCAACCCAAGGAGAATCCAGAAACAGAGGATGACATCGGGCCTCTGGTTCAACACATCTATGAGGTAAATCTGTGCTCAAGGCTGTAACCAGAAGGCCATGCCTGCTAGAATCATGCCTTACCTCTTGCCAGAATGGTAAACTAATCGGATGGCCTTGTGGGCTGCAGAGTGAGGTCCACCAGGCAGCTTAGTACTGTATGCAGGGATGTCACACGTCATGGTGTGTTCATGCATTTAAGGTACCGAGACCACCCTTCTACCCTCCTCTCTCCCCCAGAAACAGAACAGAAAGACTTAAGAGCATGCCTGAAAAATGTGTTACCTGCCAAGCCAAGCACAACCCATGAGTCACTGTACTGTAGCCTGCCTGGTGCTTCACAACCTTTGGGCGGTATTTAACATAACAAATATGTATTACAAAAGCATTACACAAGGGCTTTTGGAGACCTGAGGAGTGGGGCAGGATTTTCCGTTCTAACATCTGTAGTGGCAAGTGGCTCAGTTCTGAACCAATGTCACACAGCTTTGAGATAGGTAAGAGCAGAGGGATTTGCTGTGGTCAACCCAATGTTGGCTCTTCAGATGCTAATGGACTGCAGCTTCTATCATCCCCAGCCAACATGAGCGGTGGTCAGGAATGAGGGGAGTTGTGGTCCAACAACATCTGGATGGCCTTTAAAATAGCATAGGACTGCCTGGCTATACCCACAGACAAGTTGTTGGGGCATATGCCACAATAGCCATAGGAGGGGATAGGATTGTACTGCAAGAGTGAAAATAGCATTGTTCTTCGTGGTCATTTGTTTCTCCTGCCTCTCACTAGCTTAGAAACAATGGCCCGAGTGCTGTCAGCAAAGTGATGCTCAATCTTCAGTGGCCTTACAAGTATAACAACAACACCCTGTTGTATATTATGGAATATGAAATTGAAGGCCCCATGAACTGCACTTCCGATATGGAGATTAATCCGCTAAAAATTAAGGTAAGTCGAAAGCATCTTCATATTTTCCATGTACTGAGCAATCCATCTGCCTTGAATGTTTAAAGCAATACAAATCATTGTTAATTGTTATAATGTTAAAGAATATTTTGGTTCATTGTCATCAAAAGGGGCAGCGGGGAATCCAGCGGTTGTTAGCTTGTATCTGCCGAAATGCTTGGGCAAAGAGGTTCTTCTGTGCAAATGTTGAGCGAATTCGTTACAGAAGAGAGGTACAGAGAGAAATGAAGTGACCTTGGGAGGGTGATGATGCAAACATACTCTCATCTCGTCTGCTCAGCAGCATAGACCTTCCCCACTAAACCCTAACCAGCCCATCCCCTTGTGGGCTCACTTGACAACAGCAGTTCCCTGAATGTGGACAGGGCAAGTGACCATTTCAAAATGGCCGTGGGCTTTTTGGTATCTCGTTTATCGCTCTCAATTTCCAATGTATGCTGTTCACCCATCCACAAAGTGTTTAGGAATGTGTCACCAATCCGTACTGATAATCGAACCCTTCTTGATGCTGTAGATGTCAACGCCTCACCAAGATGAAAAGAATGAAACAACGAATGGAGGAGATAGCCGCAGTCACAATGTTAACCGGAGGGACCTAAGCGCAGCTGAGGGAGATGTACAAACTTTGGTAATGTCTGTTTATTGGTTTGTTTGAGAAAAGTTTGAGAATCTTAGGTATGCTTCATGTGTCCCAAGGGATTGCTCTGTAAAGCAAATTCTGATATAGATGCATAGCCGTGATTGACCATGATGGACAGATTGGTTAGGGAAACTCTGAGAAAAGAGGTGAGCAAGCTGGTGGGATGGTTGCCCAAACCTTTGGCAGCCTGCCTCTGTCTTTAGGTAAAGATGCCGAGGCTCTACTGCCTCACTCACTGGAAATCGAAACTGATTGGATGCTTTTTGATGAGTAGAGACCTGCTATATGGTACCTATGTAATGTAGTGATGTTTCTAGGTGTATAGTGCCAGGTGTGTTGGCTCAGCACTATTTAAATCTGCAAATTACATGGGGTTTTTATCTAAATTCCCTTTCTGAAGGAGCCCAGTGAATTAAGCAGGGTTGCAGAATCCAAATCGTTGCAGCCACCACTCTGCAACTTTGCACCTCTTCTTTTGCAGGCTGAAGTTGCCACCAGGGGTTGCAATAAGTGGTCAGCCAAGACTGTACCAGCTCTAGGATTCAAAGCACTGTAAGGTTGGAAGGGAACCGACTCTATGAAAGATTCCTGAGGGCCGTTTTACAGTGACCTTAGCATATATTGCTTGCTAGGTTACGTTTCTCAAATTCCAAACCTCTTAGAGCCTGAGTATTGCAATTCTAGTTCCCTGGGATGTTCCACTAGCAATGCCTCTGAGAAAAATCCTTATACGGAATGATTTATAACCACTAGAACAACTGATTCAGACTGAGCATGCTAAGCTCAATTGGAGTTCTCAGAATAAGTGGTGTAACTCATTTACATGTGTGTAAATACTTTGCATGGTATGAATAATCATACACATGACTTAGATAACCCAGAGCCACAAAATCCTAACATTGGACACACACAAATGGTGCACATCTACATCCTTTGCCACTGGCATGTTCCCCCATCCCCTCTGCATTTGGGTGACAGCAATGGCAATTTGAAATGCAACATGCATGCCTGCAGCTGCTGCTGCAACATTTCCCCCATGATCAGGAGGAAGAGGTTATAGCATTACATCAGCCACTGCAGGGTAGCAAATATTGGATTTTAATGGCCCTAGCGAGAGATGATTTAATGCTGCATGTTTATTGCACTTCAGATGCCTGTGATATACGAGGTGCAAACCTCTACAACTGATTTGCCAGCTTGACAAATAACTCATTGTTCCAAGCCTTTCCGGGAATGGAAAAGTCAGGGACAATGGGATTCTCAAAATCATGTGCTGATGACTTACCTTTGTACCTTGTGGTTTCACAGTTCAAGGGTGCTGCCTCCTGTGTCCAAAAGGTGCTTTATTATTGTAGGTGTGATGAAAAGGAAAGCACACACAAAAAAGGCACCCTTGTTCTTCTCCACCTTAATTTTGCTTAGAACTGTATGCGCATGAAATCACAGAGCATAGTGTGTTCATGAAAAATGGGCATTTTAAAAAATTGCATTCTGAATTTCCATGGTGTCACTTGACAAAAAATAATTCCATCCTATACTGATGGAACTATTTCTGTTTCTTCTCTCTTTCCACATCTGTTCACATCTCATCTTAAGTGCCCTCATTCATGGAACATTCATCTTTCCCCACCCACAACAATAGATAAGACCTGGAAACATGGATAGAAGGAGGTGCAAGCAACACATGAGATTTCTTTTTTCTTTTTTATATATATAATTTTTATTGGATTTTGCACAAATTTTCCAACATAACAACTCCAAAACAACATAACAAATCTTTGGCTATCACAGCCTAAGACTTCCTTCAACCACTTCTGATGATTTTCTAAATTTTGTTACTATGCTTATTGCTAAAAGTCCAATCTTACATCAGCGATCTTAGTACTTTTCACAATAATTTATATAGTCCTCCTTAAAAAACTTATTGTAACCCTACAAGCAATGTTAGGTAATTACAACTGACTTTCAGATACAACATAAATTTCTTCCAGTCCTTTAAGACAGTCTGGTCCTGCTGGTTTCGAATTTTCCCTGTTAGTCTCTCCAGCTCAGCATAGTCCATCAATTTCGTTTGCCATTCTTCTTTTGTTGGCATTTCCTCTTGCTTCCATTGCTGAGCTAATAATATTCTTGCTGGAAGAAATCTCATTGAATAGAATAAGAACAAGAAGACATGAGATTTCTTCTTGCTGTTTCTTTGAAGCATCCAGGGTAGCTTTGACAGTCTGTTCTCTAGCTGAAGAAACTGGAGCAGAAAAAAGGGAATGAGATAACAGGCAGAAATGTCGTTTCATGCCAGTCTGCTTACATGAAATAAACATCTTCAGGGGAAAACAAGTTGCTGTTAGTTCCCAGACATTTTGGTGAATGCCGTAGTGGAAATGTATGTAGGTAAATTTAGCCAGGGAGATCTAGCTAAAAATGGTTCAGGAGCATATGCTTTTTATTCACACTTGACTCCCTTTACCCAAACGTCAACATTTGGTATGAATATCACACAAGTCACCAGCAGCGTAATTCAAAGTCTCGCTGCAGTGGTGCCCAAGCAGGGTGTAGTAGTTGTTACACCACCAAACATGTTAGGTCACCATTGTAGTAATAACAGCATTACAAGCAGCTCTCAGGAGGTGGATCCAACGCATAAGAAATACCGTATTTTTCGTCCCATAGGACGCACCGGTCCATAGGACGCACCTAGTTTTTTGGGGGGGAAATAAAGGAAAAAGTTTTTTCCTTTATTTCCCCCCCAAAACCAGGTCGGGGAATCCAAACCAGGCCGGGGAACAGCAGGATGGCGGCGCTGCGCCTCCCCGCTGTCCTCCGAGCTTGTGGGGCTGCCCGATGTCTGCCCGAAGCGCCGGGCGCTCTGCTTTCAGCGCGTCCCGCGAAGCAGGTTACTATCCGCAGCCGAGGGAGCCCTGCGGGACCTCCCGCGGGGCTCCCTCGGCTGCGGATATCTGCCCGGCGGCGAGGCGCTCTGCTTCTCCCGCGGGCTCCCCAGGCTTGCTGATAGCTTGCTGAAGCCTGGAGAGCGAGAGGGGTCGGTGCGCACCGACCCTCTCGCTCTCCAAGCTTCAGCGAAAGCCTGCATTCGCCCCATAGGACACACCCAGATTTCCCCTTCATTTTTGGAGGTGAAAAAGTGCGTCCTATAGGGCAAAAAATACGGTAAATCAAGAAGTAAATGGAAGCATGGATAGCTCTGTGGTACCAGTTTGCTTTGAACATAACATCTGAAAACTCATGTACAGCTCTTCCTCTCCTATTGTTTTAACCTTAGGGCTGCGGAACTGCAGAATGTTTAAAGATATTCTGCCAAGTGGGTCGCCTAGAGAGGGAGAAGACGGCAATTCTGTATTTAAAATCTCGCCTTTGGACTCAGACTTTCATGAACGTAAGCATCCATTGCTGTTTCTACGACATCTGCCTGCCCCTGAATAATATGGGTTCTAATTTGACATTTTCTTTCTTATCATTCCCATCACAGAAAGAAAACCAGAACCACTCCTATTCTCTCAAATCATCCGCTTCCTTCAGCGTTATCGAGTTCCCTTACAAGAATCTTTCCTTTCCCGAAGATGTCCACAATTCTACAATAGTAAGCTATTTGATATTCAAAATTAGCGCGACCCAGGGCAACACAATTAAGCTGAAAAGAGTTGTCAAAATGAAACACGCATGTGATCTGCTTCCAATGTTTTTACTGTCCTATATTAAATCGTGGATTGTTGGGCTCATTCAGTTTTATCGCATGCTGCTGAAGCTTTTAATTAAATTTTAGCCTTCAATTAAAAGCTTTAGATGCGGCCTTCACACTGCTGCTCCAGAATGGGCTCATGTCTGGCGCTGGCATACAGAATAGCATTGGCGTAGAACTCGGAGCCAGCCCATTGCATTGCAATCGACTAATCACACAATTGCAGACCCAATCCTGTGCATGTTTACCTAGGACATATGTATTCTATTGAGGCTTATTTCCATGTAAATGTGCACAAGATTGCAGCCCTGGACTTCAGCAGATTTATCACCATCAAAGCCAGCAATATTAAGCTAGACAGCATGGAGGCTTCGGTGGTGTTCAATTGGCCCTAACAAGCTTCCCCAAATGGAAGGACTACAGTCGTACCTTGGGTTTCGAACAGCTTAGTTCTCAATTGTTTTGATCCCGGAAGTGACTGTTCTGGTTTGCGAACTATTTTTGGAAGCCAAATGTCCGATGGGGCTTTGTGGCTTCTGATTGGCTGCAGGAGCTTCCTGCAGCCAATCAGAAGCCGCGCTTTGGTTTCCAAATGTTTTAGAAGTCGAACAGACTTCTGGAATGGATTCCGTTCGACATCCAAGGTACAACTGTACTTCTGTTCATGGAAGGCTTTTGCTCCAGTAGCGGGGAGGCGATTCTGAGATTCCTCCAAACCTCCACAGCAGATTTTCAGAGGGTGCAAGCGGCTGCAGGGCAAAGGAGGGTACTGATTAAGCTTGCCTCTCCCACTTCTGCCATCAAGTATCCTGTGAGTGAATACCACGCAAGCATATTCCCATCAGTGGGAGCAAACTCAAAATCCAAGTCAGTGAAGCTATGCGATCATCTTCCGACCAGAAGCTACCTTTATCTTACGAGCAATTCGGCAAGCAGTGCCAGATTCTGCTCCTGCCAAATCACAGCATACACACAAACATACGCCAGGAAAACCTTGCTCCTTCCCTTTCATTGAACAGTGTTTGTTTCTGCCCACTGGTGTGCCACATGCAAGTGAATCATGAAGAATTTCCAAAGCATATCCCTCCAACGCTCTACATTGTTTCTCTATAAAATATGTTGTCATCTCCTCCTCTTTAGGTTACCACGAATATCCTGTGGGGTATTCAGCCAGCACCCATGACCGTGCAAGTCTGGGTAATCATACTAGCCGTCTTAGCGGGATTATTACTTCTGGCACTTCTAGTCTTTATAATGTACAGGGTAAGTGGTGTCTTTAATGAATCATAGAATGGTAGAGTTGGAAGGGACCCTGAGGATCATCTAGTCCAACCCCCTGCAATGCAGGAATATGCATTTGTCCCATATGGGGATTGAACCTGCAACCTTTGCCTTATCAGCACCACGCTCTGACCTACTGAGCTATGGTACTTTTCAGAGTGCATATTCCTATACTCGTCTGTGATTAGCTCCCATTGAACTTGGTGGAGCTTATTGCTGAGTAGGTTCAACCTAGGGGGAAGAAGCCTCTAAATCAGTGGTTCTCAACCTTGGGTCCCCAGATGTTTTTGGCCTACAACTCCCATGATCCCTAGCTCACAGGACCAGTAGTCAGGGATGATGGGTGTTGTAGGCCAAAAACATCTGGGGACCCAAGGTTGAGAAAGGCTGGCTGCTCTAAATCATGGGTGGGGAACTGGATCCAGTCAGTGGGCCAGATCCTTACCTCTGCCACAAAGAAACTTTGAAAGATGGGTGGGGCTGACCACCTGTCAATCCCCCAAGATGACCTCTCCAGAGGGGATCACTGGGCACAAATCCACTGATGGGCACTGGCAGTACACCCGCAAAGGAGATCAGCTGATGGGCACAAAGAATGTGCCCTTTTTGTTTGCAGACAGGTCTGGTTTCAATTAAAATGGACCTATTTCCTCTGCCAGCCTGCTGATTGGCTGCATTAGAAAGTTCTCAGTGGGGCACTTTGTAGTGCACATCCCAGCAACATCAGTATATGCCCTACACTTGATGTCAGGTGCGGGGCAAAAGGCTGTGGATTGGGGAAACTGTCTAACTGGGACCTCTACCAAGCCTAAAGATAGCCGAAGCTTCCCCTGTTCCTCTAAATTGACTTACCTTTTGTGTTCCATATAAATATTTGGAAATCAAAGCCAGAAATCCAGTAGCCAAAGACAGAAATCGGATGAGTAATCTTTTGGGGCATTCAACATGGTTGTAGAGGTACGCGTGCACAATCACATGAAAGCAGAAAACAGGTAGAAGAACAGGGAGTTTGTCGATTTAGCTGCAGCTTCAGATAAACACAAGGAAAAGAACCGAAGGAAACATGTTATGCAGCCTTTGAGATTTCTGTAGCAGTCGGCTGTGAGAGCTCTGGTTCTAGTTGATTCAAATGGACCTCCCCAGGCCTTTTACAGGTTTGCTTACTCAGAGTATTAGTTATACCAGTTTTCAGTCCAACCTCACAGAACAGGAGCTTGCATGGGAAATATTTAAATGTTTTAAAATAGTAACAGTGACTTGGCT
Organism: Podarcis muralis; assembly: GCF_964188315.1. Taxonomy (NCBI): domain Eukaryota; kingdom Metazoa; phylum Chordata; class Lepidosauria; order Squamata; family Lacertidae; genus Podarcis; species Podarcis muralis. Next base: position 110,197,915 of record NC_135655.1, on the reverse strand, counting down.
GCTTAAGATCTGCATCCAGATGTTTTAAAGATCTGTTATTGCAGAAGGCCTGGCTGAGTTCTGTTGGTGGCAAGAGGTTCAGCAGTAAATAGATTTTTAAAGCGCTGTTGATGTGCTGGGTCAACTAGGCTATGTATGTGGATGTTGTGTGTGTAACAACAGTAGCGTGGCATGTGGAAGTCCCATGCACGTATGCGGATTCTGTGCGCATGGTAAAATGTTTTTGAAATTGGGGGCTGCATTTGTCTAGCTGTTGTGGGGATGCCTTAACTATTTTGATACCCCAGGATGAGTGAGGCCCAGGGGTGTTTATGGGCAGAGATAATTCCCGTGTCACTCCCAATATCCATTGTATTTCCTTCCTTTCTCTCTACAACGCAGGTGGGTTTCTTCAAGCGTGTGCGGCCACCTCAGGAAGAACAAGAACGGGAACAGCTGCAGCCGCATGAAAATGGAGAAGGGACATCAGAGGCCTAAGCAGTGTTTTAGCTGTGTCATTTACCAAAAGGTTCAGAATGGTCAACAACTTCCTTTTTTTAAAAAAAAAATGTGTATTTTTTCTGCCTTGAGGGACAGACTGTCTAGAATTGCACTGCAGGTGTCTTCTGGCATTTACAGTAGTCAGAGGTTAATTGCAAAATGAGAGCAATATGTTAGCCTCCCTCCTATTTAATCCTGTTCACATACGTGACTAATACATGTGCACTGATGAGCATATTTTTAGTGCCACAGCCTTGCTTATCCAGCTCCGGAAGGCTAAAGACATAAAATGTGTTGATTGGTACAACTTGAACTGCTAGCAAGAGTTTGAAGACCTGCAACTACTACATCCGTTTAATGAACTGTGTGTACACTAATTGAAGACTGTCTGGGCTGGACCATTCCACGGTACTCACCAATCCTTAGAATTACTTAACTTGCCACTACATTTTCAAACCAGAAACATCTAAATCGACAAAACGTACAATGTTCTGCTCCAGTTATATGATTTTCAGTGAGTTCGCCATAGAAGACAACTGTACGGTACCCATTTCAGGAATCACTGTCCACTTCGTAGATGCAAAAGATTTATTTCGGTTTCCTAATATTTATGAGAGATCATCCGCCTTTTTCTAGACACTAATATACCCATACTCTGGGAAATGATTGGTTTGTGCACCAGACTTCTGATAACTTTTCTAGCCTTTCATAACTTTTCCGCACTTCAGAAAATTCAAAGCCTATACAAGGAAATGGAAATTCTTCATTCACAATATATTATAAAAATAATTAAGAATATCTGCTTGACCTTACTATGCATAATTTTACTTCTGCTTTCAAAATGCAAGTTTTGAAACAAAACGGAATTATTTCTAGCAAAACTAGGCTGTTGGAGGATGAGCAAGAAGAGGAAATAGAGGGAGTGAAGAAAATGGTGCTTAGATGAATTGGAATTGTAACCTCTTACAAGCCCACTAGAAGCCTTCATCAGATGTGTCTCACAATTTCCAGCTCTTACCTGCAGCCTAAGGTAGAAAACTGAAGAGTTCAGAAGGCCACATCCCGCTCTAGATCTTGGCTTTGCTCTGGGTCTTTACAGATCAAACCCTTAGACATGTAAAGAAGGAATCCTGTTTGTACAAGTAAGTTGACAGGCGGTGGTAGCAGACATGCTGTGTTGAGCGTGTCCCAGTGAAGATACTAAGTGGCAGTGTCATGCTGTCTCAAGTGGGACCCACTCACGGTTGCATTTGCCAGGAAGTTAAAAAAAATCGTCATAGAGGAAAGCAGTGGAGTAATGAAGGGAAAGCATTTTATTCTGAACAGCTCGCAGGATGCATGTTGTTAAGCAGGAAAGAGCCTTAAAGGGCAGTTCCAGTGAATGGGATTTCAGAGGATGTCGACTGTACCTTCACTCTTTCTGGGATCATTGCCAGGATTTGATCTATGGAAGGAAGCTGAAACCTCAGTGTAGATGGTTGGCCAGGTATTAAAGAGCTCTCATGGAGAGCTTTCCTGGAGAAGAGAGACCACTGAGGCGATAATACACAAGAAGGCAAATGTGAAGCTGAATTGTAAGGTTTGGTCTTAGGTGCTTCTACCTTTTCCTAAAATGGGGTATTGTAAGTACATTTAATGGGAAGGATATGCCTAGTTGTAGAAATAAAAAATGTGGTCTATGAGAGCAACTGTGTGCCACATAGATGAACTACCAAAATTGGGAAATGAGGTCGATTTATCAAAGCGATGTGGTTCTGAATTGCTGATTTATTTTTAAAATCATCTCTATTTTCTGTGAGAGGAAAAATACAAAGGGACTTAAGTTTTAGTGTTTATCTCGGGCCTAGTGCACCACATGTATGCACATCATTTGATTTTGGGGGGATATTGATTACTGTACTCGATGACGGTTAGCTGAATTTGTGAACTTAGGAGCAACTGGGAAAATAGAGCTCTACCTATGCCATGGTGCCAGATCTGATGGCCGTTTCATACAGGCAAGTTATCAAGTGATGAGCATGCAGGTGTGAACTAGGCTTAAGAAAATAAAGAGAAGACAATTGCTTCTATGGGGCTCAAAGTAGCACTTTCCATACAAATGCCATACTGAAAGAGGCTATTGTTTGATAAGCATGAACTGCAACTGCAAAACTCAACAGATTGTATCAGTTTCCACTTTCCACCCTGAGTTATTGGATAGTTTTGCTTTGCCACATACACAGTGTGTTCTTCCATAAGGGCCAATGACACTGCAACACTTTGTAAATAGTACTCTAGTTTATCCAAATCTCTTTTTTCTTGGATATCCCCTCCTAGACCATTCAGATGAATGAATTTGTACTGTATGTAAATATTTTTAAAGGAAAGAATGTCACAAAAGTAGGCAAAATGAAATATATTAAGCATTTTATACTTAATAATTTTTTCATGAAGAATATATATTTTGTAGACAGCAAAAGCCTATGCATCAAAATGTACAAAGAACACTACCCCTCCCCAAACCAAAACCAAATGGTTATGTCCTGTCACTTCAGTCTGCTTAATTGGAAACAAATATGGTTAAGATAAGAGATAAATATTTTTTCTGGCCTTGTGGTTCTATTGGTCTGTATCTAGACATAGCTGTTACTGAAAGTATCCTTCTTAACGGTACAGTCCTATGCATTATTCAGAAGTAAGTCCCATTCTGTTCAGTGGGGCTTACTGTCGGGTAAATGTGCACAGAATTGCAACGCAGAGTAAGTAATCAATCAAGTTCATTGTTGAATAGACACATCTTGGTGTCCTATATTACAAAAAGCATAAATTTCCAAGTGGTATATCGTTTAGCAATCTGCCAATTTATATTATTAACTAGAAATTTGAATTTCTTTTGTCTGCAGCTTAACATAACTCGGTGAACAAGCAGATGTAGTCCTATGCTCCCACAGCTAACAGCTGCAACCCAGTGGTGTTGGGAGTTTTGGCATCTTTAAATTTAAATATCTGAAAACAACAAGATTTAGAAAACTGACAAAAATGCATTAATTAAAGATGTAAAGGTAGCACTGGGTTTTTCAGTTCTGTGTGGTGTTAGGGGTGTGTGATAGAGGTTTCGTAATTTGAGAGGTATTATGTTGCAACATCAGTGCTTTTTTGCCAAAGCATACCTGTCACTAACATAGTAAAGGTAAAGGACCCCTGACACTTAAGTCCAGTTGCGAATGTCTCTGGGGTTGCGGTGCTCATCTCGCTTTACTGGCCGAGGGAGCTGACATTTGTTCACAGACAGTTTTTCCGGGCCATAAGCCGCTTCTGGCAAAACCAGAGCAGCGAATGGAAATGCCGTTTACCTTCCCACCAGAGCGGTACCTATTTATCTTCTTGCACTTTGACGTGCTTTAGAACTGCTAGGTTGGCAGGAGCTGGGACCGAGTAATGGGAGCTCACCCCGTTGCGGGGATTCGAACCGCCAGCCTTCCGATCGGCAAGCCCTAGGTTCAGTGGTTTAGACCACAACGCCACCTGTATCCCATCACTAATATAGGACTCCCTAATAATCAAATGAACAATGTATAGGCAACCGCTTTTTAAAAAATACAAAGTGGTATTATATAGTATGATATTTCCTTCAAAGTTATTATACACAGCATTAGAACAAACCATAGAATCATAGAATTGTAGAGCTGGAAGGGACCACAAGCGCTATCTAGTCCAGCCCCCTGCAATGCAGGAATCTTTTGCCCAACATGGGGCTTGAACCCATGACCCAGAGATTATGAGTCTCATGCTCTTATCAACAGAGCTGTGTAATCTCTTCGTAAAAATCCCTTCCAGAAACCAACCACCCATTCTTCATAAGACACTGTCATTCTATTGCCGATAGAGCTGATATCTATCTGTCCATAATGCATTTATGCTATAATATTGGTGCACCACTGCTTCATTTTCATGGCATATTCTGAGAGGTACTGAGTTGATTGAATTATTTAACGGAATGTAATGTTATTATAACTGAATCAACAGGCTGGGAATGGGGCATGATGTTTTTCTGAGTTCGCTGCTCTTTTTTAAAAAAATAATAATCAAATGCAATTCATCTTTTATAACCAGTTTTAATTAATTCCTTGCCAAATTATCAACATATACAGGCCTCACTAAGGAAAAACCAGATGCTGTAATTCTGTCGGGGCATTCTCTCCCTGTTGCGCATATCTCTAGTCACTTAAAATTCACTCACATTCGCAGGTTTGTTACATAATGTCACAGGACATCCAATTTTATTTATTTATTTTAAATGAGTTTAAGGTCATACGGAAACCTCTATCTGTCCTGCTTGACCTGTGATGGCTATTTCAAAGGCAGTATCAAGTGATTTTATGTTATGAATGTTGTGTGTGTGAAGTTGAAGTGGAATATCCATGTGCAAATACACTCAACGAGCAGGCGTGAACTTAACCAAGTATGTATGAACTGCTTCAGTTGAAAATATTTGCAGAGGTGGGGTGGGGGGAGCCAAAACACTTTCTGGGCAGAAAACTCCACTTTCCGTTTCATACACAATATCTCTTATAGTTATGCAAGTCATCACTGATGTTGAACATGCATTTATATACTCATTCCACTTAGGGTTTTCCTTTTACTTGCATAAAGAATTCCAGGGTCCTAGAGAGGAAGTACTTTAGTGCATCTTATGGGCTCTCTGAAGACTTTATATTGATGCAAACACTTCAGATTGAAAGTCAATCTCTTCCATTTGTCTTTTTCCTATGTCTCCTTGCTACAGAATTAGTACCAAAGCCAAGCCCAGGACAAGCATAAAATGTGGAACCTCACACACATGTTGGCCTGAGATGAATGTAGCATATATTGTCTCCCAGAGGTCAGCAGGGCAGAGAGCAAATATACTAAACTGACCTTGCAGGTTTAAGTAGGTTTACTCATAGCCAACCCCCATTGCTTTTAGTGGAACCTGTGCACTAATAATACTGCTTAGGTGTGCAACCTCAGTGACTATGTAATTGCTCTAGATAGTATTATGATCACCCACAGGATTAATCAGAAGTAAGCTCCATTGCTTTCAGCAGAACGTATTCACTAGTAAGAATACTTAGGTTTGCAGCCTCCTTGTCTGTATAATTGCTCTAGAAATGTGATTGCCCACATTGGGTGACACACCATGTACGTTAGCAAAGTTTGCTAGTTGCAAACTTATTTAGTTTTTTATAACTTCTGCAAGTAAAACAATGACTGTACTGTTACTGAGCTGATAGTACACTGCAACTATTGTGTCAAACATTTATTCCTCTAAATATACTGACCTTACAATAATGTTCCATGTCAATTCAACATAAATTAACCCACCATTAAAAACAGTAACACACATTTTAGGTACTTAACACTAATAGAAACCAGTGAGAGACTATGGCCTGAACCCAAATATCCATTCATCTAAGGGTGCTTAATTTGTTTGTTTCTTTAGACAGTCCTTCGTGCTGCTCAGCTGAGTTTTCAAACTCGGGGATTAACTAGACATTATAAGAACAGCATTGCCAGAGCTTCCTTGCAATGTCTGAAGACACACATGGTATTATATTATTGTACTGTGCTCTGCTTTGCCCCAGGTGGCCAACAATGAATTAGGTGAGGCACAACACAGTGCAATTATGTCACATCACTGTACTGCGTTTCTATTTATACCACAGGTGGGGCACCTATAGTGCTCCAGATGTTGTTGGACTACAACTCCCATCGTCCATGACCATTATGTTGCTTGGAGACCCACAACATCTGGAGGGCCCTGGATTCTCCATCTTTGGCCTAGACATTACAGTGAACTGGGGTAGGAGACAGGGAGTTGTCTGTAACATCTGGCTAATATGACAAAGGAGAGCCAAAAGCAATTTATGATCTCTCATGGGGTGGAGGGTTGTTAGGCAAAAATAAAAGTAAAACATCCCAATGGGGTAAGCACAAGACTTTCAGCAGGTCTAAGATAAATCTTTGGATTCCAGCCTAAGTTTGTGGTCTTGATGTTTAGAATGTGTATTTTATTTCACCATTTCCTAATTTTTATATATATATGTAGTGATTTATTGTTTGTGAAACACGTGCGTCATTTTCTAAACAAACCAATGATTGGCAGTGTAACTACCACACAACTGAGACCTTTTCTTAATTATATCATAAATGCACTTTGCTAATATGAATTTCTGGTTACGATGTGCCCTCTTGTCTCAGGACGCTGCAGTGCTATTCAGCCCATCAGTCTGTTTATCTAAACATCTCACACAAACATTTCTTTTCAGATGTCTCACAACCCACTTTAATTTACTATTTGTGATTCCATAGTATATAGGCTGAAATAATATATGTTATGCCATAAACCTGCATCTGTTACTCCAATTTCACTGTCATTCCTTCCCCCAAAGAATCCTGGGAACTGTAGGTGCTGTTGTAGATGCATCCTAAAATATTTTCTGTGTATTTATTTGGCGGAAGTCTTCAATGCACTTTAGACTTTCTCTTAGAAATAAGAGTATATGTTTCCTTAAAAAAATAACAATACATTGAAACATCAGATGTGTAACTGGGTTTGACTGTGCATGAACAGGATGGTCACACTGTTAATGCTCAGGAATTTTTTTTAAAAAAAGCATTTGGAAAAGCAATAAATAAAATCCACCAGCACTTACACTTTAAGCCTTATAAAAGTTCTGTGAATTAATAGTATTTTAAATGTTGAAAACAAATAAAACAAATCATTGTTGTCACTCACAGCAGCTGTAAAGATAGCCTATATGAGATACATTAGCTGTATTACTTGACTTACTACATTGCCCATCCCTTAATCCACAAATCCACTGAAGTTAAAACACTTGGAAAACAAAGTCAGATATATTTTTTAATTGTTCGCATAAATCAGTTGAAGAAATCTTTAATGTAAATAGTAGGATAACTAATGTCTCTTTGTTCGTTGATGAATAAAATACTTATTTCACTCTGTCCTTTGGATTTATTTGCAAAACACAAATATCAGGATATGTACGACTTCACATTCGCAAAATTGCTTTGCATTTTCTCCTGATATAAAACTAGCTGGTGGGACTGCCCAGGACTAATGCATTACATTAATGTAGCAAAAGCTAGTCAAACTGGTGCATGGGTGTTAGTTAAGTGGTTGGGGAAAATAATGTTCATTGTGCTGTTATGATGCAGGCCTATAGACACTGAACATTACAATAGACCAGCTCGAATAAGGCATGCAAAGAGAACATTATGTAAGAATATGAAGTTGCAGGGAATTGGATGAAGTAAGCTTACCCGCACTTTGCTTGGTAGGATCCGTATGTGGGGGGGCAGTGGCAAACCAGGCAATGACCCCAAGGCTTTAGGGCTGTAGGGGTCCCAAGATCTTGTACAAAATCCTGGCTGACCTCTTTATAGTCAGTCTCAGTCTGCTTTGTTATTAACTTAGCAGCATTGCAGGCAAGTAAGTCCCTTCCTTCAAAAGCACAGCCCCCCCCCCCACTGTAAACCAAGCCTATCTGCATCGGTTTTACACTAGTTCCTTGGCTATTGGCTGTCCTGGTGCCCGTTTTTTCCCTGCACATGCCCAGTTGCCCCAGTTTACTCAGGACATTAGGAGTCAGCAGCCTTTTGATTTTAGTAAGAGGAAAGGAGACAAGATTCACAATTTCACAGGTGTTGTTTCACCATGAAATCCTTCAGCTTTTTCTGCTGGAAGGTAACTCAGTTGTTTAACCAAATATCTGCTAAGGCAAGTAAAAAGTTGGAGCTATTTTTCCTCAGTGAAAACTTCCTTGGCCAAAGAAGACTTAAAATCAGAATTGTAGAGTTGGAAGGGACCACAAGAGTAATCTAGTCCAACCCCTGCAGTGCAGGAATCTTTTGCCCAACCACGACCCTGAGATTAAGCCTCATGCTCTGCTGACTGAGCCATCTTCCAACCCTATACAGTGTACACCCTTGCTTAAGACTGAATGCTACCAAATACAGTAGTACTTACTGAGCATCACATCATTTCACCTATCTTCTGATTAGTTTATAGAGCAGTGCAGAAGGGATCGTGGTGACAGGATTTCTCTCCTGCACTGGCTATATTTACTATTACAAATGCAGTAGTGAACTTTATTAAGTTGGGAAATAGGGTCAGCTTAGCTCATGGATTGTCAGGATAATGCCAGTGTGCGAATCTCTAGGCTGTGTGCACACATTTTCATTTTCCCCCTCCAAATCCTATTGTCCTAAAACTGTTTTGTTATATCTTCCTTTTCTGTCTGCTTCAGGGCTTAAAATAACACTGCTTGCTTTGAGGGAGAATTTTGATGCCTCCTTAAAGCTGCATTTTAAGAAGCTCTGAGAATTAGATTGGGTGGGGACACATTACTGTACTCAAAATACTTCAGCAAATGCCTGGGTGATAGGGCCATTAGTGGCTAACAGCCAGATGGTTTAAAGCCTTATGCCCAGAGCATCCTAAACCTCTAAGTGCTAAACAAAAAGGATTGAACAACCTAAGTGCTTATGCCATCAGTCCATAGTTGTCAAGTAGATTCTGGTACAGACCTACTAAACACTCTGATATTGACCACTGTCTTGCTCGATTGGCGTTAGGTGTGTTGCTGTCCATTGTCACAGCTCCCTACAATACTAGTGATACTGAACTAACATTCCCTCAGAATTGTTTGGGATGATCATGCTTTTTAGCAGACAATTGCACTCCCTCAGCAGTGCTTCCAGTCTGTTGTATGGCAGGCCCATACTTGCTTGTTATTTGTGAATTTTATTACAGCTGCTATGTGCAGAGGTTGTTTGAAAAACAGCTGAATTAAAACTCACCTCCTCCTCCCCTACAGTAAAACTGTATATTGTATTCCACTTGGAACAACAAACACAAGGATGAAGGGGAAGGAGCTGCGGGGCTAGGAATCAGGTTGGTGCTAGGTTTGCACGTGTCCCCATTGCCGAAGGCATTTTTCAGTCAAGGCACAGCTATCTCGGGCAACTTGCATGGTAAATAACTCCAGCACGTTGATGTTGCCATATGGAGGAGCACTTCTCACTCCTTCCGCTGGATGACTGACCATGACACAGGAATCATGCCTGAATTTGAGCATCTGTAAACTGGACCGTGTGTAGCCGTCCCCTTTCCTCTCACCCCAGTGCTATATTTGAGAGCAAAAGAAGCCATTTAAATTCAGCTTTCACTACTGTTCATGGCTGCAACTGACACTTCAAAGAAGCCTCCGTCTCTGTAGCATTCCTCTCTATTGCTTCTGTCATTCACCAGTAGTCCATGGATCAGTTTAAGAATTACTTAACAGGGTAAGATTATCTTTCTCAAGTTTCCTTGACATAAGCATTGGCAGTGTAATCCCAATGCTGGTGGGGAGTACGTGTGTGAATAGCACATCCCATAGTCAGGCCCGTCTGCATGGCTCTTCTCAATTTCCCCTGGAAACTTTTCTATTGCAAAACAATAGAACCAGGTGCCCTAGAAATTTTCATCAGGTGAATCTCCAGCCATTTGACCACAAAATGCAACTGCTAAATCATCACTTATTGAACTACCTACAACAATACCTGCGTTCTGGTTGATTTTTCACCTGTGGGTTGACTGCAACAAACAAGCAAACCAGAGCATTCACTCACAAGTAAGCATTTGTTTGATGGTCAAGGAAATATAACTTTCACTCCATGCTAATGATGCCATCTCTATAATAGGAACGGCTTCACCTGTCAATTTTCCGTCTGCCACACAACTGTTATTGTGAACAAGAGCCAACTCTTGTCAGATGCAGGAATCAAGGATAAGGCTTAATGTACATCTCAGGTCTGGGGTTGAAATGCAGCCCTCCTCTCCAAGTCCAGCATTTTGACCCTACATGGCTCCCCAGCCCCAGCCATCTATGACCCTATTCCACAGCTTCCTTGAGTTTTCCCTGGGTATGTTTTTGATCTCTGCTGCCTTAGGCTTACCTGGATGAAGGACAGAGGGGGGGCATGTAAAGAAGCCCTTACGCTTGATGCTCTGCCCAGTTTTGTTAATTGACCATTGCCTGCATTCGGTCCTCGAATGTTGTCCAGCAGGATGTGCACCTTGGCTTGGAAAGGGTTCCCTACCCCTGTAGCCCATGGAGGTCCTCAGCAAACACATTCACCTTGAAGGCGCCATGAGACGTGTCTGTTATGTGCAAAGGGAGGGGGATGTTCAAGAGATACACCAAACAGCATTTCCCAAACTTGGGTCTCCTGCTGTTTTGGAACTACAACTCCCATCATCCCAAACTGGCAAAGCCAGCAGTCATGGACAATGGGCGTTGTAGTCGCCCCCCCCCCAAAAAAACCACAACCACTCTGGAGACCCAAGTTTGGGAAACACCAGGAGCACCTTTGAGGCGCAAGCCCTGCTGCTAGGGGAAAGAAGACGCCAACCCCCGTCCAGTCACCGAGAAACCACACTTCAGCGAGGGCGGGCTGCCTCTAGGGCAGGCACCTCCAAACTCGGCCCTCCAGACGTTTTGGGACTACAACTCCCATCATCCCTAGCTAACAGGGCCAGTGGTCAGGGATGATGGGGAGTGTAGTCCCAAAACATCTGGAGGGCCGAGTTTGGGGACGCCTGCTCTAGGGAGAGCTCCAAAGCCCCTTGCTGCTGGGGAGGGAGGCAGGAACACGGCAGCAGAGCCCCTGGTTATGAAGAAGGCGGGCTCGGCGGTGCCCCTGTGGGTGGGGCGGGGAGAGAAGGGGACCCGTGCTTGTGTGGACTGGGCGCCTGCTCTCCAAAGTGAAGCCCAGGAGAGCGAGCGGGGAGGCGGGCTGAGGCGCCTCGTCGACGGCCGCCTCGCCTTCCTCCTCCTCGCCGTCACGTGGGCGTGAGGGGCGGGCGGGAGTGTGCGCGCGTGAGGGGGACTGGCGTAGAGCGGGAGACCCTGTGGCCGCGCGCGGCTTAGCTGCCGGCCCGGGCGTCCGCGCTCCTTCCCTTTCTGGCCGCCCTCCCTCGGCCCGCAATATGCCTCCGCTGCCCGCTGGCTGGTGGTCGCCATGCCGGGCATTCGCGGGAGCTCGCCGTCCTTCTCGCTCCGGGGGCTGGCTGCCGCGTCGGGGTTTCTGCTTCTGCTGCTGCTGTTTCTGAAGGGGCGCCCGGGCTCCGCAGCCTCCACCGGCGCCGCCGACCTCGCCAGGCGCCCTCCGAAGCAGCAGCCGCAGCGAGCCGCCCTGGCGGAGGCATCTTCCTCCGCCGCTGCTCCAGGTACGTCTCCCCGCACTCTGACCGCGCAACATGCGAGTATTTGCACCCAGAGGCTCCCGATTGGAAAAAAAACAACCTCCCCCACGTAACACCCACATTTTCCCTCGTATTGCGTCGCACCCCATTTCTTTCCCTCGCGTTGCACCTTTTCGTCCCCGGGTTGCAATGCATGCACACACTATCCCTTCTCTCCGCCCTTATGAGTGGACGGAAAGATCCATTCATTCCCTTTAACCTTCTGATCTGGATTGTTGTTATGATGATGATGATGATGATTTAGCAGCGTGCTGCTCTGCTCTCGCCTTATGCCGTTCATCCGTAGTAAGTAGCCCGCCTGGGGAACGTGCATTTGCCTCGTTAGCGTGGAGGGCTTGCGGTAGTAGATCTGCCCTCGCTAGCTTGCCACAGCATCACCCCTGTTCTAAGATCTGGGGAGGGAATGTCGCATCGGGTTGTTTTGTTTTGGATGGGGTTTGCCTGAACAGCGCGGTTTCAGTGGAGAGGCTGGCGAGTTGCTTGGAGAGGTTGCCCAATTTTATAGACGGCCTCCTTGCTTTCTCGCAGAGTTTACATGGCAAGCCCAGACCGGCTTCTTCTCATCCCCATACATCCATCTCTCTCTCTCTCTCTCTCTCTCTCTCTCTCCCTCTCCCTCTCCCTCTCCCTCTCTCCCCGCCCCCCACCCGACGTTTTTCACTTTTGCCACTATACCCGTCTCTTTTCTTCCATGCAGATGGATGAGTGCGATCAGGATGGTAAAATGTATTTACATCAACTGCAAATGCGACGTTCATTTTTTAAAAGGCTACATAGAAAGAACAGGACATCGTGTTCTCCCCAGGAACAGGAGGATGCAGTTTCAGTGGGATCAGGGATGAAACGAGGCTTTATTTCCCCCGGGTCGAAGACCCAGTTTGGCACACACCCCTCCCCCAGGATGGGAGCGTCAGTAGCTCCCCTTTGGAGGCTTCACCTGGGGCAAAACCCACGGCTCCCACCCCCTCCAATTACTGCACTGAGTGGGATGCATCTAATGCACAAGCCCTCTCCCCTCCCAATATTGCCTCATGCCTCTCTCCCCCACCCCCATAATGCAATCTGTTTCTTTATTCACACCATTAATTTCATCATATTGCCTTGTTTGTATGTGCCCCTTCCATGGGTTGCATCATCTCCTCCCCTTTCCTCTCTAAAGCTGCACCTATACACTGACACCAAAGCTCCCTTCTGCTTTCCTCACTTGGGTGGACTCCCTTATTTCTCTCTGGTCCTTTTGCCTCTGCTTCCCCTTTAAATCCCGCAGTCTCCCTTCCTCTTCCCAGAAGACTGGCCCTAGCCTAGACCATGCATGTGCTGCTTGTTATTTATGGATAGTGTTGCTGAGGAGGGGGTCTTGGCACTGTGTGTTTAATGAAGCAGCTTCCTTGCCTCTTGGGGATGTGAATTAGCCCTCCAGTTGCTGTTCCTTTCCCTCTATGGGGATTTAATAGCTGACCTGGAGCAGCTGCTGCTATGCTGTACTTTAAAGCTGATATTGAAAGCAGCTCCATTGGTGTATCGTGATGTGATATTCCTTCAACCATTCCCTTCTATCCGCAGAAAGGGAAATATTTTGTATTACTCACGGAAGACTCCTTTAAAAAAAGAGAGAGAGAGAGAGATGGAGAGATGCTGTTTAACTAGAAGGGAGATGAAAGTGTCTTGGGATTTCTTGCAGCTCAAAATGAGCTTTCTTACCTGAACATTGTATATTGAGGAAAATCAGTTGGAGTTTGAATTCACCATTTTATTTTATTTTTTGTTTTAATGGATCTTGTGCTCTTACTTGTCATGAGTTCAAATATATGTGCAGAGTATGACACATCCAACAAGGAAGTTGCACATCTGGTGATTTGTGATATATCATTGGTGATCTAATTTGCAAAAATGAAACACTGGCTGCTGATGTTTCTGTCTGCATTTTCTAATGCCAAATAATGGTATTTTTTTATTTTTCTAATCAGAATTCTTCTTCTCTCCCTTTCCCCTTGTTGGCTTTCTCTCCCTTGTTTTTTACTCTTTGGATACAGCAGTGTTGTTGTTGTTTTTAAGGGAAATAGGTCAAGATCCAAAAGGATGTGCTAGCTTAGTCTTTAGCTTGCAAGGTAATACTGTTTGTTAAGCTTAGCTCAGTCAATTTGTGCTGGCGCGAAATGGCTAGTGTACGTTAAAACGTCTTCGATGACTGGCAAAATCTATGAGCTCACTTGTTTTTCAGAATACTCTGCTGAGCAAGAAAATGTGTCATTTCCCTCCCCTCCTGGCAGTAGCGTATGCTGAAATGTGATGTTTCTGACTTGTTTCTCGAATCAGCCTTGCATTGCAAATGCTCCTGTACCTTAGCAATTGGTGATTAAAGCTTTGTTTGAGAAACCTTGTTTGTAACTAAGATGCCTGTAGATTTGTACTTCCTTCAGATGCTTGTTATTTAAGCCTTAAGTAGAGCCATAACTCCTCAGAGCAGGGATGTCCAACTGAGGGCCTACCATATTGTGTTGGACTCCAGCTCCCATCAGCCTTAGCCAGCATTTCCAGTGGGCAGGGATGGTGGGAGTTGTAGTCCAAGGACAATAGGAGGGCCATAGCTGCAGGTTCAACAAGATGCTTGTTACATAATGAAGCCGTGGCACTTTCTTAAGTGCTTAAGGAAGCTGGTATTCCTGTGAAACATATAATCATATGGCTAAACTATTACAGTTAAGATGCTTCAGCTCCAAAATGTTTCCCATTTTATTCTATGGAGAGTAAACAGAGCAGTTTAAGTTACATTGAGCTTGAGCAAAATTGTTGCTTTTAATGCTGTGGTGTTGTAAACCTCTTGAAAATGTGGCTAAAATAAGAGGAGGGGAGCAAACATGTTTACTCATTAGAGTCACATTTGGATGCCAAATACATGACCATGGACAACAAACAGTGGTTTTTAAAAGGTCTTTGTAGCAGTTGTGCTTTGGTTACACACCTCCTAAATTATATTATGACTTGTGGTTTTTTTCAATTTAAACATGTTAATTCCAGGCTCAGGATGGACAAAAGGATGCTCTTGAGATTATTTAAAATTACAGTAACAGAATCATATCATGGAATCACAGAATTGTAAAGTTGGAAGAGACCCTGAGGGTCATGCAGTCCAACCCCTGCAGTGCAGGAATTTCAGCTAGAATGCCTAAATGCAAGACTGAATGTTAGCCAAATGAAGAGAATAGAAAGGAGCACAAAACTGGACAGGGGGAGTCAACCGACACTAAGACATATGCAATATGAGGAACATATTGCTGAAAACATTAAGGTTGATAATTTATTTCAATGTATTGAAAATCAGACAAGCAGTTAGACCATTATGCAACAGATGGGTGAATGAATTAGGAAAATTGCAAGGAAACTAAATTAATTATTTGCATCTGTCTTCACTGTGGAAGATGTTAAATAGTTCTCAACCCAATTTTCTGAAGAAAGGCACAATAAAACAAAAGTGAAATAGAAATGACTAGATGAAATTCTGTTCATCAGTACATTAAAATTAGTAAATTATCAAGTGTAGATGGCGAACCCCTGAGCTTTTTGAAAGGATTCAAATGTGAAACTGTTGGCTCTTCTAGCAAAAAATTAGACAACTTGTTCTTGAAACCAGCTTCCTTATCAGAGGAGTGAAAGATCGCCAATATTATTACCAGCTTTTAATGAGGGATCTCTGGTGAATCCAAGAAATTACAGGTCTAGTAGCCTCACATCTGCCCCAAGTAAAATGGTGGAAAGATGTTTGAAGCTACAATGATTAAAAACATTGAAGAATAAGCCTTGCAGAGAATGAATGAACATGGCTTCTACAAAGGGAAGTTCTGCTCTGGCAGCCTTTTTGGAGTTACCGGAAAGCTTTTGTTAAAGCTTCTCATGAATATACTTAGCATTGCAAAAAGAGGGCAACTATTACAGATTGGTAACTGGTTGAATAACAGGAAACAGTTGGTGGGCAGTTTGCAAAACAGAGGAAGATAAGAAGTTGGATCCACTAAGGATCTGTATTGGTACTGGTATTATTTAATTTATTCATAAATGATATAGAGCAGGGGCCAGGAACCACTTTTTCTTCGGTGGGATGGATATAATGTCAGGTGGATCTGATCTGGTTGCACTTTAGAATTGTATCAAAAGTAGTTATGCCAATTAGGCTACTTGGGGAATAATTCCCCCTTGCCTAATAATTCCCACCTAGAATTTAACAAGACCGCACACTCTTGTGTCTCCACCCTAATTTTATTATTTTGGGTTATGCATTATGCATTGCATGATTTTATAAACGAAACACCAGACCTATTTCTGCCAGCAAGGAGCTCACATTCTAAAATAAGACAGGTGGGTGGGAAGGGAGAGACAAAGGCAGGAAGAGCTGAACGTGAGCAAATGGTGTTATACATACCTAACTTTAGTTACAGCTGATTTGAAACCAAAGGTTTCAAAACAAGGTGTGTTTTGAGAAGTGAAGAGTGAAAGGTAGCACTGCATGAATATTCAGGCAGATACTTTTAGCATAGAAGGCAATGAGGGAGGATGGTTGAAGCCCTATTAGCAAGCAAGATACCTTTAGGCAGCTGAGGATGGAAATGGGGGAGTGGAAGTAATAATAATAATAATAATAATAATAATAATAATAATAATAATAATAATAATAATTTTATTATTATTGAATAGGTATGTAACAGGAATAAAAACCAAGACTAGAGTGGGTAAGTTCATGATACGTAACCTTTAAAGGTAAGGGCATGGAGTCCATGCTGGAAGCCAAGCAACAAAATTTGAGGAAGGGGTGTCTTGTGGAGTCAGTGTAGGAAAACGTTGTCAGGGGAGTTTTTGATAGATGTGAGAAGGCTGTGATGGGAAGACCAAGGTAGAAGGTTGCAGTAGTCGAGGTAGGAGATTACTAGAGTATGGACTGAGACTTTAGCCAAGGGCAGAGGAATGGGAAAATTCTGAATTGATGTACAGGGAGAAGCAACATGAATTTGCAACAGATCTCTCTTTGCATTCAAAATGTGTCTTGCAGCCTGGAATTGGGGCAGGGAGTCTGTCTCCTGCAAAGTGAGAGCCCCCCCCCCCTTTGTGAGTTCTGTGTTAGGTGACTAATTCAGGGGTTTCTTGTTTTATGCTTGTCCACAAAGCTGTTACCAGGAAGAGAATCCTGGTTGCCAATAGCAATGGCATTTGTGAATTCCTGCCAAGAAGGTCCTCAGGGTTCTTTTAACCCATGTGGCAATGCAGCACGTAGGATCAGAAAAAAAGTGCTGCAGGGGCAATGGCAGTGCTATATCTGTGAATAATATTAATCTTGCATTTGTGGGCAGCTGTTCTTGCAAGGAGTTTAGAACATATGCCCATTTTATTCTCTTAATCCTGAGAGAGAAGGTCCAGTGCCGCACAACCCAGATCTCTGATCAAAAGTCTGACATTATCTACTACACCAGGGGTGGTTAACCTGTGGCCCTCCAGATGTTGTTGGGACTTGAATGCCCTATCACCCTTGATCATTGGCCACGCTGGCTGCCGCTGGTTGGAGTAGGAGTTCAATCACAGCTGGAGGACCACAGGTTCCTCACCCCTGTACCCCACCCCACACCCCTGTTCCTCCAGCCGTCCACAACTGAGGTGCTATGCTACGTTGATGGACCATGACTGAATCTGCCAGAACAAATGAGCAGCCATTATGTCTTCATTGTGTGGAAAATAAATGATTGTTGGGGGGGAGCCCTTGGCTTCTTGATTATTTATCTGAAGTCTTTATTTTCTGTTAAGATTTTTTTCTTAATCACTTTGTTTTTGTCACGACAGTATGCAGACCTTCTTGGCATTTAAAGCAGCCTTGAAATGTTGGGTTTATAATTGCTCTTGAATTATAGAGTCTGTTTCACGACGATTGTATGGAAGGAGTCGAGCCAACACATTATTATAGTTCTTTTGAGAAGCTCATTGGTTCCCTACCCTCTTCTTTATTCGCGCCTCTCTATATTTGTCTCCATTGATTATTCTCCTATGAAAAATTTAGTGAACAATGTTGAGAGAAAACACTGTTTCCACAAATCAGCCTGCTTTCATGTAAATATCAACTTTGGCCTTTAAATATTTTATTGGACATATATTATTTATTATAGTGGATGTAGCTTTTAAGTTCCATGGGCAGAGCCTGAATTAATTTGACAGTGGGTGTCTCATACATAACATTTGTGAAACGGAAAAGGGGGTGTTGGGAAATAGCATATCTTTTTAGAGATGTCCAGCTTTGTGCATGCCGTCGCCTGATTTGAATAGCACAATGTAAGGTGATGTTTGCTGCATAATATTCACAATCAATAAATGTCCAAATGCATTGGCAAAATCACACAAGCAGTTCTGATAGTAAGCTGAATCTGGAAGCTGGTCTGTAGCCTTATTTGTCTGCTGCGTCTTGTTTCCATGCTTTGTCACTGAAAGGGAAGGGGGGAAACTGGAAGAGCTTGTACTCCATTATATATTTCATACCTAATTGTTGCTGATCAGAGCTTCAGCTTCAGTTAACCTCCAGGGATACTTGTGGACACTGTGCCCCATATGGTGCTTCTTGCCTTATGGCAGCTGTTAGTAGGTCCTGGCCATACATTTGTTTTAGTATTACTGCACTCCTCCAACATTGACAGATAGCCAGTTTGCCACGAAAAATGTGGTAAGGGGTGCTGCCCTTTACTTTCTGGTATGTTTTGATTAGTATTGGAATGATTTTTCAGCCAAAACCTAGAATTTAAGGCATTAGCCTTGATGGGTTTTCTTTTTCTGGTGGTGGTGGGAGGAAGCAGTCTCCTCTATTTACTTGCTTGTAAATAGCCCATGGGACGCGGGTGGCGCTGTGGGTAAAAGCCTCAGCGCCTAGGGCTTGCCGATCAAAAGGGCGGCGGTTCGAATCCCCGCGGCAGGGTGCGCTCCTGTTGCTCGGTCCCAGCGCCTGCCCACCTAGCAGTTCGAAAGCACCCCCGGGTGCAAGTAGATAAATAGGGACCGCTTACTGGCGGGAAGGTAAACGGTGTTTCCGTGTGCTGTGCTGGCTCGCCAGATGCAGCTTTGTCACGCTGGCCACGTGACCCGGAAGTGTCTCCGGACAGCGCTGGCCCCCGGCCTCTTAAGTGAGATGGGCGCACAACCCCAGAGTCTGTCAAGACTGGCCCGTACGGGCAGGGGTACCTTTACCTTTAAATAGTCCATAGCCTTCACTGGAAAGTTTTATTGACAAAAATTATGTTTCTCTCCCTATTCCATCCCTCCAGCATTCATATATGAAGCTGTCTTAAACTGAGTCTGACCTTTGGTCCCCTGTAACTCAGTACTTCCAACTTTGACTGGCAGCACAGATCAGGCCTCCGTCGCTGAAATCTTTAAACTGGAAGTGCCAGGATTAAAGCTGAGACTCTTGTGCGCTGCAGAGCATGTGCTCTGCCACTGAGCTATGCCTTCCCCCTTCTAAGAGAATATTCCTTCCACCATATTGCTCACAGATGTGTGCAAGAAAGCCCCGTCAGCTGCTTCTGCTAGAAAAGCATTAAGCATATACATGCACACACATGCACACACATACAGTGCATTTTCTGTTCCCAAAGAAGACTGAGACACTGAGCTTTCCTTACACTGTGATGCATTTGATGCTTAGTTCGGCCAGCCTTGCATTTAAGCACTCGCCTGGTGGGCACAGGTGATAAGTATTTGCATGCAGCCAGGTGCATGGTGGAGGGGGGATGGCGTGCTCTGCCTGCCTTCTGTGCACATCAAAGAAACGTAGTGGGCTGCCAGAGGAAGTACCTGCCCCCACCCCCACCAGAGGAATGGAATAGGCAACTAGAAAAATGATGGAAACCCCAGCAGGTTGTTAATTTTCAGGGGATGGGATTTTGTGGTTTTATTTGCAAGGCTGATTTCTGCCCCAAAACGTAATACAGTAGGAATGCAAAGGTAGTTTTTAATATGGTAAGGAGGAGAGATAAGAACTTGCTGACTGAATTATGGGAATTGGGATGTATGAAGGGGGTGGGGTGGGGGGAAGTCAGGGAACAAGGTTAAGAAAGTAAGGATCTGAAATTATACATGTTTTTGTCTTTGTCTCTTTTGTGTGTGTGATGTCTTTATAAAATGTGAAAATCCAATAAAAATTTATAAAAAAAAAAAGCAAAGGTAGTTTTGGTGATGGGTTCCTTTTATTTTGTTGATCATAAAGTCATTAAGCACTGCTGCATTTTTCAGCTATGACAGTGATATTCATCTTGCATGCCTGGTGCAGGTTCGTCACCCCTGCAAAAGGTCAGCTGTGGTCCTTTGGGGGACTGCTGTCTAGTTTTTAATGTACCATCTCCAACTTGCTAGTTGCTGAGAATTTTGCAAAGGGTGCTGGAGTAGGTTGAACTGTGAGCTGATCCAGCAAAGTAATTCTTTTGTTCTCACCCAAGAATGCCAATGCAGGATCACTTAGCACAGGTTATTTATGCCTTTCCTATTACCAAATGAGTTCTTG
Organism: Podarcis muralis; assembly: GCF_964188315.1. NCBI lineage: Eukaryota > Metazoa > Chordata > Lepidosauria > Squamata > Lacertidae > Podarcis > Podarcis muralis. The sequence continues at coordinate 110,177,624 of NC_135655.1, read as the reverse complement.
AGTATGCACATTTTCTTTGTAACTTACTACACAGTAGGGGACCACACAGTTCCAGAAACCTGTGCTTGTGTAGCACATTTTACTTATTGTTAAGGGTTGTTGCTTCTGGGTTGTGAAGGAATGTTTGTTTTATTTCTACTGTAGGCTTTTTCTTCTGTGCTAACCATTAGAGCTTGTGATAATGCCGTTTTAGAAAATAGAGAAACTCATTGGCTTTTTAGGTCATTAAAATGAAGTCAGGAGATAAAAAGCTCCTTTATGTGGCCATGATTGAGTGTTGAATGTGTCCTGGGTATATATCAAGATGTTCAATACCATTTTTGTGTTAGTGCAGCATTCATGGTACGCACACATATATATTCAGGGTAATTCTTAAACTTTGGAAGGCTTCCAAACTGTTTCATTTCTCCTGAATAAATTACTGCAGCGTATATTATGAAAACTCATTAGCTGTTTTAATGGTTGAGAAAAAAACCCTTCAGAATGGCCAGTGGGTCAGTTTAACCCTTGTCTTACCACAGTCCTGGCAAAACAATACTTAACAACTAGAGTCGGGTTTGTTCCTTGGTTGTGTTCTCCCTCTACCCTTGCTATATAGTTGGACAAAGCACAGATAGTTAGGCAAAGCAGGAATAGGGAACCTCTGGCCTTGCAGATGTTGGTGGACTCCAGTTCCCATCAACCCCAGCCAACATGGCCAATGGGAGTATGATTGGAGCTGTCATCCAACAGTATGTGGAGGGCCACTGCAAATTTGGAAGTGGTGGTGCTACAAAATTTTGCCATTCATAACAAACTGCCAATTCCTTATCTTTAAAAACCCCAAAAGGTTTGGGACCAAGGTACTCAAAGGATTAGCTCCTTCTGTGTGATCCTCCCCAACCAATAAGATCACCCAGAAGGCCTTTTTGTCCTGAGATGCAGTTGGCCATGAAGAGACAAAAGAGTCTCCATGGCAGTTCCCCGGTTGTAGAACAGTTCCCCCTTGGGCGATTGCAGTAGAGCATGAGACTCTTAATCTCAGGGTTGTGGATTCAAGCCCTGCTTTGGGTGAAAGATTCTTGCATTGCAAGGGGTTGATCTAGATGATCCTCGTGGTCCCCTCCAACTCTACAGTTCTATGATTTGTTTGGTGACTTCACTTCAATGTCCTTTGAAAAACATGTTTATGCTGGCAGGCATTATTTTTAACTTTTGATCAGAAATGTTTTTTACCTCCCCCCCGCCCCCGTTCATTTGTTAATATTTTAATTAACATTCATTCTTAATTCGTTATTGATTGGCCTCTATAATTAATGAATGTTAGCTGCCTTGTGTGCTTTTGCTAAAATGGAAAGGCTGAATAAAAGATCTTTCCATAAATAAATAAAGCATTTGCTTTGGAGATAAAGGACAATTGAAAATTATTCTCTCCTGTATATAGTATTAAAACAGTTTATGAGACACACTGGTTTTTATTATTATTATTATTAAACAGAATTTTAATAACAATCAGCTAAACCTCTTACGTGGTTTATGTAAAGCATTCATTTAAAAATATATATTCTTCTACCTTCTACCCCCTTTGACCAAAAAGAAATTACTTTTAAAAGGACACCATTTACTGTTTTTCTATTTACATCATACTGCTAGTATTGTATACTTTGCATATGCCTTCTGCTGGGGAGAGGAGGGGAAATCATTTTCTGTTTGCTTTGCAATAGAAGTTTACTCCAGCTGCTTCAGACAAAGGATTGGTTGAGTCTGTGATGCATGGAGATTCAGGTGTCCAGTACTACTTCAGAGAGAGGGAACCTGTGGCCCTGCAAATGAGGATGGATTCCCCTCAGCCCCAGCCAGCTTTGGCCCTGGTCAGGGATGATGAGAGTTGCAAGTCCAGCAACATCTGGAGAGCCTCAGGTTAGCCACCTCTGCCCTGCAAGCCACACAGGTCCCTGTGCTGATTCCTAGCATTCCATATGGCAGACTTCTGGTCCTAATTAGCATAATTAGCAGGAGAAGCAAAACAGCCCCAAACAGAGATAGCTACACTGGACAATATGGTACTGGTCTGCAGATGTAACATTTGAACTTGCATTTCTAACGACATAACGAAAGCATTTTTTGAGTGGCACCAAACTGGTGATAGCTTCACCGGTAAGCAGTCTCGGTAGGGACTTTGTGACACATTTGTATAACACCTAGCTTACATTCTGCTCAATAAGCACTGAACAGTAGCAGTAATTAAGTGAATATGTACCAGCTGTCTCCCATCGTTTGTGTTTTCACTAATTGTGGTGAGGCTTGATTCCCTCCCCCCCCCCCCCCCGCCGTAGAATAAGAATATGAGAATGCTCTAAATGCTGAATTAAATAATTTGATGCAAGGGTATGCTAAATATAGCCTTTGGGGTGTATTTGACTGAAGAAAGCTCTCAAGATTTTTCCGATGTGTGTTGGCTTGTGACCTGCATTTTTCATGGGGAGGAACAAGTTTTGACAAACCTGTCTTCTCCTCTTGATTTAAAATAGCTTGTGTGCATTATAAAGTTCAAATCCAAGATTTGCAAATCACATTCAAATGAATGTAGGATCAGTTCAGAACTTCCTTCTCCTGAAATGTATATTGTAACGATGTCATACAAAAAGGCTGTGTATCAAAGTAAAGCACACTTATATGCAACTGGCAAATTAACAAACAAAAGCAACCTTAACACATTGCCCTTCTACCAATTAATAGATAATTTTATCTTAGTCCTGTGACTTGTCAAGTAAACTCGTTTGTTCTATTGAGAGACAGAGGATCATAGAGTTGGAAGGGGCCCAGGAGGGTCATCTGGTTCAACCCCCTCCAAAGCAGGAATCTCAATTAAAGCATCCATGACAGATTTAAGCATCTAGCCACTGCTTAAAAACCTCCAAGGGAGGAGAATCCACAGCATAAAGTTACCACATCAGCTTGTACACTACAAAATCTCATAATTAATAAACATCAGTATATTTGTTAAATATAGTAACTATATCTGCTGGGCCTTCTACCACTCCTCTATCCCACAGTTACTTACCAGAAATAGACTGGAAAGAGAAGCTGCTGAATTGCAACTTATTACCAAACTTAAAACCATGGAGAGACCTGGTCTGAACAAAGACATTGGATTCTTATCTCATTATACATGACAAAGCCATTTTTCACCTTCTCACCCCTTGCTTTTTCCTGTAAGACCTATTGCAGTCGTTAAGAGTCGTCAACAGGCTCATCACAGCTATCTGCCAATCACCCATTCCCACCACCCTTCTGAGTAATACCCCTCCCCACCTTCTCACTATATAGAAGGATCTGGCAACTTCTGTTTCAGTGTATCTGAAGAAGTGTGCATGCACACGAAAGCTCATACCAAGAACTAACTTAGTTGGTTTTTAAGGTGCTACTGGAAGGAATTTTTTTTTTGTTTTGACTATGGCAGACCAACACGGCTACCTATCTGTTACTTACCAGGGTTATTGGTAAGTTAAAGGTAGAAAGGATATAAGTGATATTAAATGGTGGGAATGTGGTTTCAGGAAAACCACTGGAGTGGAAGCACCCCCCCCCAAAAAAAAACCCCAAACATGTTGTGTGTTCGCTCCGTATAGAGTATAAATTCCCTTCTTGTTGGCCTTACAATAACACTATCCATGCTGGGTTTACAGGGCCTGATTATCTTCGGAATAACTGATTTCTTCTTTATAGGTCAGTGCACTTTTCGTATCCCTAATAAGGCTGATCAGGAAATAGCATGTTCTACAAAAGCAAGACTGAGACGTGGAAAATGATGGTTGTTCAGTCAGCTAAGACCAAACAAATCACCCAGTGTGGGGGCTCACAGCTGCTTCGCTTGTGAGATGGAAATGCATGTTGGAGGCAGCCTTCGGGAAATAAATCGTAAGCGTATGCCTGGCATTTTCAAAATAGGGGAGATTTTTTTAAAGGAAGAAAAGATCACCACACTGATTTTATGTCAAATCTTTCATGCAGAGAAGGGGGAGGTAAGATAAAAAGCCAAATCAAACATTACACACATCCTAGGGACAAGCAGTTTCAGGTATAGAGGTTTGGAGTGGAGAAGGGGTGAGAGGAGATGGAAAGCGACAAATGGGGAAAGACTGATGCACCCCTCTTCACCTCTCTGCCCTCTATTTATCCCCCCCAAATTGCCCTTCCTGAAGCCATTTTTCTGTAGAAGAAGTAGCTGTTGGGTTAATAAATGCACTTATGTGTAATGTATAACGTGGCACAAAATATATCCAGTAAAAATTAACAGGGAAATCATCCATTGTTGGTGTTGCTGCTGTTCATCACTTTGCTAGCAGTGATTATAATGAATGCTTGTTAGACAGTATTGCATATACGGTTTACTTGATGAGTTAACATCCAAGAAAAAGGTACAGAGTGAGCCGTTTTACTCTGTTTCTAATTGAGTCTGTCAAAGGATTATTGGCAGGCTGTAAACAAACAAACAAGCAAACAAAACAACTTTTAAACTGCTTTTAAAATTGCTTTACTCCATTGTTCTTCCCCCCACCCCCTTCCCTTTTCTGCTTTCGCAAACGTGCACTTTGGTGATTAAAGCAGTCTCGGAAGCAGAGACGGCACACTCACAACAAATGTTTTCACTCCTACACAACTGGTTTATTCAACCAGTCGTGAATAAAAAGAAAACTCACTAATACCATCCCCTCTTGGAATATATTGGTACAATAACTGTTTTCACTTCTCACTAAGATAGTGTTTTAGATCTTGAACAAACAAACCATAAATTTCCAAAGACACAAGTGAAAAATGGGTCCAGGACAGGGAAACAGCTTTAAATAAATACATACATACATACATACATACATACATACATACATACATACATACCGGGCTCAGGGCTGCTAACACTGAATATAAATACAGTAAAAACAAAAACAAAACAAAAACAGTTGATTAAAATACAAGTTAGAATACAGTTTAAAATGCACCGAAACCAGAGCAGCACACAAAAAAGCCGTTTACCTTCCCGCCAGAGCGGTACCTATTTATCTACTTTCACTGGTGTGCTTTCAAACTGTTAGGTTGGCACGAGCTGGGACCGAGCACGGGAGCTTACCCCGTCACGGGGATTCAAACCGCCGACCTTCTGATCGACAAGCGCTAGGCTCAGTGGTTTAGACCACAGCGCCACCCACGTCCCTAATATAAGCCACCTTATATAGCAATAAAAACTATTCAGTCCAGAGACTATCAAACAATCACAGATTCTAGTATCTAGGAGATGCCATTCTGTATCTCACAGGATAATCCACAGAATGATATTGCACTCCTCTTTTTTGCCCTCTTGTTACTAAAGCATGGTAGTTGCTTTAGTTTTCAAGTTATGAATATACAATGGTACCTCGGGTTAAGTGCTTAATTAGTTCCGGAGGTCCGTTCTTAACCTGAAACTGTTATTAACCTGAAGCACCACTTTAGCTAATGGGGCCTCCTGCTGCCGTCGCGCCACCGGAGCACGATTTCTGTTCTCATCCTGAAGCAAAGTTCTTAACCTGAAGCACTATTTCTGGGTTAGTGGAGTCTGTAACCTGAAGCGTATGTAACCCGAGGTACCACAGTATATGGTTCTTGGCATGCAGAGAGCATGGGTATTTCCTTTCTGTCTTGTAGGGAAATGCTATTTTGCCCACTTCCTACTAGCCCATATTTATAGAATGGTTAGGATTGCTCCTATATAAGTAGGTGCAGGATTTCAGCATTAGACATTGCAGCAAATGGCACCTCCAGGATGCAAGCGTGTCCAGTGGGAAGAGTGTGGAGGGGGAATAAGGAGGGGTCCCTGTAGCTGCTATTTCTAAACAAATCTAGGTAGGAGAACCTATCCCATAGCAAATGAATGCTCAGGACCTTAGTGCTCTTTTGGTGGAAATAACCAAGCAAAAGGCTCACCTCTAAGCAGATAGCACTCTACAGAGCATTACGCCTATATGATCAATGGTTTTAGATTAAGATCCTAAATTGTATAAAGGCTCTATTTGGACTCAAACCAGCATGTTTTCATTGTTACAGCAACCAGTGAGACTGTATGCTTCTTCAGGAAATGTTTGAGCTTTGAAATGGGAGACTTGATTAAATTTAGTCCACCTTGCTTGGTGGTGTATTAGATACTCGCCCTTCCCCTCCACTATGCACCTCTTGCAATGTGCAGCATAGCTGGATGCACTGTGCATGTGCAATGGCCCAGTTCATATCTTCTCCTTTTTCTTCCTTTTTTGAAAGTTGTATGAACTGGTCCTGTGTATATGGTGATATGTTCAAAACCAGTGCATGACTTACTGGAGGTATGTGGTGAAATGCAAGTTTATTTGTAGCAATAGAGTCCACAACCCAGGAACGTATGATCTGTGCTTTCTTCTCGGTCTGCTCCTGACCTGTTTTAAGCAGATGTGTGCACTTATTCCAAATCAAGTTACCGTACCATTGCATGAACTACATTAGTGTATTTCCTCAAGAATTCAGATTTAAAGTCTCCAGCTCTTTTATCTTAGTTGGACCATTTTCTTCTGGAGTGAAAAAAAGCATTCTTTTGAACTAGGAAAGCCCATCCCTACCAAGCTTTCAAAGGATATATAACGTTGATGATTGTCTTTCTCCTTTTGTCTTATTTAGGGTCTATGTTTACACTGAAAGTGCAAGTCAATGACATCATCAGCCATCAATATTTAAGCCAAGCGATTGTGGAAGTGTTTGTCAACTACACAAAAACAAATTCGACGCTGACTGGAAATAATGGAGCAGTATTGATACAAGTTCCCTATCAACTAGGTCTAAGTTTAACTATTGCATCTTATAAAGATGGTTATATGTTAACACCTTTGCCTTGGAAGACTGGAAGAATGCCAAGTGAGTAAGCCCCTTTTAAAATCCTATTATTAAACTGAAGGCACTTGAACTTTCTTCCTGCTTTTTGGTAATCCATCTCATTTTCATCAAATGAATGTGACTTAATGAAGTCACACAAAAGTATGTTGTGCTGAATGCAACTGCAAAGGTAAATGCCGCCGTCTTGAAAGAGTTATAAAATATATATCAAATGCTTCCATGAAAATATTGTAATTAATGCAGGTCTGCCCCAAATATTGAATACAGATTATCTTGAAGGAGGCTGAACAGTTTGTGAAACTAGAGCATATTGTCTCAAACGATAATCATGTGTTTTCCTGATGAGTTGGGAATGGCACAATTCTTACCCTGTGCTATAGGTCATGGAATTATAGAGTTGGAAGGGACCCCAAGGGTCATCTAGTCCAACCCCATGCAATGCAGGAATCTCAACGAAAGCATCCTTTTTTAATGCCTCTTCTGTTTTGTTATATTATTTTCCCTCCAAAATACCAAAGCAGAAAGGCTAAAACAAATTCCCAACATAAACTAATGCATAAAAATAACAGCTTGTGCGTAGGCATATAGTTTTGAAGCTGATGACTTTAAACTAATCAGATTGCCTCATTATATTCTTAGTGGAGAAACTGCTTAGTTTAAACTCTAGTTTTGTTTAAAGTAAGGGTCATAAACCCAGTTTGCACATAGCAAGAAACTCTTGCAAATTTACAGCAAGAAACAAAGGCTTTTGATTTCCTTGTTTCCATGTGAAATACCAGTCCTCTTTTGCATCCTTCACTGTGGTGTCCTAAATTTTACCACTCCGCAGAACTGTAAGTCTTTTTTCTAGGTTTCTTTTCCAGTACATAAACCTTTGTAGTAATATATTCCTATTATTTTGTCTTCCCACAGTATATTCATCAGTCACACTCTCACTGTTCCCCCAAAGCCAGGCAAATATATGGTTGTTTGATGATACAGTTTTAATTACTGGGAAACTCTCTGGTAAGTAACAGCAGTACTAAAGATTTATCTAAGTTTTATGGAAAGGTAAAAAAAACACATGTTAAACTGAAAGTACAGCAAGTTGCAGGGACGCGGGTGGCGCTGTGGGTTAAACCACAGAGCCTAGGATTTGCCGATCAGAAGGTCGGCGGTTTAAATCCCTGCGACGGGGTGAGCTCCCATTGTTCGGTCCCTCCTCCTGCCAACCTAGCAGTTCAAAAGCACATCAAAGTGCAAGTAGATAAATAGGTACCGCTCCGGTAAACGGCGTTTCCGTGCGCTGCTCTGGTTCGCCAGAAGCAGCTTAGTCATGCTGGCCACATGACCCGGAAGCTGGACATCGGCTCCCTCGGCCAATAAAGCGAGATGAGCGCCACAACCCCAGAGTCGTCCACTACTGGACCTAATGGTCAGGGGTCCCTTTACCTTTACCCTTACAGCAAGATGCAAAGGAAAAGGGAGGATTGGGACTGTCTGACTTGAAACTGTACTTTGCAGCCAGTTACCTAGTTTGGATGAATAAGTGGCTGACCTTGAGAAATAAAAGAAATTTGGAATTAGAAGGTCACAATTTATGGTTTGGCTAGCATGAGTATCTGTGGTATGACAAGGTTATAGTTAGGGAATTTAAAAATCATTTTGTTAGACATACTGTATTGTGAGTCTGGAATAGATAGAAGCCTAGGTTCTATACAAAGATACTCCTATGGATCTCAACACCCAAATGTAGCATATTATCTGAATGTACATATAAGATGCACATTGATAAGAGGTACAAGTGGTTCATGCTTGAACATTAATTTTTGAATGCCAGTTAAAAGTTTTGCCAATCAGAAGTGTTAACTGTTTGAAAGAAGCACTGTGAAATTGCTGGCTTTGAATTCTCCCTCTTTTTCAGATGCCAAATCTCAACCAAGTGTTCAGTTTCCAAAATATTTAATAAAACTTCCTATGAACCACCATATCACAAATGTTACAGCCTACCTTACAGTGCCACAGCAGTTTTTGAAAGTGGACCATTTTCTTTATACAACTGGAATTCTTTTAAATAAGTCAGGTATGTGAGATTTTCCACTATCTTTTGAAGATACACAGCAGGGATCTGAAGACTATCCCTTTAAAACATTAGCTGTATAGGTGTTAGACTCACAGGTTAGGACTTGAAATGTAATATTGTAGCTGAATACGCCTTGGAAGTGTAAAGAGTCTCTGATTTTTCTCAAAACACCTTGTTAATTGTGTGATCCAACTCGCAAGAACGTTCCCTGAATCACCCTGATTCATCTTGCAATTTGGGGTATGTTCAGAGCCAGCACGCACCCCTACATTTGTTGCTGGCAGAGATTTGTCATCCCCAGCTTGTTGCAAGAGAGGAGGGAAGTTTTTTGTCTCCACCTTCTTTGATTGGCCAATAAATTTTAAAATCTCCAGTTACATTGGCAACAGTGCCATTGTACAAATTCTTACCAACTCAAGATCCCCACATTATTTACAGAAAGAAAAATGTCAATGTAGAATACTGTATTCTAAACAACAACAACAATAAACTTTTATTTATATCCCGCCCTCCCCAGCTGAAGTTGGGCTCAGGGAGGCTAACATCAAATATATAACATTAGTATAAAAATCAAAAAATAATTAAATTACCTCCTAAAAACAGGTCAAAATCAAATTAAAGTCTAATTAGATGGCTTTCCACAGGGTTAGGGTTGGGAACACTAAATGCTCATCGGCCCAACTGTTTACGCTGATCTTATATGGGCCTGTGAGAATGCTGGGAGGCCTCTTTCATATTAGTTCTTATACAAAAAGAAGAGTCGGGCTGAGCCCTGACCAAAGGCCTGGCGGAACTCCATCATGCAGACCCTGCGGAAAGATGTCAAATCCCGCAAGGCCCTGATCTCTTGTGGCAGAGCGTTCCACCAGGCCGGGGCCGAAGCCGAAAAGGCCCTGGCCGAGGCCAGCCCGGGATCTCCAAGGTGTTATTATTTGTAGACCGTAAGGTCCTCCGTGGGGTGTAACAGGAGAGGCGGTCCCGTAGGTATGAGAGTCCTAGTTTTGTTCCTTGTACACTGGAGCGCTCTCACCAAAGTTTCAGTGTATTCTCCCTTGTTTTGTTTTGAATTAAGTCTCTGTGCCACAGTGTGTGGCTTGTATTCCAGCCCAGTGCTAAGTGTAAGGTTCCGTCAGCCCAAGCTCTTTCCTTGCACAACAGAACCTACAAGGCTTCCCCTAAATCTGTTCTGGATGTTGCTTCCAACCCTTCAGAGCAGATATGGAGATACCTCTGGGGGCATGCCCCCCCCCAGGGGGGATGGAATTCCCCTTGCACTAGTGGGAATCCTTCTCCTAGCCCAATGTACCCCCCCCAAAAAAAAATATGATACCATTATTGAGCTGTATAATGAATGACAATCAATGATGTTTAAAATAAACAAACAATAAATGGCTGCCTAGTTTTTTTTCATTTCTGCCACTGATCACTCCTCTTTCAAAGGGTATTTGAACACACCGAGACACACAGGGATTAATAATGTATGCCTACACCTTTTGCAGCTGACGAATCAGCAAATAAAGCAGCTTTCATTTTTTCCCCTTGATCCTCCTGAAATCTCTCTGATGTGTTTCTCTTTAAATTATTTATGGGGTCCTGCAAAAAAAACAACACCCAGCTTTTATCCTAGGGGCAGGTGGAAGTTAATTGATACATGATATTTGACAGTTTTCTGGCGACCCACATCTAACAGTGTGCACGTTTTGAGAAGGATTCGGATACTTAATTCTGTTCTTGAGCCTTTCTTTCTCTCTCTCTCTCTCTGCAAGCTGTGCCAAGATGAGTCATTTGTGCACAGGTCTGTTAAGTTTGTAGAAATGGAGAGTGACAAATGTGACAATGTGTAATATTACACCATGCATCTGGGTGGTTTTCACAACATTTTGACTGGGCATAGAAATTAGAATTCTTATGGTTAAATGCAGAAGACTTGGAGATATATATTAAGCTAATGAATATTTTAGTTGATACAGTTAATATTTTAAGATGTCCTAAGTATTCAGATGCTGCAGGGAAACGTGCATATTAATTAATTGCTGTTTTTCTTTCTTTCTTTTACATGATACTGTTCAGATTCAGTTTTCCCCTGCATATTTATAAGTAGATCCCATGTTTATAAACTGAATGTCAGAAAGCTTAGATTAGGAAAAGGGTTGGTTAATGCTCAGCCTCTCAGATTAGTGTGTGTTTGTTCTGAGCTAACCGAGTTACATTGATTCATCCATTCCACGGTTGCTGTTGTTTGCCAAAGTGGAAAAGCACTTTACTATCCACACATCTTCGAAATTCATTTTGAACTGATCTTTTGTAGGCCCCTGAGTATCAGGCTTAGTGGATTTACTTATGAATTTTGTTTGACCTGCTACCGATTGTACACTTACCCTACTCTATGTGCTCAAATACAAAAACCATAGTACAGATACCATACTGCATTTTGTACAGGGATGGTGACAATTCTGCCACCTGCAAAATAGATTTTTCGTCTCAGATCTTTGTTTGCAATCCTGAAGCTCAGTTGCCCATCAAAAGTGTAGGAAACATTTGGCCCTCCAGATGTTGCGGAACTTCAACTCCTATTATGCCTGGCCACTGGCTATATTTACTGGACTGATGGGAGTTGTAGTTCAGCAACATGAGCTAGATCAGGCTTCCTCAAACTCTGCTCTCCAGATGTTTGGAGACTACAATTCCCATCATCCCTGACCGCTGGTCCTGCTAGCTAGGGATCATGGGGGTTGTAGGCCAAAAACATCTGGAGGGCCGAGTTTGAGGAAGCCTGAGCAGATGAACCAATAATCTGGAAGTTTAATAAGTGCTGGTCCATACTATTTAAGTGCTGTCATACTATTAAATAATTAAGATTAAATATAGCAGCTTATTTTGATGCCTTTTATCACCATCTAGTGGTTTATTTCTGTACTGCCTCCACTACTAATGGCTATTGAAATTGAGCGTGTGTAGAGACATATTTTCCTAATTATTTTTTTATTACTGTGGTGGTGATGGGTCTAGCTCCATTCTGTATCAGTAGTCAGATCATCAAAAAGTATAATGGAGACGAGGGAAATGTTTGCTTCTGCAAACTTGTCTGGTTGCTGGGTGGAATACTGATTTGCTCCTTTTGAAAAGATTTTGAGATTTTGGAGATGGCTAGAATGTTCACTGAAATATTATTCCCAATAAATTATTGTGAAATGGTATTTTTTAGAGCAGTGTTTCCCAACCTTTTTTGGGCAAAGGCACACTTGTTTCATGAAAAAAATCTCGAGGCACACCACCATTAGAAAATGTTAAAAAATTTAACTCTGTGCCTATATTGACTATATAAAAAGTACAGTGGTGCCTCGCAAGACGAAATTAATTCGTTCCGCAAGTCTCTTCGTCTTGCGAGTTTTTCGTCTTGCGATGCACGGTTTCCCATTGGAATGCATTGAAAATCAATTAATGCGTTCCTAGGGAAACCGCCTTCAGACCAGGTCCGGGGACAGTCTGTCCCCCGACCTCTTCTGAAGGCTGGGGGGGGGGGGACAAGGGCTTTTCTTCCCACTGCCAGCCTTCAGAAGGCTGTTCTGAAGGCTGGCGGTGGGAAGAAAAGCCCTTCTTCCCACCTCCCGCCCCGCAAGCTCCGGGGACAGGAGGGCTTTGCTGCCGACCGCCAGCATTTTAAAAGCCCCTGCTGTCCCGGGGCGATTTTAAAATGCTGGCGGGCGGGAGCGAAGTCTCCGCTGCCCCGAGGAGATTTTAAAATGCTGGGGGTCGGCAGCGAACGCTTCGCTCCCGCCCGCCAGCATTTTAAGATCGCCCGGGGCAGCGGAGAAGTCTCCGCTGTCCCGGGAAGGCAGGCGGGGGGAGCAAAGACTTTTGCCCCCGCCTGCCTTCAGAAGAGGTCCAGGACCTCGTTCCGATGCCCGGCGGCGGGGTGCGAGGTTCCCGCCCCACCGCCCGGCATCGGGGCATCGTTCCGATGCCGGGCGGCGGGGGGAGAGGTTCCCGCCCCACCGCCCGGCATCGGGGCATCATTCCGATGCCTGGCGGCGGGGGGAGAGGTTCCTGCCCCACCGCCCGGCATCGGGGCATCGTTCCGATGCCCGGCGGCGGGGTGCGAGGTTCCCGCCCCACCGCCCCGCTTCGGAGCAGCGTTCCGAAGCGGGGCGGCTGGGGCAGGTGTTCCCGCCCCCCCGCCCCGCTTCGGAGCAGCGTTCCGAAGCGGGGCGGCTGGGGCAGGTGTTCCCGCCCCCCGCCCCGCTTCGGAGCAGCGTTCCGAAGCGGGGCGGCTGGGGCAGGTGTTCCCGCCCCCCCGCCCCGCTTCGGAGCAGCGTTCCGAAGCGGGGCGGCTGGGGCAGGTGTTCCCGCCCCCCTGCCCCGCTTCGGAGCACCGGGAGAAGCGATCTCCCCGCAGCCCCTTGCTTCAAAAGAGGTCCGGGGGCAGCGCGAAGCGCTTCCCGCTGTCCCCGGACCTCTTTTGAAGCAAGGGGCGGTGGGGAGAAGCGATCTCGGGCGCCGCGGCGCGCAGGCGCACTGCTCGCTCCTCTTTCCGCGCAGGCGCCTTCTCTCGCTCTTTCGCCTCCTTTTCTTTCTCTCTCGATGGTCCGCCTACAAAGGAGCGAGGGAGGCGTCCGCCATGTTTGGATTTGCATCCAGCAGGAGATGCCGCCGCCGCCCCGCCTCTCCCGCCTCCCTCCCACGGCACACCAGGCAAGGTCTCACGGCACACTAGTGTGCCGCGGAACACCGGTTGGGAAACACTGTTTTAGAGGACCAATATATGTTATATTGCATTGGAAATGCATTAATATCCATCTTTCTCCGTTTTAATAATAAAAAGCAGACAGTTTAAACAGCTGTACATATATGTAGAATAAGCCTTTGGTTTGCATATAGGAAATTCCATAAATGTTATGACTACATACCTTTTGTGGTTCCAGATGACTAATTTGGAACACCCACCCACCCACACTGAAAATAAAATAAAATCATCTCCTTGTTTATATGTTTAGGTTTCAAAAGTATTGAATTAACTCCCCTTGCTGCAATATGTGTAAACCTGTTTTCGGCTGGGAAAGAACTGAACGTAGATGGTCCCATTCAGATAACATTGCCTCTCCTACCTACTAGTGCTGTCAAAGCAGGAGATCCTATCCCAGCATGGACCTTTGACATGAAAACTGGTGAGTGTGTTCTCTGTTCTGCATTAGCACAGGGCTGAAGCTGTGTAGCTTTAGGATTTTCACTTAGTCAAAGACAAAGAGCACCACATGGTCATTGGGCCTTGCCAGAAGCTAACAAGTAGGCTGCCATCACACCCCCTTCAACCTCAGGTGGGTGTCCCTTCCAGGGATCCAAATACTTAAAAGCAGGAAGCAGAGTTAACAATTTTGTTTTGTTTTTTTAATTAAGTATGTCTTTAAGAGTACCTGAAAAATGCAAATTGGCATAACTCATAGTACATGCTGTTTCTCCACTCTGACATCTTGTTTGTTTACATGGAGATCTTTGATGTGTACTTGGAACTTTTGAACAGGAAAGGTCTTAGCTGTTTTAGTGTTTGAAGTCAGCTCCACATGAATGATAGGAGCTGGAGTCCGGCAATACAAGAGGGCCACAGATTCCCCATTCATGCAGCTGGAAACATCACGGGCACACCTGACCTCTAGAGTTTTGGACAGGGCTTATTGTGCTTTGATTTAAAGGCATCTTACCCTTCTTTCTCCCAGGTGCCTGGGTGAATCGCGGGTTGGGCATGGTGAAGGATGCACAGGATCATCTTGTATGGACATACAGTGCTCCGAGTCTTGGTTACTGGATAGCAGCTCCACTGCCTGGAACCAGAGGTATCCCATGGAAATGTGAAATCATTGAATGGAACTTAGCTGTTGTAGTTTGCAGGAGAATAATTATGTGCAAGTTGGCGGTCAGAACACGGGATAGTGAAGAATGCCCCCCTCCCAACTTTAATAGGAATTATAGGCTTTGTTCCCTGGTCTAGTGGAAATATAAGTACGATTCACAGGTTACTTGGTTGTAGGGCATCTCTGTGTAGTAATGATCGACTTTTTAGCCCTGCCCTCAAACCTTGCACCTTTGTCATCCAGTAACTGTGTGGTTGTGTGAGAAGAAAGGCCAGCATGCAAGCTCCTCCCTGCAAATGGGCCTCATGCAATATAGTGCCGTATCCACACTGCATCCCCTACTTGGGAGCATGAGCTTGCCCACTGGGGTTTTCTTCTCACACAACCATGTATAACGTGATTACTGAAATAGATTTAGAGGCAAGGCTAAAACAAGGCCTCATATTGAAGCCATACACACAAACTGTCGGAGCCTCCGCTACGACTGAGCTACTCCTCCGGTCGAGTCCTTCGAAATCGCCTCCAATGATGATTAATGACCTGAGCCTTTGATAAGGCTCCAGGCATGTTCCCTCATTACGCAGAGTATCCAGCAGCAGGGAAGGAGCTGAGAAATATGAGCTACATTGCAAAGAGTTTTATTTCTAACTACGCAGACAGAAAAGAAATAAACATGCTCTCTCTGTGAGAGCAGAGAGACAACTGAAAAACAAAGGAACAGGAAGCAGTAACATCACATCCGTCTCCTGTCTTCCGTGAGACTTCCAACAGCCTGGAATCTCTGGAATGCAAAACAGAGTCTTGTGACTCCAAGCACTGCACAGTGGCAAGACACAGAAACCAACACAAACAATATGCAAACAGGGCTATATTATTTAAGGCATGAAAAATACTCATAAGAAAAAAGGCATCCCAGCCCAGCATTTCCAGTGTCTTGACTGAGGCAGGATTCCCATCAATATTGTTTGAATGTGTGTGTATATATGTATATATAGGCACTGCTTAATGCCAAAACATGGATCTAAACTGTGGACATCATCTCTGCCCATGTGAGCCACCCCTGTGTTCACGAGGACTGGAAAAATCAGGAGCACATCCAGTGACACAGTGTTAAGGAAAAACAGTGTAAACAAATGATGGGAAGACACCATATATTGTTGGATCCAGTTTTGCACAAGAAATCACCTTCTTTTTCTCTCCCTTTTTAATGGTTATAAATTTAGACTCCATCATTGCCTCGGTCACTAAGGATATAACTGCATACCACACAGTGTTCCTTACAGCCATATTGGGAGGCACCATCGTCATTATCATTGGGTTCTTTGCAGTTCTCCTTTGCTACTGCAGGTAAGTAACAAGATTATAGTGATGTGCAATTATGACACAATGTATTCATGTGTTTCATCCTTTGTCGATTGGAGTCTTGGAATGATGGTTCAGTCTTGTTTTGAAAATATATTTGAGGTATGGCCTCTGCAGTCCTCTGTTCAGTCACTCTGAGAACAGCCTGCTGGACTAGATAGGACATTGGCCTGATCCAGCTATTTTTATGTTCTTACGTTCATGCAGTCATATGTGTAGAAGATTCTAGCTCTAGGACTCTGTACTACTCTTCCCTGTTTTCTAAGCAACATTTATAAATAGAATAAAGGTATGCAGATAAGCTATAAGGGTGTGTAATTCTTGTGTCATTAGACACAAAATGGATGTGTTACATATCTAGGCTGCTCTCCTGAACAGGTAGCTTAAATCCCATTGATGTCAGCCTAACTGCAGTCAGGATTTCAGCTGGTGGGCAAGGTAGAGCTTTAACATTATTGGTTCCCCACTTCTTTTCTTAGGGATACATGTGGTCAGTCAAAAAAGAGGAGGAGAAATATGACAAAACGGGACATCTCCAAAAAGGACCAGACAACATCAACAACTCACATAAATCACCTTGGCATTTCCAAGGGATCACTGAAGCCAGATGACAAGTCTCAGTTGTATTCAGCCACATTATCCTCCTATAGTCCCCAGAGAGGGGCTTCAGCTGAAGGGGAGGAGAGGAAAGGCTGCGACACTTTCAAAATCTACACAGAAGGTATTTCATACCAGTTCTCCAGCAAAAATTCTCACTGTAGCTCACCCCAGTCCTTGGAACCTAGCATAGGAGTGAGGCATTTACAGCCAGCAAAACATATTGGTGGCAGCATTTCTCCTGCTAGAGACTTGCAAGAACGGAACCACTACCTCTCGATGAATGAGGAAATATATGGTCTCACTCCCCTCCCAGAGCAACTAGTGCATCTTTATAGCCAACCTGTTGCCATCCTCCAAACATCTGACCTTTTCCATTCTCCAGAGCAGCTGCATGCTGCCAAGTCTGCCACTTTGCCAAGGAAAGGGCAATTAGTCTATAGCCCAATGATGGAGCCAATGAGTCGGGAAAGTTATACCCAGACATTACCCAAGATGCCCATGCACTCTCACCTCCAGGTGCCAACCTCCAGAGATGAATCAGCTGCATTAGATAGCCAACAAGGCTTATCCCCTCAAGCTGCAAATTGGGGGCGCTACACCAATAGCTTGCTGGAGTCAGTTTCTGTCCCAGGGACGCTAAACGAAGCCGTGGTCATGACACCATTTTCATCCGAGCTTCAAGGCATTTCAGAGCAAACCTTGCTGGAGCTTTCAAAAGGAAAACAATCTCCGCATCCACGGGCATGGTTTGTTTCATTGGATGGCAAGCCAATAGCTCAGGTGAGGCATTCATTCATAGACCTCAAGAAGGGCAGGAAGACTGAGAGTAACGATACTAGCTTGGACTCTGGGGTGGACATGAATGAGCATAATCCCAGTCGGAAACTGGAGAGGGAGAAAACCTTCATCAAAAGCATGCAACATTCTAAGGTCCTTTACCTGGAAGACTTGGATCTCAGTAGTAGTGAAAGTGGAACCACAGTTTGTACCCCCGAAGATCAGACTGTGAAGCACATGCCAGATGGGGGGACTGATCCAGTCATAGAGCAGCACACACAAGAGGTGCCTAAGAAGAAAGAAACGGAAGACCACGAGGCTAGCCCTCCTCCAGCTAAGAAACGGGGAAGGCCACCTCTAACTAAAAGAGACAGCAAGACCAATATCTGGAAGAAGAGAGAAGAGAGGCCACTTATTCCAATAAATTAAAATTACAGTTATGTCTGCATTTTGGTCTGTCTGGTGTCCCCTTGGCTCTTTGCGTCTTATTTGTAAACTTAAATGTTCAGTTTATAAGAGACAACCAGAATCTGGTAACATTCCATTTCTCAATTCGTAGAGAAGGTTACACCTTCCTAAGAGTGCAAACCAGCTCTTCTTGCTTTTCAGCAATTACATGAACAAAGCTTCTGGTTTTTAAAATGTGCTGGGATGCATCTGTTGGGGTGCTCACACATGCTGCAGAAGAAGCCCAAATGCAACCTTCATTGTGTGCTCTGGAATCGGACATTTGACAAGGAAGAAGCACTGCTGGGTTGCATCGTCATGGGGAAGAGGCACACAGTGAGTGAACAACAAGATTTTATTTTTAACAATCAGTGTCTGATACGGATATTTTACCATACAATGTTTGATGTAGATGTCCTGCAAGGCAGCGAGATAAAAGCTGCCATTTTTCATCTAAAATGCAAGATCAGAACCTTTTTTGATACCTTGTATAACATTCCACCGCATTGTTCTCTGTATATACTTGGGGCAAAAATAATAATTCAGGGACTTGTTATCCATATGGTATTTCAAATATGCGGACTTCTGCTTTTCATGTGCTGCTCCAGTATGTATTGAGCCAAATTGTGCTCCATTTTTAGAATAACTAGGTTTGTACATTAGGGCAGAATGTGCCCCTCAGCATCCAAGATAAATATTATTTCGAACTTAGCCAAAATGTTGGCTTTGTAGAAGACATTTCTTCCAGAAACAACCCCATGCTACTGAATAGCCTTAAAAGAGATAGAGACAGAGTAGTACTTAAGCAATTTGATAATGTGCCTCCTTTTTTTGCTGTGGTCCCAGTCTTGCAAGTCCATTGTGCCGCTTGAAAAGAGCCATTTGAAATCTCTTGGACTTCCTATCTGAATAAACTTATCCATATATTTAGCCAATGTCTTTCTTGCATGGGAAAACTGGCCTTGTAGGGCCAGTCCAGAACAGTCTTTGTATTAAGCAAATTCTCCAGTCTGAAAGCAAGCCTGTCAAAATGACCAAGTGAAGGGGAAAGGACCATATGGTGCAGTGAGTTCTTAAAATTGGGTAATACTCCTTTCTAAAGTCCTGGAGGGCCAGGGCCAACCAGCATAGTCTGCAGTGAGTTCAATGGCCCAATGATCTGTCTCTGTTAGGCAGCCTCCTATGACTGAGAGTTCTCTTATTCCAGAAAACAGATCAGAAGAGAACCTATATTGAACTTGTTTGGTTCTGCTCTGTTTCTGTGGAAAATAACAAAGACTGCAGCCCTAAACACATTTATCTAGTAAATCCAGTTAATTTCTGCGGAACGTACTTCCAAGTAGAAATGTCCAGGTTCAAGGCCCAAAGGTCTTAAGACTCATCTGAGATCAGGAGTGAAAGCAAGCATTCTCCCTGTATAGTGAGGCTGGCTTCCTTCCACTTATGCAGTGCAAATAATATGCCAGTGTACTTATGTAGAAGCTAGTATGACTTTATTATCCCATATTTCAGATGGGTTGTGTTTCTTAAAACATAGCATGAAAGTTCCTTCTCTTGGTGTATTTTAAAATCATTGTGTTTTGTTATTTTAAAAAATGGTTCTGGGAAGCCAGAGCGGGTGATACCACAGGAACTAACTGATCAGCATTCTCCTGAGCTCACTCCTAGCTCACCATTCACAGTATATTTGTCTGTATGCACCCTAAGTTTATTCTAACCTAATCTGTGTACTAGGAACACATTTCAGCACTACCTGTTGGTGTTTCTGAATATGAAGAAGGTAAGCTGTGGCTCTGGCCTATAGGACAACAGCCATCCTTGGAGTAGAATTTATTGTAGAGTTTGGGGGGGGGGGAGTTACCAAAAGAAATGATTGCATGAAATGTAACTAAGAAAATATATACAGGAAAGAAGTACATAGAAAAAATGCATGTCAGAGAGGATAGGCTGAACATTTCTTGAGTTTTCTACGCACATGGAATACCCAAACATGTGACCACCACACAACCTGCACTCTGTTGGCACTGTTCAGAAAAAGCTACCACTTATATATCAATTAACTCTGTCACTGATTTTGGAGTATGCACAAAAAAATTAAGAGCAAGATAATGTCAACCTTATCCTAAGCACATTTTCTTAGAAAAATTATTCTAAGTAACTTAAATGGAATTTATATCCAAGTAATGTTAGGATTACAGCCTTATAAAATATTAATGTTTTTCCTCAAATTCTATGACATTTACACTTGTTGGGTTTGGTTGTACTGAACTTTCTAAACATTTGGAATATTAAAATATTTTAAAACTTATTTTAACTTTTTCTTTTGAAAAACATTAAAAGCATTATTGCTGGTAAGCATCTGAAGCCATCCCACCCCTTTCAAATAAAGCATTTCATAATAAGATTTCTGAAGCAATTCTGATAATTCTTAGCATTTTTGAAATTTTATATCAATTCGTTTTACCAACTGAAATTTAAAGTAACTTTGCAGATAATAAAAGACTTGTCAAATATTTGTACATTTTCCACTTGCTAATACACTGTTCCTCTACTTTAAAGCACAACAGTTTATTGTACTTCAACAAATGCGGTGTCTTTGTAAAAAATGAGTATTTTTACATATAAGCTGTTCTGTTGGGAAGTTTTTCTGTTCTTTGTATGCCAAGACTGCAGTCCAACACATGGTTCCACAGTAGTAAGTCCTATTTAGTTCAAGAAAACTTACACTTGGGTAAGTGTACATAAGATGGTTGCCTAAGAGCATGAATTGAATCAGGAACCCAGTTCTGTGAGCTACAATTACTGGGAACAGAGTCTGAAACCAGACATGAGAGTTGTGTGGCTGCCACTGAAAGGAGTCCTTGATACAGGAGTACTGATCCTGCCTACTGTAGCTGTCCTTGCTTTTTCTGCCTCACCAATAAGAGCAAGTGCCCTTTTCCAGCTGATGCTCTTCAAAAGCAACTGCACTGTATTGTTTTCTCCACTCTCAGCAACTGCATGAACTACCATTTAGTGGATGTAATGTGGGAGGAAAGAAGCACTCAACGTGCAGAGCTGTTTTCAGCACTGAGCCACACAGCATCTCAGAAGACTAGTTCCAGCCTGAGTGTTCCCAAGCCAATACTGGTCATCACTTATAAGCTGTAAATACTGAGAACAAGCAGACCACTGCCACTTGTTAATTCTTTGAGACACATGTTAGAATTCTATTTAATTCTCATTTCAATTTCATGACCTTCTGTAGCTCAATCTTTTTTAAAAAAAAAATCTCCATTTTTCTATTCTGTCAGGGGTGGCATATCATGTTTGTGTAACTGCTATGGTACTAATGATCTATTGCTACAGTGTATCTTAAAATTTATAAGATGTTAAAAGAGTTCATGCAATATAATAAAAATATTTTAAAAACTTGCAAATATAGCCTTCGTGATTCTTGGTCCTTTTAAAAACAATTCCTGGACTCGCATGATAATGCATCATTGTTATTTCACTAGCAATGCACTCTTCTCATGAAAAAGCTAATTGCTCATGTAAAGCTATCCCCGCCCCCAAACGCTTATGCACAAGTGAGTAACATGCTTATACAGAAGTCAGTGGCGCTTGCTCTGAAGTAGCCGTACACAGAACTGGAACCTTATGGTATTTTTTTTTTTAATGAAAACCAAAAGATGCATAGAGACATGTTAGTTAATAATTTTTTCCTTGATGTTACAAAATAAAGCTGGGTGTTCTTTCATTGTGGAAGATAATATTTTAATTCATTTTTCCACTTCTATGAACAAAGAAGATTCATGTTTTTATCAACTGATTTTAAGGATGCACATTAGGGTCTGTGTATACTTGCTTGAAATAAGCATTGCCCAATAAATGAGCTGTATTAATAAAAACAGATATAAATTAACAAAGCAGCAGATATGCTAAGCTTGGCTTCCATTCCTAGGAATGTTACCCAGCAGCTACTCGCAAATTTTGTAAAACAATCTCACCTGACAAACCAAGGCAAGGGGATCAAAATTAAGGAATTCTTCATTAATACCTATTCTCTTGCAATTTCAGGCTCCTTATGATATGCTCTGAACCTTTGCTTGAAACTTCCTGGTTCCTCATGGTGTAGTTCTGAGTTCATTCATCCACTATACATGTTTCTGAGTACTTACGTAAAACGAAGTGCTGTAGAAGTAGTGGCTCCAATTCAACACAGCGCATATGTAAACTTTTTAAAAGTAAAAACCTGAGGGAGGGAAAAACCTCAACCCTCTGTTTTGCCCACATGAGCAGCCACTATATGATGCTTCAAAACTTTTTAAAATGGCACATATCTGCAGTTCCAGCTGCTAAATCAGGAGGGAAAACATGCACAGCAGTCATTTGTGCACATGACTTCCTCTCTAATTTTTGATATGCAGGATCAAATGAATTTTTTTTTATTAATGTCAAAATTTAAATGGCAAATTTATGTCTTAATGCTTTATACATTAACAGATTTTTTTCTCATCATGTTTAACGGAAACAATATGGATGTATATGACTTGTGCAGGCATAATGTTGCCAGACATAATTTGCTGTAAGATTAAGTACTGAGTTAAGCCAAGCTGGCTATTTCGCAGATTCCTCCTAATATGAGATAGGAGCAAAAAAGAATATAATAAATTCAAATAGTTCTTTTGAAATATATTAAACTTGCATCCTGATCCTATAAACATTTACTCAGAAGTAAGTCCTACTCAGTTCAATGGGGCTTACTCCCAAGTAAATGTGCACAGAATGGAAATTTAAAAGGCATTTCGAGTTACAGATAAACCTCTCAAGGCAGTGCCAATTGCCTCCTGTGTAAACACATCAGCATGAGGCTTTGGAATAAGAGACAAACCCCTAGCATATCTAGAAAACTTCAAATTTCTGATTTTCTGAGTACTGTGCTGGCTAGAAGCAGAGCTTCTTGTACAAGTACAGTTGAAGCCATTCTGTGTTAGACTCTCTTCACATTCTGAATTATTTTTCTTCTTACAACGCACTTGAATTTGACTTTGAGACTTCTCAAGAACATGGCCAGGTTTCATTTGCTTGACAAGCAATCCTGTCCCTGGTATAAAAAGCTCCTGCTCATCCTGCTTTGTAAACTTATTCTTTGCTTGAGACATAATTGGGGTTACTTCGCCTTTGCTTCGTACATTCTCCCAGGTTAATGGATTATACACAATGTGTCCGTCAATAGGGCAGGCATTTTCTTTGTGCAACCAATGGTCAATGCATTTCCTATGAAACTAAAAAAACAAACACATAATATATTATATATCAGTACTTATCCACCAAAATACTATTCATTGACAAAAGGGTATTTAGCATCAACAAATTATTTGCAAAGAGGTCAGATTCTCCTTCCATTTTAGAGAAAGTCGGAAGCAACTTAAAAGGTTTTATTAGAATAATACTGATCCAAACCTACTTATCTTGGGAGCATTAGGCCAAGCACACTAATATACTGTGGGAAATGCATTTGCTCAAATGGTATAAACTGTTGTAAATCAATAAAATAGCCATGGTGCTCTTAACTGAGACAAATTCCATGACTGAACCAATGCTCTCTGAAATCCATTGCTAACATCTCTTCGATTTCAGGCTAGTGCTCTCCAGTTACTCTATTTTCCATTCTTTCGAGAAATGTATAGAGCGTATTTATTATAAACATAGCAATGGATGGTTTTGAACTAAGTTGTGCACAATGATTTTCAGCTGCATAATACAGCTTCCCCACCCTCTCCTATCCCCACATACCCCCATGTACCCTACTAAATCTGCTACGGTGGTTTCTCTGATCCCCTAGAGCAAATTCAGAAGGTGTACAGGTAGAGGACAGAGTAGGCAAGTTACACTGTGCAGCGAAGTCACTGCACTAGCAGAACTGTTTAGTTGAATGCTGCCCAGTGCAACTGTTTATTGAAGAGGGTCATATAAATTGGTATAAAATATAATACAAATAAGAGACTTGGTTAAAAATTGGACAGCAATAAGCTACACTAGTTTAAAAATTGGACATCTCAAGCTGACTTATACTGAGTCTGAAGACTGATTTATTTACTCAGCATAGCATATTTGCATGTCATAAACATATTTGCATGTCATGCATGTGCTGTAGTGCTGAGTTGTGTGTGACAGAACTAGAACCATATTATGTGCTGAAACAAGTTTTAATTACTGCATCATATTTCTAATCTTAAAAAACACAACAAGTAGTAGAACAATAATGTAGCTTGTTATAAAACTCCAGTTAGCAAATTATATACCGATGGGGAAAGTTTGGTTCCTAAAAACAGGAGAAATGGCTATGGTGTGACAGCTGCTGGTCTTTAGTTCTATTCGAGAAAGCTTTTTTAGTCTGAGAGCCACAGCCATAAGCAACTTCCCAGGAACTGCATGCCAGTGTGGGCAGAGCCAGCAGAAAAAGTGGGTGTAGCAAGTCATATGATTCTTCCCTTTGTACAGCAGGCTATATTCCAGCGATGCAAACGTCAGACGTATCTGCACATACACACACACAGTGGTACCTCGGGTTACATATGCGTCAGGTTACATACGCTTCAGGTTACAGACTCCACTAACCCAGAAATAGTACCTCGGGTTAAGAACTTTGTTTCAGGATGAGAACAGAAATTGTGCTCCGGCGGCACGGCAGCAGCAGGAGGCCCCATTAGCTAAAGTGGTGCTTCAGGTTAAGAACAATTTCAGGTTAAGAATAGACCTCCAGAACGAATTAAGTACTTAACCCAAGGTACCACTGTACTCCATTCCAACAAGCAGGAGACATCACAGTTCAAGGACAGGAGGTGGAACACAGGAATAGTGAGGAACATTGACTAAGGAATGTGTCAAGGACTGGACAGAGGGGCTGAATTTGGCACCCAAACATGAAGTCTCCACCAAGTCTTTAGTTTGTTTCACAACCTTAGTAAACACTTCTTGACTCACACCTAGAATTGTAGAGTTGGAAGGGACCCTGAGGGTCAACCTCCTGCAATACAGGTATGTGTGTGTGAATGTCTGAATGTGTGACTAGTCTCTGCTTAAAAGCATTGTATCTGAAGTAACATTGGGTGGTATATGACAATAAGTGTTTGGGGGGGAAAGCTGGGCAGCTGTATATTTTATTTACCTTGTGATTACACGGCAAGAATCTTGTCATTTGGCCAAGGTGAAAGATCTTCAAGCAGAGTCTACATTGCAAGCCTGGATCAAGTAAACTGCTACATTTTCCAACCAGCACAGTAGGTAATGAGTTTATTATACCCTCTGGTATGCAGCTGTACCAAAAAAAACAACACCCAAACATTTATATTTAATTGCACTAAGTCTTAGAAATTAAATAAAACAAAATCAATGTTGTAACTTGAAGAAGAAGAAGAGGAGGAGGAGTTTGGATTTGATATCCTGCTTTATCACTACCCGAAGGAGTCTCAAAGTGGCTAACATTCTCCCTTCCCTTCCTCCCCCACAACAAACACTCTGTGAGGTGAGTGGGGCTGAGAGACTTCAAAGAAGTGTGACTAGCCCAAGATCACCCAGCAGCTGCATGTGGAGGAGCGGGGAAGCGAACCTGGTTCACCAGGTTACAAGTCCACCGCTCTGAACCACTACACCACACTGGCTCTCAGTGCACATACACAAAACTGCATATAGCCAAGACTCGCCAGGATCACCACTTTCCAATCTAGCCAGGGCCCTAAAAAGCTGACCAAGCTTTTCCACTTTGGCAGCTCATGTTCTTTACTGCAGGTGGGCACAGCCTTTTGCCTGTAGAGTAACTACCGCCACTCCTGCATCCTGCCAGTACTGGCTGAGCCCTCTCCCACCAGACAGAAACCTTCTCGGCAGTAGCAGCTTAGATTGGCCATGGTCCTTGCCAGCTGCTTAAGTTTCATTTATTTTAATTTAAAATGATTAAAATGAGTTACATCTTACTTATCCCTGTGTTTTTCCTCTTTAGAGTTCTCTGGATTAAAACTCTGCAGATTTTCTGAAGTTGATAGTTGTGTTACTGGTTCAACTGACCTCCATCTCTGATTCCTTTTCTAGAGAATGGGTAAAGAGCTAATGAAAGCTAAGCAGTAATTCATTACTTCAAAGTCACTGACAGAAGAAAAATGTCACACACACATCTTCAGTCTTAAGGACTATGGAAGCACAGTTTTTTCCAACAGATATCCTACAAGAAATTCATTGAAATTAGATTGTGCATCACAGCAGCACATAGTCAAAGACTTTATTCAAAGGAAAAATATAGTAGGCTTGGTGAACCTGTGGCCCTCCAGATGTTGTTGGACTGTAACTCACACCTAGCATGGTCAATGATCAGAGATGATCGGCGCTGTAGTCCAACAATAGTTGAAGGGTTAGATTCCCCCAGCAATATTGGATAGGATAGAAAAGCAATTAATAATAATAAATTTTATTTATATCCTGCCCTCCCCAGCCGAAGCTGGGCTCAGGGCGGCTAACAACAATCAAAATAATCCGACATTCTAAAACAATCATTATAAAATTAATTAAATCAAATTAAATTAAAATCAAATTAATGGCAACCATCAAGCCAAATTCTGTGCAGATTGCCGATTGCCAGAGGAGGGGGTCAGGCTGCGCCCTGACCAAAGGCCTGGTGGAACAGCTCTGTCTTGCAGGCCCTGCGGAAGGATGTCAGGTCCTGCAGGGCCCTAGTCTCTTGTGACAGAGTGTTCCACCAGATTGGAGCCGCGACCGAGAAGGCCCTGGCTCTAGTTGAGGCCAGCCTAACCTCTTTGTGGCCTGGGATCTTTAGGATGTTTTTATTTGCAGACCGTAGATTTCTCTGTGGGACATACCAATTGAGAGTCAAATCACACTTGCACAATTCCATATGCATGCAAGTAAATCCTGCTATGCTCAATGAGGTGAAGTATATGGACACATTAGCGGCTTGAAATGCAGCAAGGTCCTTTGTTAGGGTATGTTCGGATTACTGCTTATTCTACATCCAGTTTTCTAATCAGACTGAACCCTTTTTATCAAACCAGCTTCAAACAGCAGTATTTGTCAAGAAACTACGTGCTCAGTATGGACTGTAGCGAGCATAATGTGCATGTGGCTTCAAAAATTAGCAGTGGGAGCACACCAGGTGCAGAGTAAGCAGTACTGTAAACATATCCTTATTCCCTTAACCTTACTAAATGTTTTAGGATTGCATCCTTACTCTTTATTTTGATCCTTGGGTCAAAATTTCTTGGGTCAAAACACGTTCAGAAATGCTCATTTTTGTTCCACAGAGATGATTTATATACAAACAGTTACCAGTTCCCTGTAAAATGTTTGCTGATTCAATTCCTGAATTAAGATAAATTTGAAAGGGGTTGTACTGTACCTCACGAAAAGCAAAGCTATGTGAAGGATGACAAAATCTTCTAAAACATCCATGGCATAGGTGATATTCACTACACTCGGTGCACCTTGAAGCAATGAGGCAAACAAAATTGTCAGCAACTTCCTTATTTCACAAATAAGCATATCTTAAAATAAAGCCGATTGATGTTGAATTTATCAGCGCTTTTGTATGGAACACTCTACTGACACCCAAGCTGTATGCTAGACAAGCCTGTATTACATTTGCTTTTGTAGGTGAAAAAGTAAAATAATTTAAGCTAGCTGGAAGTATTTTGATGGTTCTGAATCATCTATAAAATGTGAGAACACATGTCTTTTTGAAAACTGAAGAACCCTTGGCATTTTATTTTAGTGTCTATCCCTAAAGGGTTGAGCAGGTCAGGTGAAGAAATACTGGCCTATACTGTACCACAATGCCTGGAAATGTCAGAATTAAAACCTATAAAAAGACTCCTATTTCAAAATATAGCGCTATCTAAGGTAGCACATTAGGCCACCTTAGCAACAGAAACATTTGGAAGAAAGTGAAGCTTGTCTTTATTTATATACGCAGAGCAAATCAGGGTATCATTCTCCTCAATGGACTCTAGGGGGACAACAGTCTTTTCCCCCTCATAATATTTTTTAAATGCCATGTTTGCTACTCTTGATTTATTGGAGAAAACCTTTCTTGAATATAGCTATTACCTTTTTTTATTTGAATACTTGTATATAAATGTTTTTAATTATATATTCTAGTCAGTTTCCACTATATAAGAGACTGGAGGGAAAGCAGCTGCAATCAAACAGGAATCTCTCATGTAAGAATAGTTACCAATGTGAGTAAGGTTTTATTGTATTGAAATATAACCCAAGATATGCTTATTTGTATACAAGTAACTATGAACTATGATACAAACAGCTTTTTTTCTCCTGTTAACAGCACTATCCTATGCATGTTTACTGGAAAACAAGTCTTACTTGCCATGTATGCACATAACACTAAACTATGGCTTGTTTTAACCATGGTTTGTTGAATAAGCCATGATCAGTCTTACATACAAGCAAAGAGACCATGGTTTGTTTTGCCATGGAAAATTCTGAACTGTCAAGTAGAAAAGGACATTATTGTTTTGCTACTTTAAGTAGGTAGAAAATCATTCTAGCCAGCTAAAATTTAAGTTGTTTTTCCTCCCACAGAGTCCTGCACAGCCATTAGTAAAGTAGCAATGCATTCTTTAAATTTACATCTTCTGCAAAGCTAGGTTTACTTGCTTGAAATTGATAGCTAGATGCTAGGGCAGGGAAAGGAATCTGTTGCCCAGCAGAATGAGGAGAGGGTTATTCTGGAAAGGTGCCAGAAGTTGCTTAGCCTAGTGCGTGGGCCTTTTTTACAGTCACTTTTGCTTCACACTTCTTAGTGGGTAGGGCACCATTACAAATAAGAATAAACCAGGATCCTGAGTTCATATGTAACAATACACCATGCTTAAAACAAGCCAAGATTCAAAAGCAAAACATGGTTTCAAATCATGGTTTGTTGCCCCACCCCCCACCAAGGTGGGCTCAAATATTCAAACAAGCGACAATTAGGATAAACAAACCATGACTTAGCATTATGTATGAATGTGTCTGCTTTGTTCAATGGAATATATACCTTAGTGTGTTTAGACTACTAACAAAATATATTTTCTATGTGATCTGAAGGAAGGAAAAAGCGAGGGAGCCCAAGCCAGGGAGCTTTACCATCAGCTCCCCGCTGGCCTGAGTGGCCTCTATCTTTTTAGATTTTATATTCTGTATTTATTTTAGTATTTTAACATTGTAAACTGCCTTGGATGCCTTGGCAAAAATGGTAGTATATAAATTCAGTAAATAACAAATAAATTTAGTAGAGCAGAAACACCTACTGACATAATTTAGTAGAAAATCAAAGGGTTAGTAATCATAAAAATAACAGCTATATCCCTACAAAATATTAATCTCAAAGGGTGTGCCTGTTTGTATAAATTTTCTTTCATTTCTAACTGAGGAAAAGTTACAAGTACCACAAGCTCACAAATAAGGATGTAGGACTATACTAGAATACTGTACTAGAAAATGCTTACTTGTAACAATTGCCTTCAATGGGACATACCCTGCAATTATTGCACGGGATTCCAAGATGTCTGTCAAGATGCTGCTTCTCTGCTACAGTGATGAGTCTTTTGCTGTTTCTGAATTCTTCCAATATAAGTTTCAACGGTGCAAAATCTTCCCTACACAGGGGACACTTCACCAAAGAATCTTTTTCTAACTCTATCTGATGATCAGCCCAGATCTTCATACATACTATGTGTATGTTGTTGCCACAACCAAACCTATAGAAAATTAACTATATTATGTATCCTTCTCAAGAAAACTCACATACAAAAAGTTCTATGAAACTATGAAAGCTGTTACAAATATACAGTAGTCTAGATTCATAAGCATATTAACAAGAAAATGTTACCCTGCTGTCTCTGACAAAATTGTGTAACATGTTCTAACTTATCTATAATCATCATAAAAGCTTTAAAGTGGTTTATTTATCTTACATGGAAGGGAAGAAATGACATAGGACAATCACAAAGATTGAGAGGAATCTGGTTCATTTATTGACAGATGAGTTTACAATATTAAAAATGTTCTTAGTGCAGCTAAATTAAAAAAGAGCTAAATGTTTGAAATCCAAGTACAAAGATGGAAATTTACAAATAGATTGCTGATAAAAAAATGAGTCACTTCTACTGTTTATTTTAATGTTAAATAATTATGTCTGCTTCCTGCAGGGGGTGATCTTGTTGGTTGTCACAACCCTTGTTTCCCTTCCCTTCCTCTCCACCTGCCTGGCTGTGTTTTGAAGCTGATATGTTTAACTAAACAGAGCTTCTTTAAAACCACAAACTCTAGTGTATATGAAGCAATAAGCCAAGATTCTTGAAAGCAAAGCTAAATGCTAGTGAATTTTTTCTCGAAGTCACATAACAGAAGGAGATGAGAGGAAAGGAGATGACGTGACCCCAAAGCTTTGCTTGGGCTCTTTCTAGCTTTTGCACCTAATGCTAAACTATACATTAGCATTACATGAAAACCAACATAAATAACAACAACAACAACAACAACAACAATAAGAATAAATAAAATAATAAAAAGCTCAATATGTGACTCTAAAGTATTAAAGAAAACACTACCAAACAAATACTAACAACACAATTATTCTAGACTATATAGCCTTCAGATAATGTAGTCCAAGCAAAACATTTTTGGAGATACTGTGACATAATTATTTAGCCTTCTTAAATAGCAGGGGTGACTCACCTGCAGTAAGTGACAGGAAGCATTCTCTTCAGCAGCTTGTCCTGGCAAATAGGGCACACATCCTCATCATCAATTTGTTTTTGTTTAATGTACCCATCATCAGCTGTTTGCAGCTCCTTGGTGGAATTAGCAGATAGCTTTAGTTGGGGAGCAACTTGTAGACCCTGAAGCACTTGGTTAATTTCTCTTTCCACAAGACCCAACTGTAGAGCATCTGTAGAAAAGTTCAACAATGAAAATGTCTGATAAAATATAATTCTGGTTGTTTTCCAAGTGAATCAGAAGTAGTCAACGATGTAGTAACTCACTCTTTTATATAAAATGAATGGTCTCTCATTAAAAGTCAGATTCCCACACACTAAGAACATGAAAAAATTGGTATGGGGTTGAATGAAGGAATGAAGTTATTTTGGAAATATTGCTTGTGATGCATATGGTGAGTCAATCAGAAGATCAGGCTTCATGCTGTGATTTCTGCCATAAACCGACCACCAAAAAGTGAACTAATGTAATGAAAAATGAAATATTAGCACTTTATGTACTGATCTACAACAGGGGAATAAAAATATGAGGTTAGTTAGTACTTACATTCATGGTCTCTGGGAAGTTTGAATTTTTTCAACAATAACCTAAAAATAAAAAAGCAAAAAAAGGACACAGCTATTCAGTAACTTGACACTGTAACAAAAGCTGCCTAATCAAATTTTAATTTAAAAGTGTATAATCTTTAAGATGCAGCCCATCTTTACCAAATTTGACTCTGACAGTAGCCTGGTTTACACATCACAGTAAGGCAGGAATGCCAGCTTGGCTCCACAACCGTGGGTGCCCAGGGCCGTGGGTGCTATGCAGCGTGCATGGCTCTGACACTTAAATTTGTGGGTGCCTGGTCCCTTCATGGAAAATGTTGTGGGTCCTTGAACACCCAGGGCCCCAGGGAGTTCTTTACTCCTGCAACGCATGAGTGTGTCATCTGAACCTAGGCTCACGGTTAGCAGTCCCCAGTAAGCCATAATTTGGCTTACCATGATGTGCAAACCAGGCCTCTGTACAATTATGGTTTGCTATCATTTACTCTTCTTTTTCTACCTCTTAATTAATAATTCTCAAATATTAATATGTTTACTAAATAATTACATCAACATAGGCAAGGACATGGAACTTTTGGCTATCCAGATACTGTTCTACTCACTCCCATCATCCCTGACCATTGACCATACTAGCTGGGACTGATGGGAGCTGGAATCTAGAGGGCCAAAGCTTCCCCATTCCTGGTATAGAGCTTTCACATATTTAAAGTACTTCACATTGTCTTATAATCCTCACAGAAATACATAAGATCTTATATATATCATTTAATACCTCAAAAAATATGTAAGACAATGGAGTATTATCCCTGTATTGCAGATGCAGGGATGGTGGAGGTGAGGCTGAATGTGAGTGTCTTGCCTAAGGCTTTCATGAGTTTATGATAGAGAAAAAATTCAAACTCTTGACTTAGCTACTGTATCTTATAGTCACTGCAGCATTGGTCTTTGACTGATGGATTGCAACCCGTGGTGGGTCACAACCTGACCTAACAGCAACACTGCCATTTATATGTATGTTTTGGGTTCCCATAAGCATGTCTTGGCTAAATATCTGAACATTTTGAAGACTTATACAACAGGTCTTTTACTCAACATTAATTCTCTGATTTCAATGCAATAAATCTATTTAGGTGAACTTGGAATAGTAGACTTATGATTTTTCACACTCCCTTTCCCTCTCCAACTTCTCATCCCTCTGCATTACTTCCTCTTCATTAACATTTTGGTCCTTGCTACATTTCATAACCCTCTTTCCCTCCTTTTTAGAGGCCTTTCTGCTTTCACCCAGTCTCGTTCTGTCAAAATAGCTACCTGATTTTTAAAAAACCAAATAATTGTCCTTGTGCAATTGTGTAAATATATATATATATATATATATGCAGGTTTTGGTGTCCTCGGGTGTCTTCCCGTGTAAAAGTTGGGGTGTCTAGGCGACGTTTCGACGAGGTCTCACTCGTCATCTTCAGGCTGGTGCTTTCGGCTTCTTGTTACTGGAACAGAGCAGGATCTCAGTGTTTGAGTTCCTATAAATACTGTTGAGGAGGTGTGGCCTCTAATGTTCTTGGGCAGAGAGGAAGTTCCCAGGCTAGTGTGCCTTTTCTTCTTTTGTTTCTTTTCTTAAGAAGAAAAGGCACACTAGCCTGGGAACTTCCTCTCTGCCCAAGAACATTAGAGGCCACACCTCCTCAACAGTATTTATAGGAACTCAAACACTGAGATCCTGCTCTGTTCCAGTAACAAGAAGCCGAAAGCACCAGCCTGAAGATGACGAGTGAGACCTCGTCGAAACGTCGCCTAGACACCCCAACTTTTACACGGGAAGACACCCGAGGACACCAAAACCTGCATTCCTGTACCCGTGAAAATCTACGAAAGCATATATATATATATATATATATATATATATATATATATCTCATAACATCATTTGTATAACTTCATTTTATAAACCAATTTACCAGCAGATATGTTTACAAAGATCCTTTTCTTTCACAAATATTGAGCAGCTGCACGAGTGAGGATTCCCCAGAAAAACCTTACAGCAAAGCAACAAAGAACACATTTAGAAATTGTAATACAAAAATGATACAATGAAAATAAAGGCAAAAGTGGGGGTGATGCTATAGCCGAGTATTTACTAAAATCTTGCTATTCTTCCTGTACTTTATTTACACATCTTTAAAAATAGCCCTTAGTCTACAAACTAACTAGTTGTGTTGATGGCTCTCTGAATGTGAACCTTCAGGATATGTAGTCTGTATTGTCGGCACCAATCACCTGCTGAAACAGGAGTAAGAAAATTGGAATTGGATTCTTTAGGCAATTAAAGCATTGGAATGGATGCTAAAATTATATCGGGGGTGCTTTAAAAAGCACAACTTAAAACGTTTTTGATGCTGGACACATAGGTTTTACTGCTTTTGTACAAGTGAAGCATATCCAGAAATGTTTTCTGTATGTGGTTTCTCACGTGCAGATTTCCATTTTTAGATTGGGGCAAGTTTATGCTGGTCTTTGCTTTGTCAGCACTGAAGAGGTAGCTGTGAAATCACGTCTCATTTCTTGCTAGCATTACATCTTGTAATTCTGTAATTATGGGATTTATTTGGTGCTTTGTAGCTAAGCTTTTTTGGATAGTGTTCTCGAAGCTACAAACATGAGCCTGACCAAACTGCGGGAGGCGGTGGAAGACAGGAGTGCCTGGCGTGCTCTGGTCCATGGGGTCACGAAGAGTCGGACACGACTAAACGACTAAACAACAACAACAGCTAAGCTTTTATCTAATTCTTGAAAAGCTTCAAAAAGGGGGGCTTGAGCTTACTCAAGTGCTAGGAAACCAGAATATGATTAATTGGGAAAATGCAAATGCTATTTTTATTTTATGAGCTCTTTAAGTCACTCATATGTCTGCACTTGAGAAATCTGATTCAAGACTAGAGTTCACAATACAAGATTTGTGCCTTTGCCTTACTGTGGGTATGGAGAGACTGATATTGTGCCTGAACAGTGTGTCTAGCTCCTGAAGTGGAAAATGGGCTTGCAGAGCAGAAATAGCCTTGAGACAGGATAATAACATGGTCTTTTAAGAGTTATGTTCAGAACCCTGGGTGCTGTAGATGGTAACAGTTTCACAGAATCATAGAATTGCAGAGTTGGAAGGGAAACTGAGGATCATCTAGTCCAACTCCCTGTAATACAGGAATATGCATTTGGCTCATATGGAGACCAAAATGCAACGTTAGCATTACCAAAACCATGCTCTAACCAGCTGAGCTATCAGACCCTCCAAGTGCCCCATTTTCCAGGGACAGTCCCAGATTTACAGAAGCCGTACTGGTTTCTGATTTCATCCTAGAATGTCCCGCTTTTCCTTAGGACGTTGCTATTTTCATCAGAAAAATAATGGAGGTTATGGAGTTACGTGACCCCCGAGCCAAGGAAATAAGTAACTCTACAACCTTTAGAAGAAATCCCTGTATAGGCAGCCCTGTATAGGGAAGTTTTTTAAATGTCATGTTTTTGTCTATGTTGGAAGCCGCCCAGAGTGGCTGGGGCAACTTAGTAAGACGGGTGGGGTATAAATAATAAAATTATTACTATGGACTAACAGGGCATCCGGAAGTGAGAGCTGGACCATAAAGAAGGCTGATCGCCGAAGAATTTATGCTTTTGAATTATGGTGCTGGAGGAGACTCTTGAGAGTCCCGTGGACTGCAAGAAGATCAAACCTATCCATTCTTAAGGAAATCAGCCCCGAGTGCTCACTGGAAGGACAGATCGTGAAGCTGAGGCTCCAGTACTTTGGCCACCTCATGAGAAGAGAAGACTCCCTGGAAAAGACCCTGATGTTGGGAAAGATGGAGGGCACAAGGAGAAGGGGACGACAGAGGACGAGATGGTTGGATAGTGTTTTCGAGGTTACCAGCATGAGTTTGACCAAAGTGCAGGAGGCAGTGGAGGACAGAAGTGCCTGGCGTGCTCTGGTCCATGGGGTCACGAAGTGTTGGACACAACTAAACGACTAAACAACAACAACAGGGCATCCCTTATTTTCACTGGAGAAATGTTGGAAGATATGAGCTATGTTGTTTGGCATTATAGCTGCGTGAGGGGCAAGCAGTTTCTTTATTTAATTTATATACCGCCCTATACCCCGGGGGTCTCAGGGCGGTTCACAGAATAAAATGAAGATATAAAACCACAAAATACATAATAAAGATAAAAACAACAACCTAATAGCACCCCCTCTAGAATTCCCATGATTCGGGGGGGGGGGGGGTCGGGACTGCTAGAAGCAGTAAAAATGTGCTTTACATAGATGTTGTGGGTGGGAGAGATTATGGGATGGAGAAGGGGGCGGGGGGGGGGGGGAGTAACACAGGCGACCTGGTCTAGCCAGAGATCTTCCCGTTTCCCTCGCTACTCCCGAGTCCTTAGATGGGGGAGAAACGGCTTTCCTCTTCCTCAGCCTCTCAGCCGCCCTACCCTGTGCTCCGCCGCCCGCTGCTCTTCCTCCTGCAGGACGAAAGCGGTGGGCCCCAGTTCCCTCACCAGGCGCATGGTGCCGCTCAGCGCCTGGTCCTGCCGCCGGCTCAGCCCCGGGGGGGCCGAGAGACGCCTCCGCGACATGAGAGGCGTCGAGCCCAACCGCCTCTCTTTAAAAACTGCCGGCCACCTCAGGCTGGTTCCCATGGAGACGGGAAGGAGCAGCGCGCGCCTCGCGCCTGCGCCGTCAACGCGTCTGCTGGCGAGGCGGTGTGTGAAGTGATTGGAAACCAGGTGTTCCTCCGCCTCCTCCCTTTCTTTGGCCGGCCGCGTTGCTCCCGCGAACCGAGAGAGGAAAAGGAGTCCTCATTTGGGAGCAAGGAGGCACGCGGATGGTTCCCTCGGAGGAGGCTGGGAAGGAAAGCTTTGGCGGCCCCGCCCTGTCCTCTCAAGGGATGCTGCTGTGCCAGGGCCGGCCCACCCACGAGGCAAGGTGAGGCGGGTGCCCGAGGCGGTGGAATCCGTAGGGTAACAGACCCCAATAGTACCCCAATAGTATTCCTCCCTTGTTTCCGATGTAGATCTTCACTCACTCCCTTCTCCCTAGAAGTATTTTATATAATACATATATAACGTGTGTATGTGTGTGTATATATAAAAAATATAATACACAACATATACAATATATATATATATATATATATATACACACACACACACACAAAATACACACACACACACACACACACACACACACACACACATATAAAATACATAGTAGATTTTGGATATGTGTGGTTTTCCTTTAAGAAAGAACATTACAGATTTCCATCATGCTGCTGTCCAGAAGCCCGGGCAGTGCAAACAGAAACAGCCTAGTTGCTCCTTTAGTTCAGTGCATGTATTGCATTCTAATCCTCGTGTTTAAGGAGATTCAGAACTTCAGAAATATAAACGCAGCAAATAAAGCCAAGGGGGCTAAGGTGGAAATCAAAGGGTTCTTTGGGAAATGGTTTGCTAAAACTATTAGTATTTTTACGCCTGACGAAGCTAAAAACGGAGCACCCCCAATCAAACAAATCCCTCAGATATGTGGTCTTGTTATTTAATTATATTACCAGTTTTGTATCAGTGTCCTGGTATCAAATATGTTCTAAGACTGTGAAGGTGTGTTTTCCTAATGACATCATCATGCGCTAATTAAAGGGACTTGGGGTGAGTTTCCATTTTTACCCAACACAAACTTTCACACTGTTCTTGCCTTAAAATTAATAAATATTACTTTTACAAAATGTAACTGGAAGCTTGTTACTAACTACGTAACACTAGTTTTATTTCAAAATAATTTGTCACTTCACAAATAAACATGCGTCTCAAAAGGCTTCCAATACATAAACCTTTGTTTTTAAAATCTTGTTCAGCTACAGATGCAAATAACCATCTCAACAACACACTGTATTGAGCTTTGTGTAGAATTATAAATGAAGAGAGTAGATTGACTTACACAAGTACACCCGCTGTTGTAGCACTAATTTCTGAACTCTACTGTCTGTTACCCCTTACATTCTTGGTTCTCCTTGGGTTATGTTTGAGATATGCTCAGAAATAAGTAGCATTGAGCTCAATGAAACTCCCAGGTAACTGTCTAAGATTACAGCCTAAAGTGGGGGGACGGGGACATGACAGATTTTTGAAAGTGTGTATGATGTAGAAAAAAACGTTTTTCTGCCACTCTCATATTATTCCAACTAGAAATCATTCATAAAATAGAGTAGCTGTAAATTGAGGAAAGTACTTCAGCACACAAAGAATAAGTGATTTAGGCAAATCACTCCCCAAAGATCTGGCGATGACCACTGGATTAGGCAGCTTTAAAATAGGTTTAGACAAATTAATGGACAATAGGTCTATCAATGAATGGCTATTAGGCATGGCAAGCAGCAAAACAGTTGCCGTGTGGAGTGCTCCTGTTCAGGATACAGTGGTACCTCAGGTTACAGACTCTGCTAACCCAGAAATAGTACCTCGGGCTAAGAACTTTGCTTCAAGATGAGAACAGAAATCGTGCGGCAGCAGCGGGAGGCCCAATAAGCTAAAGTGGTAACTCGGGTTAAGAACAGTTTCAGGTTAAGAACGGACCTCCAGAACAATTAAGTTCTTAACCTGAGGTACCACTGTACTTCATTCCATTCCCCTTTTGCCCTCCCCAAGAGTCAGGCATTTTGTACTCAGTGAGCATGCTTGGTCCTCTTTGGGCGTTTCAGAGGTTCCTCCCTTTATATCCATATAATTTTTTAAAAGTTCTTTGTACTTCTGGAAACATGGTTCCTGTCTGCTGATACCACCCCCTTGTGTTCAGGTGTTGCCATTTTCATAAGAATGGCGCTTGTAACATTTGATTGCTAATACAGTGGTACCTCGGGTTATGAACTTACCGTAATTCATTCCGGAGGTTCTTTCTTAACCTGAAACCGTTCTTAACCTGAGGTACTTTAGCTAATGGGGCCTCCCGCTGCCGCCACACAATTTCTGTTCTCATCCTGGGGCAAAGTTCTTAACTAGCGGAGTTTGTAACCCAAGGTGTTTGTAACCCGAGCTACCACTGTATATGACTTACTTGGGGTATCCCCCAGCTTCCTCTGCTCGCCAACCTGCCCGCCATTCTCCCTCACATTACCCCCTAGAGCTTCCCCTTGCCACCTCATGCAACTACCTCATGCAACTCTTTCCTGACCCAATTCTGAAGCCACTTCTTGCTTCTATTCTGCAGCCCCACTCTCCACCTGTGTTCCCATGTCTATACCTCCTTCCCTCTCCCTTAGAGCAGCTACTTTGCACACTAACCACCAAGTGTCATCCCATATGTTCTACTGCATTTTATTGTCACTTTCCTTATGGCAAAAGTGTGATCTTTCAGAGAAGTGTGTTGTGCAAGAGCTCCAAATCCGCTTTAATTGTACAACCTGAATTTGATAGTTGTTTTAAATTGTTCTAGGTGCACTGCTTAAAGATTCTTTGATTAAAGAGTTTATAACTACTTTTCAGGAAGTAAAACCTTCTACGATCTCTTTTTGTATTTTTTGAGCTCTGATAGCTATATGATTCTTAACGCGTTTATGTTTCTGCCAACTAACCCAATATAGCACAGTCAGGAGGCACCCAGAATATCAATCTTATGCATGCCTACAATAAGTTCCAATGAGTTCACTTGGACCTGTTCCCAGGTAAATGGTTATTGTATTACAGCTGCATTTTGCAAGGCATCAGATGTTGTCTGAGAAAACCACACTTGAGAACAAGGAATCAGAAGCACTGAAATGCCAACTCTTTTACAGAGTGGATGGACAGTAATGCACATCAAAGCTGGAGAGGACAGTTGAACTGTACATGCTCTCGAGTCCTGTACTTATTGTGGTTAACATTCTTGAAGGCAAGGCCTGATCCACATATTATGTGCCACATTACATATAAAAGCTCACTGCCTGGCCAAATACGTGATTCTAGCTCTGTCTTCAAGAATATTAAAGACAATAAGTAATGTAATATGACAACAGTGAAACAGTCACTTAATAAAATATGAAAACAGCATTTAGCTTCTCAAAATACTTTTAATATACAAGTTGCATGTTCCATACCAAGCACTCACATTTCCATGTGTCCTTCCTAGGTGAGAATTACAAACTACAAAAAGTTCTAAAACAATGAGTTTCCAACACTCAGTTCAGGCAACACAGAGCTATTTTGGTACCCCCCAAATCCATCTGTTTCAACACATCAGTGACTATGTAACCCTATGAAGGTTACAGTCCCTATGTAACAGTCATCACAATGTTGACCAGGTACTCCAGTTCAGGATACTGTTCATTAGTCTATGCCAACCTGGAGCCCTCCAGTTATTTTGGACTTGTAACTCCCACCAACCCCAAGCAGCACCGTCACACTGGTGGAGCTGATGGGAGCTGTAGTCCAAAACGTGGAAGACACAAGAGTCGGTAAAGGCTGCTGTAAGTTAATCATATTTTTAAAAATACATTTAAGAGAACATACCAAAATGAACATATATTTCCTTTTCTATACAACTTTACAGAGGTATATGCAAAAGGGGCTATATATACTAACTGAAAACCATTCCAAGTTCTGCTACAAACATGCTCTGAATGTTGCAAAATTTTAAACCGAGCAATTCGTTTCTCAACTATTGCAATATATTAGTGCAAAGGTTTAGGACAGCATGTTTTATGTATCTTTAGAATGCTGATGAAAACAAACATTTTATACTGTGAGATACAGACACACATAGACATGGCATATCTGAAGAGCCAATGCTGCAACCAACCACTGGTTCTAGTGGCCATCTCTCTGTTTTTGGAGTGTAAATAAACAGACTGGAGAAGATAGAGCAACCTGATTCGTGTCATCAGGCTGCTTGCCTTCCAATGGAATAATCTTAACATACAATTTGACACTATTTGCTTGAGCTGGAGAGGTAGGAGTTATTTTATGAGATAAGGCCGAGGGGCTTACCTTTCTTCACTGGCTTAATTAATTATATGCAAAAAAAAAAAAATCCTCCCCCAAATCAGGTTCTCATTGGTTTGGATACACATATCAGTTTATTAATCCAAGATACATATGAGCTTTGTGCCAACACATTCCATCTGCGTGCTACCCTTTCCTCCATTCTATGTGTGCTGTGACCAAAAATTCCCTGTTAATTAACCATGTGCTTCCCATTCTCTGATGGGGTGAAAGACAGGTTGCTTGCCTGGAACTGTGGTTCTTTGAATGGTCATCTGTGCAGTTACACTGCCAACTCCACAGAGCAACATTCAGAACATTTTAGAGTTAGGTTTTGCTGGGAAGCCTATTCCCAACCCTATTCCCAACAGAGCAGGCCAACAACAGCACCTGCAGCAAGGAAGAAGACTGCAGAGGGCAACTCAAAGAAAAACAGTACAGGTAAGCAATCTCTGTGGTTTCTGTGTAGTCCCACGTACAAGAGAATACCAAACTGACTTACCTGGGTAGCATGCTTTCCAATACTGACACAAGCACACATAGGACTCAGTTCAGGACAGGTTATAGTAAAATCCTACATGGATGTAAGCCTCAAACTTTAGTGGGATTTACTCCCATAATTACAGCCTTAGTCAGTTAGGTTCAGTGGAAATCAGTGGGCCTTCATCACCAACATTTCACATTGATCAGCTTTCTTTGGATTGAGGCCATGGCAATTCACAAATTAAAGACTAAATTATCACATCATACTCAAAATATTCCAGTATCCCTGGATAGATATTAAGTCCATATATACAAGAGGAGGATCAGGATTACAATGTCCCACCCATGCTCCCACCTGATCTTTGCACATTGCACACAGAGGCCAATGTGCAGAGCTGATCTTTGTGACCCTGGCACCTTTATTTTGAGGTGTGCAGATCATATGGATTGTCTTATATGCACTGAGTCTAGGAATGTGAGTTGCTATGCAAACATTCAATATGCAACTGTCAGGAAGAGATAGGGCAGGTATCCCAAAGGGGCTAGGTCCCACCAGTGTAATCCCAGTTCCTCCTCATGGATCCAGATTTAATATTTGCACAGGACTAGTGAATACATTTAAATATCCACATCTAAAATGACTTTGGGAATTACAAAAAAAGTTTGCTTCTTTTACTAGTTTAGTTTCCTGAAAAACAGATCAATCAAATTTGATGCATGCAAAACGCAAAACAAAAACACAGAACGAATCTCCCTCTTGAAACATCATACTCTTCAAAAAATATACAAAGCATAGGACAATCTAGAAAGGTAATAGTACAGTATAAGAGTTTTGTTGTACATCCTAAAGATTTTACTGTATTATTAACAGG
Organism: Podarcis muralis; assembly: GCF_964188315.1. Classification (NCBI taxonomy): domain Eukaryota; kingdom Metazoa; phylum Chordata; class Lepidosauria; order Squamata; family Lacertidae; genus Podarcis; species Podarcis muralis. Next base: position 110,135,980 of record NC_135655.1, on the reverse strand, counting down.
TATAGTTTTTCATTACAACTTATAATGGAGCTGTAGTAACACATACTATTTCTCTTCCTGTATTAAATACTTTAAGGAAGAGTGATTCAAACATACTTTAATTTCAAGAACTAAAGAACACTAAAGAAGGGTATATTGCAGGTTCAGGGCTCTTTACAAAATGACATAGTATCAGATCCCTAAAAGATCAAAGTTGTGGGTTTGTACTTTAATGAAGCAGTTCACAGAATTAGGGTTTCACAACAGTGGAGACAGGAACTTAAGATAACCATTTGCTATCAGTACACCAACACACTTTTTTCAGGCCCAGTATGGAACAACTAAAACAGTTAATGAAGCTACAATATACTAAAGAGAATGTCAGGACTTTCCTAAGTGGGACACAACTATGTGGCTGTTACCATCTGCCATGTTCTTTAATCCACAACAGCGTATCGTGCACTTAGCAAAATAGGAGCTGCAGATGAGCATCAAGATCAATCTTGGGCAATTACAGAAAAGAGGCATACAGCAAAATGGACATGTTTGTTCTATAAGTATGAATGTTTGGAATCGCCAAATAACCATTTTTCTAGATGTGAAATTGGGTTTAATAACATGGGCAAAACGGTAAATGCGAAGTATTACTACTTGAGTTATCATACTTTTCAGAAGGGCAGCTATGTTGGTCTGTTGCAGTAAAAAACAGTGAGTGTTGTGATACCTTAACAGCTCACTAATTATTGTGTATGTTTTTGTGGACCACAGTCCATAGTCAATTCATTATGTGTAAAAGTGTAACCCTTAATTGGCACACATATTGAAGATTACATTTTACACACCCTATGGTCTGTGACATAGTAGCAATTTCTTAACCAATTAACAAATACGTTAATCTTTAAGGTGCTTTTGATTTATCGTAATTTCATCATAATGTGAAATAATATGGACCAAGACACATGGCAGAAGTATTCTTGGCATACATCATGTACTTTGGATGCTAATTACCTTTTAATGTGTGTCAGCTTTCTATTTCTGTGACTAAAAGTCAGGTTTTCACACTGCCATTGAGGTCACCAAATATGCCCGATCCCAAAAATGCCACCAAGCTCAGGTTTAACTGATTCACATCAATCCTGGTATTAGGGGAAACAAATTTAGCAAGTGAAAAAAATTTCTGTCATCAAAATTAACTGCAGTTTGTTGACATAGCAGACAAAAAGCAATTTTGTATGCATCCATGCTTTATAGCCTGAAGTTTTTAATTTCTTAAAGGAAGAACACAGTAAACTATAATACATTCCTCTTCCATTTTACTTAAGCAACAGTTGAAAGTATTTTACCCTAAAGACAAGTTTTTCCATGTATCCAGGGGGAACTTTTGAAACTTACATAGTCTAATAGCTTGCATGGTGTTTAAACTTAAAATAACTGAAGTGATTGCCCAGTATAGATGTACTGCGAATAAATGACGAACAAAATTTAATCCCTTACACTCACAACTTCATTACATTGGATGTGCATTTGTTCTTTGCTTGTTTTTACTGGTGATGTTATGCATGTGTGCTGTGTATGTATTCCCATGTGCCCTTCATTTCTCAAGTAGATGACAAGCTGATGGTCCTATCCCAAGTCTGAGTGGAGGCCCAGTCTTAAATCTTTTATGAATCATTGTAGACCTAGGTTTCTCTGACAGATGCCTGAATCTGATTACTGCATCCCTTGCTACCTTCAGCCCCTTCTTCTCTACTCTTTGTTGCACTTTTCAACATCTGCTAGAAAAATGGAAGCAGAAAGAGCAGTTGCAGCACAAGCTATAGAAAAAGGACTTCTCCCTCATCATTTTCATTTCTTCAGGCAGAAGAAAAGTTAAGACATACGGTGCACGTTTTAAACTTACACATCCAAGCTACTGAGGATGTACTCTACACAACGTTCAGAACAAATGCTGGGTCCCAACAAACTATCCTTAACAGGACAAAATGGCTACTGGAGAGTTAGAAAACTGGGAATCCTACTTATAAATACAGTTGCACTCTGACTTCCTATCTAGAAGAAAGTTTTCCCCTTTAGACAAAGCATGCAGAATTCAATCTTCTACAAGAGACATAATACAGTAACACAGGATACAAAATGCACTGCTACAGGGAAGCCTGAATCAAAAATAAAATGGTGGTTACCCAGAAGCATATAAAGATTACCATTTCTGAAAGAACTGCTTCTGCTGAAAATATTTCATTCATATTAAATGGTTGTTCCAAAGACCAAAGGGATTTATGGTTTGTTTGTTTTTCCTTAATGGCAACAGCAGTATAGCATTTTGGGCAAACCGATACCTTCACTTCAAATTGCAGAATATCCTTCCTCCTTCCACATCTCTATTATGTACTAGCTGTCTCCTTATTGTAGTCCTGCAATGTTAACGTATTATTATTTATTAACATGAACGTAACAGCAGTTCTCTGAGACATGAGTAGGCAGATTTCTACTGGTTAAAATAAATTTAATTTATTTTCAGCCCAACCAGTTTCTTTGTAGTGAGTCATCTAAATTAAAATGTAAATGCAATACAATGTTTCCTTCTGATAACACAGAAGCAGGATACATAAACTCTGAAATATTAAAACACAGCACACCATATTACACATAAAACTTGTTTTTCCATTTCAAGTTTATTAAAACTTTAGCAGTACAAATGATCCAGGCTGTGGATTATCAAAAGACCAAACGGAAGTCCACATTAAAAAAAAAAAAAAATATGTTCCCCAACATGTCTCTAGAACCTGGAGGCAGAATGGAAACATCAAGTTCATCAAATTATCCATGTCTGTCTTCATCAGTCCCAGCACTCGATTCATGATCAGATTTTTTATCTTTACCACGGGCACGATCTCGCTCCTGATTCTTAGATTTTTGGTTGACCTCTTTTTCTTTTGAGGACCGGGACCTGTCTTTTTCCTTTTCCTTACTCCTGCGTGAAGATGATCTTTTCGATTCCCTGTCCTTGCTGCTTCGTCTTTTCTTTGAATCAGGACTCCTATCCTGATCTCTACTGGACTTTTTGCTCTTATTGGTCTCTGAGCTACTACTGTCGCGGCTTTTAGAACGCCTTCTTTTTTCAGCATCATCTTTTTTGTGAGAGCTTCTGTGCTCTTGATTCCTATGCCGGTCCTTACTTCGACTTTTCTCTCTCTCAGAGCTCTGCGACTCCTTCCTCCTTTTGTTTTCTTTGCCTTTAGATCTTTCTGGTGTGCCTTTTCTGTCTCTACTTCTTGATCTTCCCCTTCTTTTTACTTCTCTATCTTTGTGTTTTGAATAATCTTTACTTCTGCTGCGGTCTCGTTCTTTACTTCGGGACCTGGCTCTTTTCCCTCTGTCTCCACTTTTGCTTCGCTCTCTGGTCTTACTATTTGAGCTGTGTTTGCTTTTAGATGGTTCACGTTCTCTGCTCTTTGAGTTTGTATGCTTTTCCGTATCTTTACTTTTAGTATGATTCTGACCATTAGTTTTAGACCCTCCCCTTTTATTTTTCTCTTTACTTCTGCTCCTTTCTCTTCCTCGAAAATCATTGGATTTCTCTTTGTCTTTCTCTTTCTCATAGTCCCTCTCTTTGCTTCCTGATCTCACCTTCTTTTCTTCATGTTTGCTGTGTTTTGAGTCCCTCTCCTTACTTTTTGACACCTCTTTGCTTTTGCTCTGGCTTTTGGATCGAGCCCTTTTTTTGGCTTTGCTTTTGTTATGCTTGTCTTTGTCCTCCTTCTCAGAATTCCTCCTTGTCTCTCTGTCTTTACTACTAGATTTGTGGTCTGTTGATTTCTTTTCTTTTCCTTCTCTCCTATTTGGGCTCTCAGAAATTTGCCTGTGGTCAGATGCTTTCCTTTCTTTTCCTCTTCCTGGGCTTTTCTGATTTGCAGCATCCTTCTTGTTCTCATTAACTTCACCCCTGGGGAAAACATACCATATATATATATTTCTGCATTTTGTTATGAAAAGGTGAGAACTAGAAAAGTCAAAGGAGGAAATGCCAAATCAGTGACTGAAGCTGAATCTGCAGATCCAAAAAAATCACAATTATTCTTTATAGTTGTTGCACATATCTCTGCTGGCTAAAAACTGAAGGAAATTCAAGGCAAAAAAGTAACTTATTGTAATTTGTGCATGTTCAAGTCATGCACGTCTGCTGACATGCGTACCGTTTTCAGCAACAAAAGGTGGGGCAGAATGGGCAGGCTTATACATGTCCCACTCACATGCCTTGGAACACAACCCCTGAATAAATAGGGAGCTGCTTGTACTTAGTATATGCTCTATTGTATACACACTGAAACTGGAAAAGATGTATGTAAGAGTCAAAAAGTAATGCAAATTCTAAGACTACTTCTTACTTATCTCCCTTTATCCATCTTTCTCCGCTTGATATTCTCATTCTTTGAGCTCTTTGCATTTCTTGTCTCCAGTGTGGTGGAGTCTCACTGCGCCTAAAACGATCTCGTGACCTGGATCTTGAAGGTGTTCGGTAGCGCTTTGAAAACAGAAAAAGTTAGATAAAAAATGTGTGCTAAAAAATGTATGCTAAAAACACATTACTTTACCAAAAGGAAAAGAAAAGTTTAAGTTTAAAAGCAAAACAGTCACTCTGAGAATTGCGTAATTTTGGCTACATCAGGCTCCTATCATTCAATCCCAACAATAAGTTATGAGATTTTAAATGTTCTTAAGCCAGGCCAGGAGCAAATTTAGGCCTGTGCTTACAAGAATAGCTTATGCTATTCAGTGGAACAGATCTCCTGTTACCCACATAGGTGCAAATAACCTCAGAAAATGAATACTGCATAGAGAGGAGCAAAGGAATGCAAGAGTAATTCTTTCAGATAAAAGAAAGCAGAGAAACCCGTAAGTAATATATTTAAGTCAAAACTGACAAAAGACACTGTGCTCTATGTGTCTAAGACCTGCTCGTCTTAAAATGCTGTTGAGCTGGTGGGCAGCTTACTGGAATTCAAAACAAAAGCTTGCAAAAACTCGCTCTTTCATTAAACAACAACAACAAGCAGCATTCAGGGTTGGTGGAATCTAGTGTTTGTGGGAGACGTAGTGATAGATACCCTACACAGCTCTGCCATTCATCCCCAAAATCCTTCTCTCCAAAACCTCCTCAGTGTATCCATAAAAAAGGAACAATTACTCTTAAATGCTGTTATGGAACAAGATCACTGTATTACAGGGTAAAAGCTGTCAAAATGCACAGAATAAATCACAAGAAAGGACATACCCGTGGTCCTCTTCCTTTAATTTTTCGTCCAGATCTAGTCACTAACAGCCTTCTCTGATATGTTGATTGACAGTTTGATGGGTTACTAGAAAGGAGGAAAAAGACTTCACTGTAGTTCTGGGATGGTTCTAAAGATGATTCTAGTGCATGCTCTAGTTATCTCCTGTTTGGACTGCTGCAATGCGCTCTACGTGGGGTTACCTTTGAAGGTGACTTGGAAACTGCAATTATTCCAGAATGTGGCAGCTAGACTGGTGACTGGGAGTGGCTGCTGAGACCCCATAACACCTGTCCTGAAAGATCTTCATTGGCTCCCAGTACGTTTCCGAGCCCAATTCAAAGTGTTGGTGCTGACCTTTAAAGCCCTAAACGGCCACAGTCCTGTATACCTGAAGGAGCGTCTCCACCCCCATCATCCAGCCCGGACACTGAGGTCCAGCGCCAAGGGCCTTCTGGCAGTTCCCTCACTGCGAGAAGTGAGGTTACAGGGAACCAGGCAGAGGGCCTTCTTGGTAGTGGCGCCTGCCCTGTGGAATGCCCTCCCAGCAGATGTCAAGGCAATAAACAACTATTTTACTTTTAAAAGACAACTGAAGGAGGCCCTGTTTAGGGAAGTTTTTAATGTCTGATGCTGTATTGTTTTTAATATTCGGTTGGAAGCCGCCCAGAGTGGCTGGGGAAACCTAGCTAGATGGGCGAGGTATAAATAAATTATTATTATTATCTATAATAATAATAATAATAATAATAATAATAATAATAATTTCTTCTATTATTATGTATTTCTGAAGCTCTATCAAACTGTACATTTCCACAAACAGTCTGCTAAATACTCACTTCATGGCAAAAGATTCAAAGGCACAACTGTGAGGATTAAGAAGACAGTGGGTAAAAGCCAACTGTGATCATCTACCAATTGAAGAGACACGGTGTAACAGATTACTCTTCCTGCACCACCCAAATTTGCTTTAGAGGGTTGGGGGTGGGGAGAGGAACAGGAAGTCTGCTTGCATGATATAGGACAACCTTACCAAAAATTGATTTCAAAACACCTCCATCCTAAGGAAATCTCACTGAAATCATTGGCGGTAGGCCTGGGAAGATTACTGTCTTTTTTTCTTGCAAAATCATTTAATAGATCCCATTGCAGTTAAGCATGTGTAAAAGTGCCAGCGCGTAGTAAATAACCGAAGTCAACATCAAGGTAATTCACATGGACCACAGCTTGGGGCTACTCGTAAGTCTGCAGTTATGATCAAGTACAACTTTACCTCTCCCTTTCCTTCTCTCTGCTCTTGGTCTCTTTTTCCTTTTCATCCACTTTAGGAGGACTTTTTCTCATAAGGAATCTGTTTTCTGGTACAGGAGGAATCTCTTCAGGACGGACTGTGGAAAGTGGCTGTGATTCAGGATTTTCTGTCTCACTTTCACTGGCTGAGCTTCATTGATAAGAGAACAAAAGTTATATGCATCTGTTTTAAATGTTACAAATGTTTCTTTTGAAATTCGCATATGCCAAAACAGGAACTTCAAATGCACTATTTTTAAGAAACTATTGTTGAAGATGAAACAAATGTATTTAATATTATAATATGTGTTCTGCCAATATAAAATAAAGTTGAGACTTCAAAGGCAAAAATCTTTTTGCACAAGGTTTATAATGAAAATATATCCCTTCTTTAAGCTAAATCCCTTCCCCAAATACTTGTAGTAAAACAAAGAAAAGGAAATGTCACTGTCATGAGGCTGACTCTGTGGCAACACCTCACCCATCTAGCCGTGCCTGCATGGTTGAACCTAAGCTAGTAACTACAGCAGGGGTAGGGAACCTCTGGCCTGCAGGCCAAGCCTGGCCCCCCAGGAGGTTGGCCCATAAAGTTGGCTTCCCGAAACTATGTCCACCTATCCATCAGCTGACATGAATAGATTCTGTCAGGTGATGGGTGGGATTCAATCCTGCTTTGCAAACATGTTCTCTGTGCTCCCAGAGCATACCCTTGCAGCCAGCAAGACTGTACTCTCTGTTCACCAGTCGTTCCCTACAAGCCCTTTTGTAAACAGTCCTGCCCTGCTTTAAATCTCCAAAAATCGGAGGTATAAATAGCAGTGTGGGGTTGTTTGCAAAAGGGCTTTCAAACAGCCTCGTGCTGCTCTTTGAATCAGGGCTTCATAGCACAACACCATCTATATTGAAAGAAGCAGGCTAAAGGCTTGTTTTACTGTATTTTTAATATTTTATTGGAAGCCACCCAGAGTGGCTGGGAAAACCCAGCCAGATGGGCGGGGTATAAATAATAAATTATTATTATTAAAAATGTGGTGTAGAGATAAGAATCTGGCATGCCAGATAGAAAAAATACCCCACCACCAAAGGAAAAAAACTGCTTACAGAGGGAAAAGATTATTGTTGCCTGGAAATACTTAATTCTGTAGCAATGATAAAGCTAAGGGAACATGATATTAGTGCCTGGATTAGAGAGCACATGAACTGTAGGCAAGACAGGCTCTGAGCTTTCTAAAGGATGTGCTGGATAAAAGTATAAGTATTTCTGACAGGACTATATAAACAATAAAAAGTTAAGTCTGTCACAAGAGTAAATGAACAAAATAAAACATCCTGGTTGCCTGTTGTTTGTGATCCAATGTTGTGTCAACAAACATAGTATGGGGTGAGCTAATGTTGGGCAGATTTGTTCCACTGTAAAAAAAAAATCAAAAACCCATTAAAACTAAATATTTCAGATTTCATTCTAAACTCCACCTGTACAGATATGCAAGAATTTTTATTTTGATGGAGAGCATGTTGGAGATTAACAAAGAACTATATTATTTTTGTAAGACATGAAAATGACATGGAAGAATGCACTACTGATTCTTCTGAGCCATTTTCATCTAACTGTAGCACAGGAAGGTAGGTGGTGTTGTTTTTTCAAGTCTCAAAAATAAATCTCTCCCCGCAGCCTGCCTGCATGTACCTCTTCTTGCTCTTCTTTTTCTTCTTCTTCTCTTTCTTATGTTTTTTGGAATTTTTTTTGTGCTTCTTTTTCTTTTTCTTTGTTTTTTCCCCAGAAGCACTTTCAGAATCAGATGATGAATCAGAAGAAGATTTTGAATCACTTGAACTTTCAGAATCGCTGGATGAGGATGATGACTTGCGTCTTTTCTTCTCTTCTTTCTTGGCTTTAAATTAAAGCAATAGACAAGCAGTTACCAAACAAAACCTTCAAAAGCTTAGGAGAACAGGTATGTTTTCACTGTGGGTTAGAATTCCATTTGTGTTGTGGCCACCCGCACATCCAGCAGGAGGGAATGCCGCAGCTGGGGTACCATTATAAAGAAGGGACAATCCCATGTTGTTACAGAATGAGCTACACTCGCCGGTGGCACAGTGAGAAGACTCTCCCCAACTTTATTCAGGAAACATTTTTTGGTCTTTGTTCTTGGTCTTCCCTGGGGTCACCAAGCAAGAGGCCCACTAAAGCATGGAAGCTGGGTTAGGAGCAGGAACTCACTCAGCTCACAATGAAACAATTATCACAGCAGGAAAAAAGGGGAGGTATCTGAATGCTTGGAGAAACTCCTCTAATTCTGCTGAGTAAACAAACCAGCCAAATGAGGGCTAAGCATACTCAGGAGCCATGGTTGGAAAAGCAGGGGAAAGAGAATAGAAGTGGCTGGATATATTGAAAGAAGCAGGCTGAAGGCTTCAAAATGTCGTCTATCAGCCTGAAAGTGTCCGAAGTGACTTGCTAAGAGTGGGAAAGGAGCACCGTAGGGGAAGGGGGAGGATAGAGGAATTGAAGCAAGAGACGACTGAGGAAGAACACATATATAAGGAAGGCACAAATAACCATTCCATTGTTTGGATAGGTGATTTCAAGGCTCATATTTCCTGATACACATCAATCTCTGCAGGCAGGGATGGAAGAGAGTTGGCCATAGAAAACCAAACTTCTAATCTGTAATGGAGCTGGGCAAGAGAACAAGTGGTGAAAAGCCAATGATGGAGAAGTGAGAGCCAAGTGAGAGGCATGGAGGAAGGAAGAAGACAACAAGGAAGATCTCCTAAGAAAACCCTCTAACTCTCAAGAGGAAATCAGAGCTATAATCCCCTGGGAAGGCATTTTTTCCTTCATGGGGAGACAAATTTTGTTGCAGGCCCCATTTGCTCCCTCCAACAGCAAAATAGGTGCCTATCAGTTTTGAAGCAAATCAGAGCTGCACACAGATGTTAGTGGCTTCTACATACAGAAGGGGCTCTGTAGGTGTTCAGAAATATATAGTCAGCAAATTGAAATAAAAAGCAAAGAAAAAAGCTCCCAACGTGTTCAGTGATCTCCAGGAGCTGCATAATTCAAAATGCTTGGAAACGGAGGGTGTGTGTGTTTCGCCTCCTTTAGTTTTTAACAACCTAAGCATTGTGAAAGAGGGCATAACTTGTTATATGCAGCTCTGATGAAGAACACACATCTTTGGGCATGGAGGCCAACTACAACATTTTGCTTCAAGCTCCACTTGTTATTTATTTAATATACTCTTTGTTACTACTACTTCAATGACAACAATTTACAGAACCGAGATTCCCAGTTACCAATCTTCTGAGTTAGATCTGACACACCTCTTACAAAACTAGAAAAGAGACAACCTTTAAAAACATTTTAATAAAAGAGACAACCTTTAAAAACATTTCACTCTTACCTTTGGATTTTTGGATTAGTTCGCCACAACTTAGTATTCGTACTTCAGCATAAGGTTTACTAGATGCATCTGTTTTCTGGTTTTCTATTTCTCTTACAACATCTTGACCCGAGATTACTTGTCCAAACACAACATGAAGCCTAAATGATTAAAGCTTAATTTTAAAAGCTGACTAGTATCTATGTCACACTGAAATTTTTAAGTAGCTATCCAATTAACTTTTCCAAATGCAAGTAAGATACAAGGGCACTTACCCATCAAGATGAGGGGTAGGTTTGGTTGTTCTTTTGATTACATCAAGGGAAAGAATGACAAAATATAGTATTAGTATTACGGAGATAAACTTGTTGTGTTAAGCCATAAATGAGAAGATATAAGCAGATTCAGGAGGCATTAAACTGTAGTTCAAATATCAATGCATTACAAAGTTGCAAACTTTAATAGTATCTTAAATTTGAAGAATTGTTACAAATGTATGCGGGTTACAGTATTTAATCACCCTCACCTCATGTTTCGGCCAATTCTCACTACAGTGGTACCTTGGTTTACAAACAGCCTAGTATATGACCATTTTGGATTACGACCAATTACAACCTGGAAATGAGTACTCCGGGTTGCGGGTTTTTTTGTTTTTTTTAGTATACAACAGGCCCTGGCTGCAGGAGGCCTTCGTATGTGCCACCTGCGCTGCCCGGATCGGGCCTCCTGCCTCCCTAAGCGGTGCCACGCTGTGGGGCTAGGCCTCGTCACTGACACTGCCCAGATCGGGCCTCCCTAAGTGGTGCCGCGCTGCGGGGCTAGGCCTCGCCGCCGCCACCACCACCTGGATTGGGCCTCCGCCTTTTTTCCTTCCGCATCTTCCCTTTCGCCGTTCAATCTGAGTCCCCCCTGATTGTAATTTAAGCCTTTTCCCCTCCTGTGTTTTCCCTTTCGCCATTCATCTGAGCCCCCCCCCCCCCCGATCGTAATTTAAGCCTTTCCCCTCCTGCTTCTGCCCTTACGCCTCTCATCTGAGTCCCCCCCATCATAATTAAGCCCTTTTTCTTCCCGCGTCTGTCCTTTCGCTGTTTACCTGAGTTCTCCCATCATAATTAAGCCTTTTCGACTCCCCCATCTGCCCTTACACTGCTAATCTGAGTCCCCCCCCAACATAATTAAAGCCTTCCGTTTCTGATTGCAGTGTTCTGAGGTGATATTTGGTGCTTTTGTTTTTGCTATTTTTTGTGTTTTTGTTTGTTTGGCTTTTTCATTTATGTGTCTGTGGATTGTTTTCCGTTTATGATTGATTGAGTGAGTGAGTGCGGAAAGCCCCCCATCCAAACAATGACTATCATCAGTGCAGGTAAGAAAAAATAATAATTTTCATTTTTATCAACTACAATACTGTTTTATTTATTTCTTAGTACAGTACCTTGATTATTGCTTTCATTTTATGGATCAATAGTCTCGATAGATAGTAAAATTCATGCGAAATTTTTGTTTTAGGGGTTGCTTTTCATCGTCTGGAATGGATCAATCCATTTTCCATTACTTTCTATGGGAAAGCACACCTTGGTTTAAGTCTGCTTTGGTTTAAGACCAGGCTTCCGGAATGGATTAAGGTTGTAAACCAAGGTACCACTGTAGTATGATACCAGAGATGGGAACACTGAGGTTTTATTACAAATGAGGAGTATATAAATGTTGTGAAATAAAAAAACAAAACTAAACAAAAATATGTCCAGATGTTCCTGCATAAAAAACAAATGCCCCCACATAAAAAATTATATGTCAGGAAAATAGCTAACTAGAACCCTTTTGTCTATCATCTAGTTTTCTTTTTGAAGGGAATATTTTGCAAGGAGAAACATCCTGTGATGTGAGCCCTCACTTGTAGTCAGAAGTGAAAGTTTACACACAAGTTCATCACCTTGCTGAAAATTTAGCCTCCTCCCACCAAAAAAAACCAAAACCCCGAGAGGACATGCTGCCAACCTTAAGAAGTATGATCCTCCTGGTGCGTTGTTGAAATTATACCCCTAATACATAAATTTTATTTATGATCAAGCAAATGAATGTTTTGAGTATACATTTATTTCAGAAAAGGTAACTTAGTTTATAAGAACTATACTAATAAGTCAACGTTTATAACGATTCCTCTAAAAGCAAGTAACTGACCAACTAAGGTGGCACAGAAAAAGGGTGACAAGGCAAAAAGGAAAAACAAGGAACTGCAGGCAGGCAGAGGAGGGCAGAGAAAGATAACATTTCTGAAGGTACAGTCCCCAATATGTTACCCTACCTACAACTCCATTTAACTGAATCTGGTAAACCCAAGGTTGACTCTGATTGAAGTTTATCGAAGAAAAATATATTTAATATTTTCATTGCAAAGACTTCTCTTTCTGCTGTCTGAGCAATTCTGTGCAGAAACTATTTCACTCCTGAAATGAGGAGAGTGTAGGGCTCAAGTCTTCACCCTTCCTTCCTCCACACTATGGACATACACTGATGAGTAAACCAGGGATATGCTACCTACTATCCACACATAGAGGCAGAGAATAGAACATACAAATCACAAGCATGCCTCTTATTTAACCACATACAGCACCTTGGTGTTAAGAGTAGCATCTGAACTGGCCCTTTATTACTCTTCAGTAAGGCTTGGTGTAACTAAAACAGCTTGCTCTGACAGATTTAAAAATCTCATACTAAACAAACACTACCACTTACAGCCTACTTATATTCTGCAATGGCCACTGGCTACATACAGAAGTCTCAGAAGTCTTGACTATAAACTCATGTTCAGCTTTTCATCAAGAAAACACACAGCAGAGTGCATTCCGACTGCCAATAGTCTACCATCCAGGCAATGATTAGGCCCATACCTCTTTAGCTTCTATATTGGTAAAGTACCAAGTGTTCCCATATGTTAGGATAGTGATAACTACTCCCAAATTAATCCTGATTCTAAACACGGCAGGGCTAAATAGTCAAACTTATCCCATATAATCTTCTATATGCTATCTCCAATAAACATTTAAGAGCAAGTTAACTTTGATATCTTTTAAAAGTAGTCATGCTTTCTAAATGGAAAAGGAGTTAGCTGTTTCACCTGTTCCAAGCTCTAAAATGTAAACTGTAAGGACTACCATCCCAATGCTGAAGAAACACAGTGGAGCTGCATGATACTTACATAAAAAACTGTGAACCATTTGTATCTTTCCCTCTGTTGGCCATTGAAAGGAGAAATTCTTTGTTGTGCTTTACAGCAAAGCTTTCATCTAGAGAAAGCGTTCCAATTACTTCAAAATTCCAAGTAGGACCTTGCATTGGCATTTCTTTAGAATTTCAAATTAGGATTGTCAAAATGCACAAATGTATCATTATAGTGCCAAACAGCATTCAAATAGATAAAAATAAAGACAGAGGTATACTATATAATTCTCAGTCTAATGCACAAAAATGTAAATACTATTTACATATAGACTCAACTATATGTCAAGTCAAGACCATTATATAAGATATAAATATATACGTGAACCTATCTCTTGATATTCAGTACAGCTGCTTAGTAAGACCAGTGCATTTTAAATTCGTTCCAATTAGCACAAGCAAACCAGTGTGTTTTTGTGCAAAGGAGCTCACTGCATGTCATTTATAAAAGTGTAAAAAGTGACAGAAATAATGTGGGGAAAGAAAGCTTGCAATAAACAGACAAAAACAAACTTAAAAACACCTATGTACAAGGTGGGCAATTTTGAAATTTAAAACTAAACGTAACAGAAATTCTATTTATTTGTGCAAATGCAGTCTTGTGCAATAGACTTGCTTATAACAGCTCTGAACCATAATAGCTTGATCGTCATGAAAACTTGAAATAAAAGTATTTTAATTGTCATCACACAATTCAAGTTTTCTAAATCATAAACTGAACTGGTTGGCCGGTAAGCATCAACAAACAGCTACCTTGCAAAGGCAAAGTGTAAGACCCCATTCACTAGCCTGCTTGGGCCAACTGCTACTTAGCATTAATCTCTCAGCCAGACTGCCCAGTCATCTTAAAGATCAGTCTGATGACTGGGATGATGTTCTATTTTCTCTCTTAGGATAATGAAGTGTAAGTAAGATTGAATGGAGGGTTGTTTTGGTTAGTCACCATCAATGAGATGGTGAAGGGTGGGTAAAGGGGAAGAGAAGTTAGATGAATATGAGATACAGAGTTATCAAGCTTCTTAATAAGAGAACTACCACCTCAATAGAAAAAAGAGGAGATCCATTTGGGTAGAAGAGGAGATGTAAGACAGGGAATTGTAATAATAATTATAATTCCTGAAAATTCTACAACAGCACTCTGAATCCCTAGGATAGGGCACTCTATGACCTGTAATAAATAAATTTGCCAGCAGTTTTGGGGCCAAAAAATGCAATTTGCCTAATAGACATATTCTTAAACCAGTGACTGTGACTGGGAGTTGCAGGCTAACCTGATAAAAGACTATGCTTACCTTCAAAAAAGCCACCATAAATTGATTCTCCTCCTCTCCCATTTCCTTGTATTAAAAGAAAAATGTTATTACAAATGAGAATGGGACAATGGGATCTTACCATTAGGGATTCTTTACTGATGAGTCATTGGAGCTAGTCAAAGAGGGTTACAGCATATCCTACTAGCTGAGACAGGAAACCTCTATTGCATAGATGCATGCTATCTCCTCCCATTTCAAGAGTGCCTCGAGTTTCCTTTAAATTTAATAACAACATCAACTACCTGACCTACAAGAACCATCAGGTTCCAGGGTGGGTTATAACCATGTAAAATTCAGAATTAAGAACAGTTGAAACAGATTCATCGCAGGTATAGGGTAGGTCTGTGACTGGCTCCAGAGCCCATCAGAAAAATAACAATTGTGTATCATATAAATTCAAAGTTAAAGCTATCACAGAAAAAAATCTTACTAAAGGGAACCTAAATTTTAATGGAGCTACGCAAATCTTAAGATAGACTTTCATGAAGCAGAATGAGGCTATTCTACATTTTCTTTATATTTCTGTTAGTAAATCTAGTTGTTTTTAAGAAAATGAATGGGCATTATTATTTTAGTCACGTTCATTATAAAAGCGCTTGGCTTCAAGAAATTACGAAAATGCATTCTTGAAACACATTTCCATTTAATAGTCCTGTCAGATGCCTCATGTGCATCTCACTGAGAACCACAGCTTATCTTAAAACCATCATTTATTCGTGAATGTGGCCCTCTTGTGGCTTCTTCCTCCCCACACCCAACCTCTGTATGACATCCACATAAATCAAACGAGTCATGCTAAGTATTGCTGTGTCATCTGAATATAGACTGTGGTTTGTCTGAAAGACAAAAACCACAGCCTGGACAAAACATTGGGGGGGGGGGGGGTGGCATGTAAGAGGCCATGTGCCAGCAAGAAGAGATGGGACACATTTACCATTAAATCATGGTAAGTGACAAGCTAAGTGACATGCAAACCAGAGCATTCTATCCTGACAGAGAAGCTGCAATATCAAGTGCTTTATTCAGGAGGAAGAGAGCATGACCATTCAAATAATAACTTCATACACATTTGTATACTCGGCAAATACTATTTGATATCATTTAGCCAATGTCATACCTTCACTGAAGTCACCTCCTTGGATCATAAAATCTTTTACAACTCTGTGAAACAAACAACTCTTGTAATGTAATGGCTTCTGAGTTGATTTTCCTGTACCTTTTTCACCTGCAAGGGGGGGGGGGAGGAAAGTTAACCCATTAGCTTTTAATGGAGAACCCCTCAGGTACAACAGAAGTACAACTGGAAATCAGCTCTTGATCTATCTGACTTGGACATTCTACTTGTTGAAGCCTATAAAAGAAAAAGAAAAAGTTGCAATATAGTACCAACAGAAAGGAACCCCCTTATTTACTACATTTAACTCAAATCATAAGGACACTGAAAAGAAATACTATGGGTTGCATCCAAAGTAGCACTATGTCATAGTCCTGTCAGCATAAGGATGTCTGCTTTTGCAACAGGAATTCCACCTGCTCCTCACAAGCTTTAATGACTGTGCAATGAGGGGGATTGTGGTAGGTACTTTTTTGCATCCTTACATTAACCACACCTGACAAAATCCCCTCTTCTATGCAATTGCTGAAGCTATAGGAGCCCTGTCCATTTCTGTATCTGGTGGTACCGGTGGTACCTTGAGTATGATCCACTTGTGTGTCGAATGCAGCAGTTCAAACCCCCAAGGGCAGAAAACAGTCTTCAATTCCGACTTCACCATCCTCATCAATGTAGTATGTCAAGCTGTGTTACTTTACACTCAAGTTCATGGATGGCAAGTGAAGAGTGACACCTATAACCCCTGCCCTTCTTTAGGCTTGGAAGAAGGCAGCAATTCTCCCTATCCTGGCACTAAGCTTGAGAAGCACTTAGAAAGCACTGGGAAGTTTCACTCGTTTTTCAGTGCCTCCAAAGCTCAGTGCATGATTAAGGAAGAGCCAAGCCGGTAGCGCTCATAAATTTGGGCTAGCTATGAAAGCCAGCCAAAATTTGTAGAACTATGATGGATTAATTCTGCATATATGAATTTATACCAAAATATAGAAAATTGTGTATCTTCATTTTCAGTACACAAGGAGACGAATATCAAAGTCATTGTACTGTTTTTAACACTGATTGGGAGCCGCCCAGAGTGGCTGGGGAAACTCAGCCAGATGGGCGGGGTATAAATAATAAATTATTATTATATTATTATTATTCCTTTCATATTTTATTACCAGGATTTTCTTGGTATACCATTTGGAGGAACCAGGAACAATTCAATTTGGGCTACATAACAAATTATTCAAGTGAGGAAATATACAAACCTGTACAAAGGCAGCGAAAGTTCTCACATGTCTTTGGGCAAACATCTGAAAACAGCTCAAAGACAACTCTGCCAGCTAAAAGAAAAAGAACGAATGAATAAGTCATCAATAAAGTAATATCATCGCGCTTAAGACGCACTTGTTTCAACCGGACATAGCTGTGTGTTATCAGGTTTAGGCCAGAAGCATCACTCTTACCAGGTGTGTTGTTGATGGCGATGTCAAAAAAGCAACGAGGTCTCTGGCTTTTCACTCCCATGGCTTCAAATTTTGAAGACTGTTAACAAAGAAGCGAGTTCTATTAAATTTGAAGACTTTTAAAATGAAAACTTCAAATATGAAACTCTAACAAACAATAAAAAATAGGGAAGAAAGTAGTCCCCCCCCCTTTCCATGTAGAGATAAAGTTATGCAAACAATGACAGTGATGAACACAAGTATATGGACTTTGGAATGGTAGGCTACTGAGTATGGCAGACATGACAACATAGGGCAAGATGAAACCAAGTGGCTCTCAACTCCAAAGTTCATACCATGTTGGGGATAAATTACAAGTAGAAGGATGAAGGAAAAGAGTAGGGATGGGGTAGCAAATAAACACTTGGTGCCTCCTTGTCTCCTCCAAGTCAATCTTAGCTACTTATTCCAGAAATATATCCCTCTCCACCCAGCCAGCACCAATGCGATCAGAAACACTGCATGGCAGATATTCTAATAGATGGAGACAGGATGAGAGATTAGCCATCAGTTTCTAGCAATTTGATTTTCGTTAAAATTTTCCAATAACCTGAACTGACTGGGATCTGAGTTACTATGTTTGTATGTTTATTTAGTAAACAGAAAATATTAGTAAACCATCTTAAGTTTTACATGCTGTATAAATATCCCAAGGTTTTCCGGTTTATTGGAAATATTTTGTTGCGGGGGGTTCAATAAAGCATGATAAAGTGCTTTATTATATGTATCAACATCTGAAAAATTGCAGTATTGAAAATGCCCAATTTGGCTGTCCTTTATCATACTAATTACTGTTATGAAACAATGCACTTTCATAAATAGGGGATAGTTTTTAAAAGAATATAACATTTGACACTTCTACCCCACATCATTATCAGTACAACCCGAGTCTACACCAAATATGAACAGCTGCACCTTCAAAGCACTGGAGCAACTATGAAGTTTTAACTATCGTTATTAAACTAGTGATACATAGATGCTAATAAATGCATTGGCCAGGCCAGCCTCATAGCCCGTTATCTCCCCTAATTTGGTCTTCATAGAGCATTCATAGCTCTCAAGAGTTGATACAATTACAGTGGTACCTCAGGTTACATACACTTCAGGTTACATATGCTTCAGGTTACAGACTCCGCTAACCCAGAAATAGTACCTCGGGTTAAGAACTTTGCTTCAGGATGAGAACATAAATTGCGCGGCAGCGGCGCAGCAGCAGGAGGCTCCATTAGCTAAAGTGGTGCTTCAGGTTAAGAACAGTTTCAGGTTAAGAACGGACCTCCAGAACGAATTAAGTACGTAACCAGAGGTACCACTGTATGCAAAGCAAAGGAGGTGCAGAAGGAAGAAGGCATTAGGATCTATGATTCAGAATCCGGCCACAAAGACTGAGACCCTACCAAACTTCCTAGCTTGCCTATACTATTTGGAACGGTCCATCCCTACAGAGGTGGGTCCAGAGTAGGCTTCATACTGCAGACTCACAGTAATGTTCAGAATGTTATTTACTACTTAAGCATAATGCAAAAGGGAAACTGATAATGGAACATAAAACAATATAACATATCATGATGATGTCAGCCATCTTATTAACAAGTATTAAGCATGAAGACCTTACTCAAATTAAGGTCTATAAAACTATGGGCTGGTTCAGATGTCAATGGTTCTAGTCCTACAAATTATACGTTTTTCTGGAACAGGAACAAGCAACAGGCTTCTCCCTCATTTAACTGGTGTTAGAGAGCACATCCTGGTTTGCAAACCCAGTTTCTCAGGACACTTAAATATGAAAAGACCAAAGATTACCTGCACAAAATAGGTGTCATGCCCCTCCTTTAACTGTTTTTATGTCAAAATATGGCATGACATGCTCTATTTGGCATGGTATTATTTGCCAAAATATCTGAGGGCAGCAGAACACAGAAGCTAAGGAATTTCCAGCATGGACATGTAACTTGATACTGGCTGAACATTGATGCTTATATGTCCTTTGGAAAATGCAAAACAGGGAAATTTAGGTTTTTAAAAGCAGATTACGGGAATTCGAAATACAAACTAGCTACAGACCACAAACACAAATTTACCCTTCTTACATTTTATTTTTTCATTAGTCCGATCATCAATTCACACTTCCTGAGATTTTTACTCTTTAAAGTTATAATGCAAGGAAACCAGAAATTAGGAGAAAATTTGGTCTTGACACCTTGTTAGAAGCATCTAAGAGTATACCAGCCACTTTCCACTACTAAAATGCACGACAGAGATGGTCCGGAGGGTGGCAACACAAGCATGGGCCTTTTCTGCAGTGGCTCCCCATTTCTGGAATGCTCTCCCCAGGAACATTCAGCTGACACCTTCATTATACACCTATAGGCACCAGGCGAAAACATTCCTCTTTAATCAGGCCTTTGGCTGATTGATCTCCAATGCCCTTTTAAATGTGTTGTCGAAGGGGGGATTATTGGTTTGTTTCTGTTCTTATTTTTATTATGTATTTTGTTTCTTATATTGTAATTTTATGTTGTGAGCTGCCGAGAACTACGCTTATAGGGCAGTATTCAAATTTAATACACAGGACAAATAATAAATAATACAAGGGTTGCCAGAATAAGGAATGTGGCAGTCTCTTAAGAATTACAGTGGTACCTCGGGTTACAGACGCTTCAGGTTACAGACTCTGCTAACCCAGAAATAGTACTTCGGGTTAAGAACTTTGCTTCAGGATAAGAACAGAAATTGTGCGGCAGCGGGAGGCCCCATTAGTTAAAATGGTGCTTAGGGTTAAGAACGGACCTCCAGAACGAATTAAGTTCTTAATCCGAGGTACCACTGTATATTACTGCCAGAGTGCAGTGGTTCATGGCATCTACATGCCTTGTTCCTCTTTCTCTCACTTCCTAAACCTGATCACATGGCAGTTGCACAATGCCAACTTTGCAGACTCTCCACTTTATCTCAGAATTACAAACCACTTTTTTTGCTTTGGTGTGTATACAACTAGCATTAGAAAAATCACCACTTACACTGCCTTACTAAGCCTTAGTAGCATAGTACCCTCCAAGTTCCTCCAAGACATAGGGAAAACTGTGACCATTCTTTAACAATAATTTCTAGATAATTACGGTTAACTACACGATCTTTTGCAGATAATAAACAGCAAACCCTTAAGATACAAGCATTCTCTGAAAACACTACTCGTGTTGTTGCTTTTTAAAGGATTCATGTTCAAATTTAGATTTCTCTAAAACCCTTGAAACTAGGAGCCCTCTCCATGAAATACACAAATATTGTATTTTGCAACTGACATTTTCAGACAATTTACTTGATATACACAACTGAATCCAACTGCCATATTAAAATTTCTATTTTGTAAACTGTGGTACTGAGCAGACAAGGGACAGTATAAGGTAATGAGGGGAGGACAGAGAAGTGTGTAGAACACTCATCTTTCTTCCTCTCTGATTACCAAAGGATTGATTAGAGTCAAATGATTAGATATTACATTTTCAAAATGTATCCTTTAGCCAGGAGAGCTAGAAAGTTTGCTCCTTTGAAACTGAAAGCCATGGACTGATTTTCATACAGTGAGTTATTGTTTTATGAGACTATTATATGGAAGATGTATGACTTTGCTATTAGGGATTGTTGTCTCAATGTTTCATGGTAGATAAGGAAACAAATACGAACTAATGCCCCTTGGTAGTTAATTGTTCACTGTGGGAAACCAAACGCACCAATCTCATAATAGCTGTAATTTATTATTCATGTTTGCATATTCATGTTTGCATAAATGGACCCAACATGCTGAGAAGTCAAGTTCTGCAAGGGATTCCAGATGTTCTCAATGTTCTTCACAATAAAGAAAAGCGGTCATGACTATGAGTTCCCCATACAGAAATACTAACCTAAGCATTGCTAGCAACTTTGCAGAGTGACAGATGGAAGGAACTTAGATGAAAGGCTAAGAACCATTTGAAAGCACAAGGCAGATGTTCCTTCAACAAACTGTTTTGTCTTTTGAACTAACACTCCATCTCCGAGAGGCCTGTAGGATGATCAGCAGCAAGGAGTTGCAGCATGTGACACTCCTACCTTTCCCTAGAGGTGAAATGCAAAACCGTATCAAGGCAGAGCTGTGTAGGTAGAACAATCCAAGCCCCTCTGTGCTGAGTGGTGGTGGTGGGGAGGTTTGGACTGGGCAGAGGTGCCCCTCCGTCAGCCTCCTGCTAGCCACCAGAGGCATAGAGCTCCCCCTTTGTCCACCAAGTGTGCAGTGCCACTGACAGCAGGTGGAAAGCCCTGAAACAGCAACTAGAGGAAAGTCCCACACTGAGACCAATCACTGCACCAGCTCTAATCTGGCCCAGTAATCCCACAACCCACCTTGTGCCCTGGTCATTGTAGTTGTCGGGCTGTACATTTAGCACAGAGCTTTCCAAAGTGTGTGTCACAACATGTTAGCGTGTTGGCTCCAGTGTGTCGCGTGAACGAACCCTGTGCTCCTCCAGGGGCTGGAAAGGGGTTTGTTTAACCTCTGGTTTGCTAGTAAAATTGAATTACTGTTGCAAAATGATGCATGTCTAAAAAGTGTGTCACCAACATGGAAAGCTCTGATTTAGCAGAAGCCTCACCACTCCATAAATCCTGTTGGGCTGGGGAGAGGAGTTTGGATTATAAGTCGCACCATCTCACAGCATGGACTTCAGTTGTGCCACACCTGCCAATAAGCTCATAGAAAAGAGTATGGGGAAAGGAAAGGATTAATTCAAAATCTACATCACAGAAGGGTCTGATCTGTTTAGCAGACTACTGTGTTTACAGAAGTGTGGCCTGCACTCTATGTGGAAGTTTTCTTTTCCAAGGGTTAACTTTTAAGTTCCCTGCACATCAGAACTGTATGTGTCAGCATCAAGATTTACTGCAGCCACCAATATTAAACAGAGGAAAATACATATCCTTGCTTTGAGTTCAGGCAGCAAACCTATGCACATATACATTGGAGTAAATCCTACTGAACTCAGTAGGACTTCCTTCCAAGTAAATATGCATAGGACTGGGTTGTTAGGTTGCTAACTCTGTATTCAGTGCAATCAGTGGGATTCTTTCTCTAGCAAACATGGCTTGGATAGGAAAGTTTGTAAACAATGGATTCCCCACAGGTCAGTCACCATTTTATATGTGTGTGTGTCAATGTAACACAATAAACAAATAGCTCCTCAAACACAAGAGCAGGAAATCACCGATAAGTTACAGTATAATTGTTTAAAAACAAAAATATCATGATAACCAAATCTCTTTTTGTACCTCCAAGTTGGAGGTATAGGATATAAACTCCCAACATGCTGCATTTTTTCTCAATTTTCTGCATTTTTAAAGACACAAATTTTGTGTTATGGCCAAGTTCCATAAGTTCTTTTATCATTAGGTTAACCGGAGATTTTTTAGTCTTCTATTGTTGAGCTATGGTGATCTCAGCGGCTAGCCATCATTTTTCAATATTTAAGAAGTGCTCTGTTGGATCAGACTGAGAGCCCATCTAGATTTTAACAGTGGTCAGCTAGATGCCTCTGGAAAGCCAGGAAATGTGGCATAAAAAGGGAGAAGAGTGTCTTCAGCACATAATACTCAAAGCTGTACAAGCAGACATGTGGTTTTCGTAGAAAATTTTGAATTGGACAATGTTCCTATAAATTTCCTGAAAAGTTTTCCATTGCCATAAATTGAGAGAAACTTAATTTAACACGGTTAGTTGACAATTAAACAAAATTGTAAAAGTGTGTCATGATAATTTTACATGTGATATAAATATCTGAAAGGTTTTTCTAATAGCTAAAAATAGTGGAACTGAAATATTTACTTGGGGGGAGATAAATAACATGCATTTAGTGAGGCTTATATTTTCTATTCAAACAAACATAGCTTCACTTGAAAATTATTTCAATTAAAATACTTCCAAATATTTTAAGGCATGACACTGACACATAATCACAGTCCCTTAGTTCCTTAAAAACAAAGTCCAAATACACCTTTCCTCAATGGAATATGCTCTGACCCTTGATGGTTTTAATGGCTCTTTTTTTATCTGTTCCAGTGCTATTGCATCCTTTTTGAGACAGGGCAATCAGAACTTCATATGGTATGCCAGTTATGGCTGGAATATGCACTATGGCAGGGGTTGGCAAGGTTTACGTTGCCTGGGCCAGTTCACTCCAGTGGAGATCCCTTCATGGGCCGGATTGCCCGCGCGCCCGCGTTTTCCGGCGTCTGTGCAGACGTGATTTTCGGCACTGCGGAAGTGAGTCCCCGTGCCACGCTGGTTTAGTGCAGCATGCCAGGACTCGCTGAGTGGGCAGCTTGGTTCGGGGGCGGCTCATGAGCAGGTTAAATGACCCCCATGGGCTTTAGGTTTCCAACCCCTGCACTACGGCAACAGTATTTTATTTTTTAGTCCCTTTCCTAATAATGTCCAACAGCCTACCTTTTTTCACTGCTTCCTCTGTCACAGTGAGCCGTCCACCACTACCCCAAGATCTCTTATAGCAGCCAGTCATAACCAATTAAGATCCCATCCATCAACTTTTACCTCAGGTAAGGCCTTTTCTTTCTTTCTTTTGCCTTGGGGTGCATGATTTACACTTACATTGAAACTCATTTGACATTTTGCTGCCCCTTCACCACATATGGTGTCTACTGTGGCCTTCACCATCCTAAATAATTTGGGAGTCACCTGCAAACTTGGCTGTGATCATTTTGAATGACTTGAGATGCATCAGTCCCAACACAGATGGGGGGGGCACTTCTTCCTTCCATTGATAAAGGAACTTGGTGAGAAAGCAAGCCTTACAGATGTTTCTGGAAAGGCCCATTCCCCTTACATTTCAGAATGCAGTTTCAGAAAGCAAAGCACATTACCATTGCATACATGTCACGCTGCACATAACTTCTTTCCAAACAGAGACGAGCAAAGTGATCCAGTTCTCGAATAAAAGACCCCTACATTGTCAAATAGCATGTGGTGTTTTTTCTGTTTTTGTTTTTAAACTTTGTGCTTTCCACTGGAGCCTGTCTGCTATCAACCTGCATACAGCATTGGGGGCGGGGGCAGGGAGGAATCAGTACAGGTACAACAATATCACGTAGCTTTTTATCACACTTCGGTGTGTGCAAAATGTTTCCTTTGGGCCATGAGTTTACTCGCCTATCCCTCCCCGCTGCTGTGCACGTTTATCCCGCGACTTCTTGCCCCTAGTTAAGGTATCATTTTTAAAGCCAACTGCCAGGCCACCTTCCTTTCCGCCCCCCCCCCTTTAATTACAGGGACGTGAGCGCCCGCTTTCATTCATAACTATTTGCAACGGTTCTCGAAACCGCCTCCCGCGCGGCCTCCCAAGTTTGCCCACCCGAACCCAGTCCGCGTCTCCCGGAGATTGAATCGCGGGAACACCCTCCACATTCAAGGCCTGGCGCTTCTCCCTCAAGTCATTCCCCGCCGAGAAACTACCTCTCGTCTTCCCCCCGCCTTCCCCAACGGCCCACCCGGGGACTTGTTGAGGGGGCGACACTCGGGCCGGCCCAGCCCTCTGCGGAGTCGGCCGTGAGGGAGTCGGCCCGTCCGCCCGCCCCTCGCGAGGCAGATTCAAATGGAGAGAGAGGACCGAGCCCTCTCGCCTCCCGCGCCATTGCTCCCCTTTTCCCCTTCACCACGAGGCCCTTAAATATTCGCCGGCGGCGACGCCGCGGCCCCTCGGGCGGAGGAGAGCCCGGCTCAAGCCACTCACCCGCCCGCCCGCCGCCGCGCTTGCCCGCTCGGCCCGGAGTCTCCTTTCGCCGCCGCCGCCGCGCTCTTCACCACCTCGCCGCCGCCATGTTAGGATCTGGTGCAGCACGGACTGCGTCAGTGGAGGAGGGGAGGGAAGCGGGGAAGCCTTGGAGCGGCGAGGGCGGGACGGGGCGCGAGCGAGCGAGGATGTCTGCCGAGGAGAGCGGGCTGGAGGGGAGCCCTCGGGCGCCAGGGCCCTCTCTCGACCTCTCCAGAAATGGGGGGACGGGGGGACACGAAGATGGGAGGAAGATCAGATCTGTCCGACTCGCCGCCCCTTTTGGCGCGCACGCCCAAATCCCCTCCACCCTCCAGGCCGGAGCTCCAGCGCCTGCCCCTCTTCTCTGGGGATATAGAGAAGGAAGGGAAGAGACAACCAAACGGGGGGGGGGGGGGAGTGTGCAGCCGCCGCACCTCAACCCAAACGATGCCCTCAGTTTTTAGGTTTGCTTGCACTCTCGGCAGTAGGCTTTCCTCTAAACGCTCTGGGATTCAAGTTTCCAGTCCTCTTGACGGCTCTTGCGCTGGCGCGCCGCGTCGTTGTACTTCGGCCGCACCGCTTTGCGATCCAGGGAGAGCTTAGGGGTGATAGACAAACGCATGCCGCACACATTGGTAGGGGCACGTTGTATTTGACATACAAACATATTGGTATTTATTATTATTTATTAAATGTTCTTTTTTTAATAAAAAGTAAACTTGTAGGAAGGTCAGGCCGACCCACGTCGGGAGTGGAGATCATCATCTTCCCACACCGCAAACTGAAGGAGGGGAAATGGTTCTAAATGTTGTCGAGGGGTTCAGGCTGCAAGGCTACACTTTCTAGGAGGGAGTCTACTTTTGTGTTAAACCTGCAATTTTGCTGCGTTTAACCTTTCTTAGGGTTTCCTACTGTCCAAAAAAAGAGGGGAGGAAATCACTAGTGGCATATATTTTCCCAGGAATAGCTATTGCCTGGAAGTGTCTTAATTTTCTCCAACATAGCGCAGACTTTAATTTGTACTGTGTTAGAAAATGGGTCTGGTTGCATCCCTTCCCGACCCTGGATCTCCAGATGTCGGGTGGCTGGGGATGATGGGGGTTGTAGTCAACATCTGGGGGGCCCAAGGTGGGGATTTCTCAACCTTGAGTCCCCAGATGTTTTTGGACTACAACTCCCATGATCCCTAGCTCACAGGTCCAGTGGTCAGGGATGATGGGAGTTGTAGGCCAAAAACATCTGGGGACCCAAGGTTGAGAAAGGCTGGTTGCGATCTTGCATGATAATTATCAATAGCCCTTGGCCAAAAATAAATTCGCAGATCCCTAGGGAGAGGCAAAGTCTAATAAATCAGCTTAAGGCTGGTAGGAGTCGTCCTGGGAGTGCCCTTTTTAAAGCAGCTTGCCATCACACTTCTTCACCCCACCAAATAGTTGTAGCCTAGATTCGCCACAAGCAATGTTGCACAATGGAAAGACTACAACTCCCGACAGGCAAGGAGGCTGTCGGTGGAGCATGCTGGGAAATGTAGTAGCAGATTCTTCAACCAAGACTCAGACCCGATTGTTGTATATAGGACAGAAGCTGCGGAGCGGCTGGTAAGTATGTATTTTTTGCGGCCGGTGTGGACGGAGTTATAGACATTTATTTCATTGTTAGCCAGTTGTCTCTCTATGCGGGGATATTTGCTGCTGGAGCAGAGGTGGTGATCTCCCGCCATGTGGATTCTAGGAGGAGCCTGCTTTGCAATAGGCAGCATGGTCGTGTGATCTGTAGGAAGTCTCCCTTTTCCTGCGTGCGACATGCTTCTGTTGAAAGAGATGGGCTTAGACTTCCTAAGCAGCGCAAGGGACACAAGGATCCAGGCTGTTCACGGGGGTTCAAACTGTTACCTTCACAGCTGCAGAAAGGTGATAATGTCGATACGTTAGAGGTTGTACTAGGTTTATGTGTACGGGGGTGGACTTATTCTCACGTGGCTTCTACAGAGGGGGTTTTGTTTTGGTTTTTTTAAAAAAAAATATTGAGAAGGAGCTTCACTATTCTGTATGAAAATGAGTGGATGTCAAGACACATTGTTTTTAAAAATAAAAAATAGACAATATAGTGAGTTTGGATTTGTTGGAAAGGTTTTGGTTCAATTCCATCTTGAAATTAGGAAAGAAGTACAATATCATCATTACCTCAGAACACCTGTGGGAATACATATTCATATAATCCTAGAGTTGGGTGGAACTTTAAATGTGATCTAGTTCAGCCCTCCGCTGATTCAGGAAATCCACATATCCCAGAGGGAGGCAGAACCAAGTTATCTGCGAGGTAATTGGTCAGTTAGTTAAGTATTTCTATTTATTTACTTGATGGGGGGGGGGCAATTGCAGTGGCTTGATTCACGCATATTGCTATATTACAGCTTAGTGCTATATGGACAGATTTCTCAACTATGGTTTGTTGAAACAAGCTAACTTCATAAAACCTGTGCTTTGAAGTTGGCAAGTTTCAACAAACCATTGTTAAGATGATCTACGCTTTATTTGAGTTCACTTTTCCCGGTGTGCAGCAAAATAAAAAATGGAAGCTGAATCGAAAATGGAAGTGAGAGCTTCCAAATTCCTCTATAGCTACACCAGAGGAGGGGAGGAGTATTGAACCTGAGGCTCACTGCAACTCATCATGTAACACTAAACCATGACTTTGTGTGAAGTTTGAATGCCAAATATTGTTTGTTTGGGCTATTGATAGGCTACAGTATTGATACAGGCATGCACAGGCAGACAGAACAATCAAATTTTGTGGTTTAATAACTTATTTGCAAGACTAATTCTCTTAAACTGCTCCTTTTGCAGGTTCTTCAGAATTATTTCCGCTTCTTCAACAATAACTACAAAGAATAAGGAAAAAGCAATATTATATACCTGAATGCTTTACCTTGCTGCTAGCTTGTGGTTTGCATCTGACTGGAAGTGAAGAAGCCGCATTCTGGACATGTTTCAAAAAACATAAAAATCACAAAAATGCTTTCTGTAAGACGTTTTTATTTATTTGCACTGAGATGTCGCCAGTGTCAGACTTGGAGTAGTGATCCCTTGTTAAGCCAGCTAAATAACTGCATAAATGAAGATCAAGTGTTTGACCTTGTTGGAAAGAACAAAACCAAACTTTCTGAAAAACACGTGGGAAGGGCAATTGATATACTTTGGGGGTTTCAAAAGAAGAAGCCTGAGCCTCTGAGGCTTACTGATTATGTAAAAAATCACTCCCAGTTTCTTATACTTCGCATTTTAGCAGAAAACAAGATTGAACAAATGGATAATGAAGCATTAGTGGATATTCTGTATAATTTACTCAGGTAAGCCATATAGTATGATGCTGAAATGTAATGGGGGTAAGTTTATTAATCTGGGTTTAAAAAAGTAATTGTGTTTTAAAAAATATATATGTTTAAACTGAAGCATCCTGGTTGCTGCAAAAGCACAGCTCACTCGTACAATGCCTGTTTAAAATTTGCTCATATTTCTCTAAACAGTGTATGATCTAATGAGTCATCCTTCCCTGTGTCTGACCTCCATAAAAATGTATGAGATTACTCTCACGTAGCAGATGTTAGGTGTACAAGGCGGTGTAGGGACTGACAGTTACAGGCACAATCAAGCCAAAGCAGAGGTAGCTTGGCTGCTAGTATTTTCTCCCATTAATGTCCTGATGTTAGGCAGTTCAGAGGGAAACTAGACAATCATTGCGGAGATGACAACAACTTCCAGAGGGTTCTCACTATTGGTTACTGCAGGGATGGGGAATCTGTGGCCTTCCAGTTGTTGTTGGACCACAGCTTTCATCACCCGTGGTCATTGGCCAATGCAGGCTAGGGCTGATAGGAGTTAGAGTCCAAAAAGTTTGAAAAGCAAAATACAAAGTTCCAGCAGTGGCTGACTTTCTGTCCCAAGCAGGCAGAGCAATGGAGAAGAAGGAGAGCCAAGTGTTAAGGGCTGAATGTGAGCAAATGCAGTTATGCATATTTACGGTTGGTTACAGCGGAGATGGGAGGAAATTCAGCCTCTCCTTAAAATATTCCATTGGCGCAAGCCTTTTTGCCTGCCTGGCATAACAACCTCCCCTCTTCTACCACTTGCATGCTGTTTGTGGGTTCTCCCAATCCCCACAGTGCCAATTTGGGGGAGCAGTGGGAGGCAAGGGGGGAACCCCATTGCACCAGTGGCAGCCCTTGAACTGGCTCCTACTAGTGGAACTAGGAAGCTGAACCTGGCCCAGGGATTTAAGTGGTTAAGTAAAAGGTCTTGAAGAAAATGTGGGGTTTAAAGGGGAAAGAGAGTTGGCATCCGAGCTGCACAGTTCCAAGCACTGATCTGTTCATAGTTGTAAGAGGTTTCCCAGAACGCGCAGGGAAAGTGTTCGATAAGTACAAAACTCTAGCAACCTGCTATTTGTAATACATTTAAAACCGCTCCCCCCCCCATCTCTGTTAAAATATCTATGCAGAGCATTTTACTTATTTTTTGGTCCTTGTGAAGGTTTGGAATTGAGGCCCATGATTCGCTGGTTGAAGAGCTCGTCATGGAATGCTGGAGAAGATTAAATGGGCAAGTACACATTAAAATTAAAATCCTATAAATTGAAAGCTTGAGAGCTCATGCTTATAAAAACTACCGCAAGGTTAGTACTGACAAGCTTAATTTATTAAAAGTATGGTAGGCCCCTTTCTCTCTTCAAAGCTGAAGTAGTTGTGGGTTAAGATAAATTTGCACTGAGGACCATTGTACCAATAAAGGCAGCTACAGATTTAAGAATGTAACACTCCTGGATAGATTTTGAAAGGTGACTTTAGGCTTAAATTTGATAGCTATGTAACTGGCAGTAAGGCTAACTAACCTCAGTGGGATTTATTTCAGTATAAGATTGATTGCACTGTTAAGATTCCTAAATGAAAGCAGTGGAAGACTTGGTTTTAAACCAGTTTATAGAAGAATCTATAAAGATTTATGGGAGAAAATAACCTCTGCTCCAGTCCGCCCTTCCCTGAGGAAGTTAAAGTGTACCAGAACAATAAACTCAAGAATCTGGGCTAATATCTAAGCTTCGTGAGCGATATACATACAGTGGTGCCTCGCAAGACGAAATTAATTCGTTCCGCAAGTTTTTTCTTCTTGCGAGTTTTTCGTCTTGCGAAGCACGGTTTCCCATAGGAATGCATTGAAAATCAATTAATGCGTTCCTATGGAAACCGCTTGCCAGGCTGGCGGTGGGGAGAAGGGCTTTTCTCCCCACCGCAAGCCTTCAGGACAGGTACGGGAACAGAGGGGAAGGCGCGCAGCGCTTTTCCTCTGTTCCCGGGGCTTGCGTGGGAGGAGGGTTTTTCCTCCCCACTGCCAACATTCAGAACAGCATTCTGAATGTTGGCGGTGGGAAGGAAAACCCTTCTCCCACCCCAAGTCTTCAGGACAGCCATCCGAAGGCTGGCGCGGGGAGAAGGTCTCTCCGCCCCCCCGCCAGGCTTCGGAGCAGCCTTCCGAAGCCGGGCGGCGGGAGGAGGTGTCCCCGCCCCACCGCCCGGCTTCGGAGCAGCCTTCCGAAGCCGGGCAGCGGGAGGAGGTGTCCCCGCCCTGCCGCCCAGCTTCGGAGGAGGTCCGAGGACAGTGGGGAAGACGCGCTGCGCTTCCCCGCTGTCCCGGAGATTTCCCTATGGGCTTTCGTCTTGCGAAGGAAGCCCATAGGGAAATTCGTTTTGCGAAGCGCCTCCAAAACGGAAAACCCTTTCGTCTAGCGGGTTTTCCGTCTTGCGAGGCGTTCGTCTTGCGGGGCACCACTGTAAAACTATTTTTTTAAAAAAAATCACAAAATCAGCAAAATTTAAAAAGCAGGTATATGCTGTATGTTAAATTATGTGACTCAGTGGGCTTGGTGACATGAAGATTTCAGCAGGGATTTAAAGTAGTACAGTGGGGGGGCCTTATGTATATAGGCAGGAAGTTCAAGGGATTTGGAAAACTTTAATGTTCAGTGCTGTGGTCAGTCACAAGCTCACTTTGGGATACATGTTGCTTTTTCCCTCTTGTGTCTGGTCTGCACCCTAGAGCCCTCCCTGTCCTCTCCCCTGCCTCCAGTTCTGATGCTCATTTAAGTAAAACTGCTAAGTTGTACCTGACCTAAGGTGGTCACAACAGCAGTACTACCACTGTACTTCAAATATATGCTAAATAAGAAGCTGATCCCCAAATTCATGTTGGGTTAAAGATGACCCCCATTCTGAAATGGTTGAAGGCTACCAGTCTAGAAATGGTATTTACCGCTTGCCAGAGGGGGCTGAGGCTGGTTATTTACATGTTTCTGTATGGTCCAATGAAAGTCAGTCTAACAGTCGTGTGGAGCCTTAATGGACAGCTCTTGAGTTAGAATTCTCAGTATGCCAAATTTGATTGGTGGGTACAGATTCAGAATTTTCAGTTAGATGGTGTGATTGGCTGGGGCTAGACTGGAAGGGCCAGAAGAAGTGTATATAATACTACTGGGTGCTGGTCAGCAGTACTTAGTTGAGTTAGGTAGGACACACTTCTGCTTGTCTAGAAAGCATGGGTCCAAGAGGTTTTTTTTGCTTGACCCGCTGCTGGGAAACCTGCTGCTTACCACTGAAGAGGGACAACAGAGAAACCAATTGACATTTGTTCCAGTTCAGGTTTTCCCAGGGGAAAGCAATGGGACAAGTGGAACTGTAAACAAGCCCTTGGTCAGAGTTGTGGTTGGTGGCCAGTTCCACCAGAAGACAATGCCAGGATTAGGGAAGAAGTTAGATCTGAGAATGGCCAAAGACTTGCTGGGGGATAGCTGAATCAAGTGGCTTAGGCCAGAGTTTTGGCGGGGGAGATTTGTTTTGGGATGACTGGTAGGAGTACCAGAAATATTATTTCCATGATAGTACAGTGAGACAAACCTTTGCTTCAATAGATCAGTGAAGGTTTGGAAAAAACAAACACTTCCAGCAGAGTCCTCAGCTAACATACTGATGAGGCTTAATGGGGGTGGGGAATATAAAAGGTCAATTTGGCTATAGCATTTTAATAGGGTAACTAATTGCAGTGTAAGGTAGAGCTGCCATACGTCCATTGAAAATGGCGTCCCGGCTGAATTTTTGAAAATTGTTTATAATTCTCCAGGAAAACCCAGGAGTATGTCAGCCCATTGCAAATTTCCTTTAAAAATAGCTTTAAAACCTTGCCCCCCTCCCTCCTAGTATCATGAGTGGACTTTGGTAATATGGTGTCCTCAACGAGGGGGGGAGAATTGCCTCCACCCCATTCTTATTTCCACAATAATTACTTTTGGTATAATTGCTTTTATATGCATCTTTTCAGTAGGTACCTATATAAATATCGGGATGATGATGATAGTGATGCACATACTTGGCTTGGCAGGGGAACTGCTCTAAATCTAGCGCTGGTGGTCTGGGTTTAGCAGAACCATTGGAGTGGAAGTTGGGTTTTGTTATTATAGAGTAAGCAAGTAAATACCCCCCTTCCCTTCACAAAGGGCATCAGCCCTCTCAAGGCAGCTTACAAGGTAAAATAACATACAACAAACCACACTTAATAAAACCAGCAGTAAACAGTAAAAAGAAAACCAGTCCAGAAATGTTAAAATCTGTTTTACAAGGTACTTGAAGTAGTAATCTAGGATGACCGATGACTGCAGGATGTAAAGCTATTATAATTTGTTACCAAGGGACAGTTGCAGGTTTGTTTGTTATTTTTAAATCAATAATGTAAGTAAGCAGTGAACTGCTCTTCAAGAATCTCTTAAATTTTGTATATAGGTAAATGTTTTAAAGCTTTTGTAAAGCAGGCTTTTCCTTTTATATCCTCACAGACTCAGCATGCCTCTACTATCTAAATTTGCAATGTGCCTACATGACCAACAAATGTACTTTAGTCCTCTCACTGGTGATATAGCTGATATTGTGAATAGGAACTTGGATTCCATACAAGATGGAAGGTAATCTTAATTTAATAAATGTCTCAGAAGAATTGAGAGTATTTTTGTTACGGTTCTCATGCATATACAGCACTACTGTAGCATACCTGTTTAGGCCTCTCTTGTTGTTTAAGTTAGCTGAACACAATTCTAATGAAGGTGCAACTGATAGGACACCCCATATGTGGGTAGGTTCCTTGTGGATATCATTTTTACTGTTTTTTGTGCCTGTGGATTTAAATCCTCTTCCACTGCAATCCTACAGTCCCTAGGAGGGCATTGCAGGGACCCTAGGATATTGCAGATCTCTCTTCATTGGCAGAGAAAGATCTGCCCTTCTGATATGGAAATATTTCCGTTGTTTTGCTTGAAAACACTCCGGTCTGCATAGCATTAAGAAAAGACTCAAGAACAGCTTTGCCTTGAAGGCAAAATGCTTTTTCCTTTAATTTTTGCCTCTTTCAAATAGTTTCAAAAAAAAGATACCCAGTTTCATTCTGCCTCAAAACCTTAGCCCCCTCCTCAAGTCCTTTCCATTTTTAATGTAATGTCCTTTTAAATATTGTTGGGTTTGTTCAATCACTGCATACTTTTTTTGGAATGTTTTTAGGGTCTTGTCAATTTTGATGGTCAGCATATCTGGTGTTATCTCGCAGCATTTTAGAGATCGGTTAATACAGAAGGCAGAGTTTCTTCTGGAAACCTCGGAATCTGCCCCCTTGAATAATGCCAGACGATTTGTACAGTTTCTCCGGAATGTCAAACTACCACATCGACCACTGCTGGACAAGTGCAACAAAGTTTTTCTTCAGGATGCGAACCAGCTAGGTGTTGACCGTGTGGTTATCATCCTTGGACTTTACCAGGCTTTACAATTCAGCAACGTTGAGTTAAAATTAGTTGCTAAACAGAAACTGATGGAAGCAATGGATGACTACAATAATTCTTCAAGCTTCCCTCGACTGTTTGTTACCCTTGCACCCATGGCAGGACCAGAGGTCAGAGAACGGTAAGTTTCACTTCTGGCTTACTTGGTGTGCATGTGAATACATTTTTCCTTAGAAAAGGAAGTGAATTTTTCCATGCTTTATCATCTGAAGACCATTGCTATTTGAGGCAGAATAGACTGCAGTTCAACAAAGGGAAACTACAAATGCAATGGAGTTGTGCTCGGCTTATGCTATTAATGGTGAAACACCCTCCTGTGGACTTGCCTTGTTACTATTGCTGACCCAAATTGACAAAATAGATTTCAGGTTGCATATATGCATGCACACACCTTGCCATTGTCTTCTTTTTCACTCCATCTGTGACAAATTCTCACGTTGTGCTGAGGAAAGGCGACACAACATCGGCCTTGTTGAGCACACTTAACTCCTTCCTCAGGAGTAATGGAGACTGCAGAATTAGTCACAGGCTCAAATCCAAAGAGCTGTGCACAGAGTTTCTGTTACCCTGAAAATGTCTTCAGAAATTTGAAGTTCCATGGGTACCACCAATAGCACTCTCTATTCTCTTGGTCCATTTGAACAGTTTTGGCATTTTGTTGCAATATTTGGACTGCTCTTTCATCTCAATATGCATTTGTTGATACAGTGGTGCCTCGCAAGACGAAATTAATCCGTTCCGTGAGTCTCTTCGTCTTGCGGTTTTTTCGTCTTGCGAAGCATGGCTATTAGCGGCTTAGCGGCTATTAACGGCTTAGCGGCTATTAACGGCTTAACGGCTTAGCGGCTTTAAGAAAAAGGAAACAAACTCGCAAGAACTCCCAAGACGTTTCGTCTTGCGAAGCAAGCCCATAGGGAAATTCGTCTTGTGGAACGACTCAAAAAACGGAAAACCCTTTCGTCTTGCGAGGCATTCGTCTTGCGGGGCACCACTGTACCAACAGCCAACAATAATTGCTTGTTCCAAAAGTATTTCCGTACAAAATCATGTGGTTTGTGTTGCCGTTTTTCTTTGCTCACAATGGCACAAGAGATGAGGGGCCTGAGGTCACTGTTCCCTACAGAAAGAACAAAATCTAAGGTTCCAAATTTCACCCTTCACCAATCCAGAACCAAAAGTGTACTATTTATTTGCCTTGGATCAGGCGCATGCTTTTCCTGCATTGTCTCATATGCAGCCCTTGTGATGGTGGAAGAGCACATTACTGAATCTGGGACTTAGGAAACATCCTGTATGTGTAGCTGTTATTAGTAAAGGAACCACACCATTCTCCTGCTCCTGAAGACGTTACTCATTCAATGTGACCCTAAGTTAAAATGCTCCTTTCTGGGGAACCTCTAATCCTAAACGTTTACTGGAGGTGTGTGTGTTTTAAGGTTATCTTTCTTTCTTTAAGATACATTAAAAGCTTCACTTTGTGGAGTCTGTTTCCATTTCCCCAAGCACGCCTCTTTCCCTTTTTGAAATAAGAGTGATATACACAACTCTGTGACCTCTTAAACTGCTGGAAATATGTAATATTTTGTATGTTTATTTTTAGGTTAACTGAAACTGCTCTACTAGTGGCAGATGAATTTGACCATCAGCAAACATTGGCAGTGGCGGACACTATGCAAGAAACAGAAATCAGACATCCACAACTGATTCAAAAGTAAACCTTCAGTACAAAATGGCGACTCAAAATGTTCTCAATTTCTGTAACTTCCCTATTCTGACTGTTCAGAATGCAGCAAGTGAAAAATTTGTAACTTCTGTTTAGTTTAAGAATGACTGATACAGAACGCTGAATATGCTTGCACTATATGATATGCCGTTGACTTGCCTTACACCACAGTCCTAAACACATCTATTGGAAGCAAGTCCCATTGATTTTAGCAGAACTTGCATCCAGGTAAGCGTGCCTAGGATTATGGTGTAACTCATCACTGTTTGGTTGACATTAAGCTCATTTGACTTAAGAGTTTTTTGTGGAAATGTATGCTGGAATGTGCACACGACATGTCCTGACACAATGGGTGTTAGTAAACCTCAATGAAGCTGGTGAACAAAAACAGCAAAGTTATTTTGTCCTACTTTGTGCCTGAGGCCAAACTAGGCAAAACATTTAATGCGTCTTTACGCTTAATGTACCTGCTTTTAAAAGGAAAATCTCTCCCCTGAAGCTGCTTTTTGCATGGCCAGAAAGAATCCCATAGTGCCAATAGGAGGTTTTCTTACAATGCAAATAAGCAGCTTTAGAGAAGAGGTTTTCATCAGAATGGCAGCAGGAGAAAAAATGCTTAAATCCCACCCACCTGTTGCGTTCCTAATTTCAGATCCCTCTCACAGCAGCTATTTACAGTTTTAAGCATGCATATTAAATATAGGAAGGTATTTAACATCCCATCTTGTTTCCCTGTAGGGTGGCTTGGGGTAAAAATTAAAGAGCAGAGAGAAAAAAATTTCCCTGCATCTACTTGGTGTTTTTCCTTTCTCTGTATGGTGCTCTGAAATTGCTGCAAATACAGTGACCAGGATCAAGACCAGCATAAACTTTTAGACTCCCTTAAAGTATGAGGGCCTCCAAGTGGATGGCATTTTTCTTCCTCCTGCCATATATGAGTAGAGGTGTTTTTCACTCATATATTGTTTGTGTGTGTTGGATAGGGTCCACTGTCTTTGAAAGCGGGTAACACTTTCTTCCCTTAGTCTCTGAAAAAGTTAATTTAGTTTATAGAATGCTATGGTATACCCAGCTTGACTCCTTCCATTCACAGAAGGCTCTGGGATTCAGCTGGCACTTAGGTAAACGACAGGGGTGTTTGACTTGTTTTGGTCAAATCCTCTGCCTCCAGAGCAGACATTTCAGGTTGCAAGGGGCTGCAGGAGAAAGGGGGATAAATACAAATTGCTTCCCCATTTCCATTAATATTAGCCTCTACTGTATCAAAGAAACATCCATTGGATCCAATCATCTTTTTATTAACTATGTTCTTTAATCAAGGACAGGAGTCCAGATTTCTGCCAGTGAAGGCAAGGCCAATATGAACCTGATTTTCAGATTATACCATTTTTATTGCTGGAATCTATTTGCAGCAGTGTATGGGTATCCCAACTTTGTTCAGGTTTCTGGATATAACCCAGTGATTGCCAGCCTTTCAGGGCAAAGGGATGGTCACTTCTGGAATCTGAGGGAGTGCCACAGGGTACCAGCTGCGAAATAACTGCCATGGAGGATATGGCATAATACAAAATGTACAATTCTGGGATCTAG
This sequence comes from Podarcis muralis, assembly GCF_964188315.1. NCBI lineage: Eukaryota > Metazoa > Chordata > Lepidosauria > Squamata > Lacertidae > Podarcis > Podarcis muralis. The sequence continues at coordinate 110,098,948 of NC_135655.1, read as the reverse complement.
TGAAATGTGGGCGTGTTTAAGGGTGTGAGCTCATTGTAAAAGAAGCTGAGCCACTGCGGACAGAAGCAGAGCAGGAAGAGTAAACATTCTATCATGCATTGTGGATTTTTGAAGGGACATTTACCATGTCTTTTCGTGGGCACTTCAAAGAGGTATTCCCAGGCACAATGGCACCCACCGACATCATGGTGGTGACCCCTGGCATAACAGCACATGAAATGCAGGACATCGTTATCAGAAAGCATTGACAGATCCCAAGCAAGCCTGGTTTTGCTGTTGTGCCGATGTTACAGATACTCCATTCAAAATGACCCGTCTTGTAATTTAATGTGTGTTCATCTCAGGGCCAGGGCAGTTTGTAAAATACATCTTCACTGTTATTTGAAGGGATTTTAATTTCACCCTGAAATTTAGCCTCATCTGCTTTTGGTTTTCAGGATTGTGTCTCTGCTTTACAAACATATGGATCTCTACAAACCAGTAGAATTGGCCAAATTGGCCTACGCCCTCCTCCTATTTCATTGCTCCAATCCTGAGATTTATTCCAAATTACAAAGGTTGCTCACCAGGTAAGAAAGAACATTTTATCAGCAAATATATTCTGATTATTGCTTTCTTTATTAATTTGTTACGTTTGAATCCTTCCCTTCTTCCTTAGCAGAATTCAAGGAAGTGTTGTTGTTGTTTAGTCGTTTAGTCGTGTCCGACTCTTTGTGACCCCATGGACCAGGAAGTACGGTGGTACCTCTGGTTAAGAACTTAATTCGTTCCGGAGGTCTGTTCTTAACCTGAAACTGGTCTTAACCTGAAGCACCACATTAGCTAATGGGGCCTCCCGCTGCTGCCGCACCGCCGGAGCACGATTTCTGTTCTCATCCTGAAGCAAAGTTCTTAACCCGAGGTACTATTTCTGGGTTAGTGAGTCTGTAACCTGAAACGTATGTAACCTGAAGCATATGTAACCCGAGGTACCACTGTACTTATCAAAATTGCGGTTTGCAGTGATCATCTTAAGAAGGCATTCTTCCTCTTGCACATGGGAAGAATATCTCGCTTCTAAATGAAGCAAACTACTGGCTTTAGAAATAACATTTTTGTGCAAATGTCCATTTAATTGATATATTAATCAATTGAAAATGTCTTTGATCAGGGTTCTTCCCTAATTTCCATACCCTTTTAAAATTTGATACAGTGGATACAATTTCTTGCTAAGGAATTATAAGTGAATTACACCGGGGAATAAGCTCAGTCTGACCCAGTTTGCTGTATTTGTTCCTATTTCAACATTTTCAGAGTATACGACTAGGGATTTAAGTAGCTTGCAATGATATCTGTGGCAAGAGCAGCTGGTGTGGGTGGGTGGGTTGTTCGCCTCCCAGCACTGGTGTCACTGTAGCTTACCAGGGTTGGGGATGAGGTGGCAAGGAGTTTGGTGCTGGCCACACCAGCAGGAGCTGGCCACACTGCTCCCCATCTTCCTTCTGGTAAGCCACAATGATGCCACTGCCTCCCATACCCACTGCTCGCTCCTGATCGGTCAGATTTCTTTTCAAGCAAATATGCAATTGACCTGGGTGTAAAGTGCACTAAAAAATATTTGTGGCCCGCCGATTTTCACTCTTCATCACTGACAGATGTATATATCTCTCTGTTTTGCATTCCAGCTGTTTACACACTAACGTCGTACCGACGGATATTTCCATGCTCATCCGTGTTCTTTCCTTGCTTCCTAACTCCTACATGGATGAAGTCATAGTCACTCGAATGGAGGCTGTGATGCCTCAGTGCAGCCTGAGTGATTTGAGTTCCTTCGCCACAGCTGTTATGAAATGGATTCGACGGGATCAGCCCTATCAGCAAAGCCCCACGGTGCAGTACGGAAAACTTTTGCAAAAAGTCAATAATTGTGCACTTGAGAGACTTCAGAAAGCCAACGATCTGGAACTTCTGTTAGACGAGTTGAAATACATCTCTGGAGACTGGTTTGAAGAAATGCTCCTTGAGGAAACAATGGTTGCTCTTCAGCGCTTGGCGGACCAGATTACATGGACAAATGTGCCAGAGTTGTCATCTTTTTTTGCCAGAACTTCCTATCTCTGCGTTCCATTACTTGATAGAATAGCTGCCGTTACCGTTCAGCATATAGATAAGGTACTAACGCCACATGATCATTTCATTTCCCTTGAAAGTGATACTACAAACAGCATGCAGTGTTACGTTTCGTGTGTATTCTTATTTGGACATAGTTTATCAGAGCTGTGTCCCGTCCCCCCCGGTGTATTGGGTCTGCATTGCACACTACGCTGAATGATTTGATTGCTACCCCAGGAACATGTATAACTTGCTCACATTAGGGAGAGACTGAAGACGACCCATTTTATAGAAAGCATATCCCCATTTACATGGGTCTTATATTCCAAATCCCCATGTGCATCTGTGAAGTTGCATACAATGGGGGAATTGGCTGTCGGCTCAACAAAGCCCCACTGATGTGTGGGGAAGGAACTTGATGATGTTTACAGGCCACCTTCTGAACTTTTGTTGCTTTTTGAATAATAATAATACCCCACCCATCTGGCTGGGTTTCTCTGGGCGGCTCCCAACCGAATATTAAAAACATTATGCAACATCAAACATTAAAAACTTCCCTAAAGAGGATGTCTTCTCAAAGTCAGATAGTTGTTTATTTCCTTGACATCTGGTGGGAGGGCGTTCCACAGGGCGGGTGCCACTACTGAGAAGACCCTCTGCCTGGTTCCCTGTAACTTGGCTTCTTGCAGTGAGGGAACCACCAGAAGGCCCTCGGAGCTGGACCTCAGTGTCTGGGCTGAATGATGGAGGTGGAGATGCTCCTTCAGGTATACTGGAGGAATTATTAAAATCTGGCAGACATAGATGGTGAATGCTGACTGTCCTTTTCTCCCCCACCCCCTTGCTTCTTCTCTAGGTTTACAGTTCTGAGATTTACTCTTTTCTCCGTCCCTTTGCTACTCTAAATTACGACCCTCCCCAGAGTGAAGAGTTTTTTGAGGCTTGCCTTCAGCACTTGAGCTCTTGCTTGGGTAAGTTCATCAGAGAGGAATGGTAGCTGGGTGACATTTTCCCCAAGGTGCCAATTGGCAGTGTGATGAGTGCACAAGGCCAAATAAAATCTTTTTGAATCAAAGAAAACTGATATGATTCAGAACCATTTGTTGTTGTTTTTGGGGAGGCCGCGGGACGACGACAACAACGTTGTGCTAACTATTCTAAACATCGGTAGGTAGAAATGAATTTAAACTGGTGAGCAGTGAAGTGGCAGCTCTTCCTTTCCCCATCTTTCAAAATGAGCACAGCGCTAAGCAGGAGCACGTTTTAAACGATTTGTGCTTGCTGATACAAAAATACCGCCACAGATTTTAAGACAAAGATTCATTTGGTTATTTCCTGTAAAGGACGCTTATGAAGCTGCTGCTGAAAATGTGCCGCTCGCAATGTGGGAAGACCCAGTTGCGCAGCCTTAGGCATGGCAATGTATGGAGAAGGGGCTGGAAGGCAAGGACTGGGTGAATACGAGTGTGGGAGTACTAGCAGTGATTTTCTTACATAAACCATGCTGGAGAGGATGTGGGCGAAGGATCTATTATTCTGTCCAAATGAACGTCAAGACCAACAGCATGAAAATAAGCTCTATCAGTGTACAGTTAATCGGGTTGTTTTTAGGACTGTGACATTTGCCATCGCATTCTTCCTTCTGTGATGGTTCCCCACTGTTTTCCACCCGCCCTGTTCCCAGTCTCTATATCCCTGCTCCTTCTGTTCCTCTGGACCATTATAAAATCTGAACCTCAGTTTCCAGAAGCAGAATAAATAAGCAAATGTATGCAAAAACACTCAACATTTTAGCCTTGTTCATGTGTCACTTGTGTGTCGGGTGTAGCTGTTGAGAAAGGAACAGGGATGCACTTTTATCCCCACCCTTGATAAGTTCCTGTGGCGAGGAAGGGGCTCTGTGTGATTGTATGGGTGTGGAGAGTTCTAGTTTCCCATCTGTTTCTCCACTTCTTCAGAGATACTGTCAGTTAAAGGATACACTAATATATTTGTTTTATACAGGTAGTTTTGAACCACATCTCCTTGTGCTGCTTGGTTTTGCTTTGGCTGTTGCTGAGTATTTTCCGGAGAATGTGATAAAGGCTATATTTAACATCGAATTTCTGGCCAAACTAGATGCCCAGCTTGAAAGTAAGAAATAATTACAAATTTTAACAAGACTCTTGCATTTTGTAAGAGATTGTGTGTATGTGTTTTCTTTTGCTCAGAATAGGAATAGCCAACTGCATTTTTTGATACTACTGTCTTCTTGGTTTCCAATAATCTACCTTGGAATAATATTCCTATGTTTGAGTTAGGTTGTTTTCAACAAACCACGGTTTGCCAGTTGAGAAACAACAAACCATGGTTGAGCCTGAGGCTTGCCTAGTATATTGTTTAATGGGATATGCGGGCGTGACCATATCCTCCACATGTAAAAATGGGCAAAGCACAATGATTCTTTTCTTCAGATACATACTCTGCCTTGTTGCATAGCGAGTGTGCAACATGCAATTCAGATATTATCTACCTAGGAGAAATATCAACCTACTTAGTATTTCTTCCTCTTGCATACTACTCCCCAACACCATCATGGGAAGGAAGTAAAATCTGATTCAGGCTAAACTGTGTTTTAAATGTCTTCTCTTTCCACCCAGCGTGAAGGAATAAGGATTTTCAGTTGTGATTATAAATGAGGTTACTTGTTTAGAGAATCATACATCAATCTTGAGTCAGGTAGTTCTTCCCATAAATGCTCCCCTAAGCTAGGTCAGGAGTAAAACATTACTTTCATTTTGTTTTTAAAATGAAGGTACAGTTAAAACTAGCATTTTAATTTAGTCTGTTCAACTATAAATTTTCATCCGATTGAGACTTCATTTATTCGTTTGGGCATTTCTGTACTAACCAATCCACTACATGTCATCTGGCAGTTTCCATTTTTACTCAGATGTAAGTCCCACTTTTCTCAGTGAAGCTTTGTTCACTGTGCGTAGAATAATACCTTTATTACTTGCTTACTTTCATCCCCCTTGTGCCCTCTCTACATGGGGAAAGGAGGAGAAGGCATGGTGGACCCCCCCCGAGTTGTGGCTATGTTTGTGAGGAAGTTGTCCTCTGCATCAAGACAAAACAGTGGTTTTTCTTTTCCCTCCCAGAGGGGAATAGAGGAATGAAAGATCTCCTCACCTTCTCTATCGTCTTTTTGAAATGCTTGTAGATAGGAGCCCTCAAAATTCCAAACAGCCAGAATATTTTAAAAGCCAAAAGGGGTAACAATGTTTCTCGGCTTCATAAAGAAACCCAGAGTGAATTTTGACTTCTGGTTGTTGTTGTTTTGCTGAAGCCCTATACCAATTGAGTATGAATTCAACAGGGCTCTATGTAAGGTTGTGTTGATCAATGTCTTTTCCCTTCTGCATGTATTCATTTTTTAGAAAGCGCTACTAGTTCTCAGAACCAGCTGCTTCTGCAGATTTGCAAGGCTACCTCCACAGCCTGTAGTGTTGGAAGGCGTTGGAGTTGGGGAGGCAGATCAGACCCCATACCTGTACCAACTTTGTATTAGACCTGCTGCCAGCTGGCTGTGAGGGCAGCTTGGGAGTCTGTGGATCCCAGGCCATCTTAGCCCTCAGAAGGCCCCGTTTTGTTGGCTATCCGTTGGGCTCTGCCAATGGGGGTAGGGTGAGTGGAAGGCCGGAGGTCTGTACCAGTGGAGGTGTCAGGGACTGGGCAGAGGAGGAATGGTGGAGACCACCTCCCCATCCTGACCCAGGGAGGAGGAAGAGGAAGACAGTATAGATTTACAACAGGGGTTTGAGGGAGGAAGCAGCTCAGAGGCAGATTTGGGAAATCATGGGAGAGCCAGAGCTGCTGGCTGACATGTTGTCATTAGAAAGCATTTCAGACCCTCTATCTATCTGCCAGAACTCGATGAGCCTTAAAAGTAGGAGAGCAGAGAGCTCAAAGACAGAGGGCACTTAGTGGCACCCGTAGAAGTGACAAATAAGGAAGTGGGAGAGACGGGGGGTGGAGATTCACTTGGGACAATGCCATTATCCAAGCGGCTGGGTCCTATAGCCTCTCTCTGTAAAGATTGAAATAAAAAAGAAGTGTAAGAAACTTCTCCTTGTCTTTATAATCTCCTGGGCAACCAGCCAGGAGCCGCTGACAGCATCCTGACAGGAGGCTGGCTGAGCCAGCAGAAGCAAGCAGAGGGGTGCCTCTGTTCAATCCAGTTCCCCCGCAGCCCAGTGTACAGTGGTGGGGGCTGGATTGCAGCTTAAGAGACTTCTGATTTGCTTCTGCGGCCGTGTCCTTTGTCTGAAGGGCTGCTTGCTTTTGTACTTACAGAAGTGCTGTCAGGCGTACAATGGTGTAAATAGTGTTCGTTTTCCCCCTCCATTTTTAAAAAAACCAGCGCTACCGGGTTCCTTAAACCGGAGGGTCCGCTTACGGCTGATGGAACTGAACCGAGCGGTCTGTCTGGAGTGCCCAGAGCTCCAAATTCCATGGTTTCATGAGCGCTACTGTCAGCAACTACAGCGAAAAGGTGAATATTTAATCTTTTAAATGACAGTTGCATTATGGGTGCCTCAGTCCATTAAAAAAAACACCTTTACAGAGTCATATTTATTAAAACTCATAACATTTCAGAAATGGCTTAAACTTCAGTTATGTCCTTGTCAGCCTGCTTTGAAGTGCTATATGAAGTTCTTTAAAAAAACAAAACAGAAAAGATGCTGACAAGCTCAGGGTAATATCCATTTGGTACCCTTGCATAACGTATCTGCTAATGGAAGAATGCAGGAGGTGATTCCCCCCCCCCCCATTTCCTCTCCCCACTGAAGCCCATAGCACCATCTGAAAATCTGCTCTGGAGGGTTGGGGAATCTCCAGGATGGGTTGGGAGATGGCATGGAGCGGGGGGACAATTTGGCAAAGATCGCCTCCCTTCTTCCTTTAGCAGATGCCTCTGCTGGAGCAAAAGCTCAAGGAGCATCACCTGGATTCCACCTTCTGATAACGTAACACGCGTCGTTCTTGTAAAGTGATTCGTGATATTTTGTTCTGTCTTCCCTTTGCTTCTGATCTGGTTTTTATGCTTTGTTTTTGTTTTCAACCACAGGCAGTGGTAGTCTTAGCGCGTTGCAACAGCAGATTCACGGACTGCTGGGAGAAATTTTGGGAGGAAGCCACTTTGCCAAGGTGTCTGTTCTCACCCCATACTACTACGGAATCGGTGGGTGTTTAATTCATGGGAAATCCTCTGTGGTTCAGCGTTTCATGGGAAACTCTCTCAGAACATTTCTCAAATGTACAGAAGCAAGTCCTGGCTATCCAAAGCAAGTCCTGGCTACCCCAGAGGCTTTCCAGACAATCTATTTATAGCTATCTGAATGCAGTGTTGTTTATTTTTCCTTACTGAAGGCCTGTCCTGATTCACAGGCCCAAAGGAGGGCCCGTGCGAGTGGTTTGATGCAGGGATACCAAAGAAGGATGCCTCAAACACCATCAGGGCCAGTTCTTGTGCTGGGGCAACCCAGCCAGATGAGCGGGGTATAAATGATAAAATTATTATTACAGTAGTACCTCAGGTTACATACGCTTCAGGTTACAGAGTCCGCTAACCCAGAAATAGTACCTTGGGTTAAGAACTTTGCTTCAGGATGAAAACAGAAATCGCTTGGTGGCGGCAGTGGGAGGCCCCATTAGCTAAAGTGGTGCTTCAGGTTAAGAACAGTTTCAGGTTAAGAACGGACCTCCGTAATAAATTAAGTACGTAACCAGAGGTACCACTGTAGTAGTAGTAGTAGTACTAGTAGTAGTACTTATATGCTTTTATTTATTTGCTATTCAAAAAACAAAACAGCAGTTTACACAATTCTACTTAAAACCACACAATACAGCTATATAGAGCGCATTGCATTAATCCAGCCTCTGGGTTACCAATGTACGGGATACAGTGGCCAGGCTCTTGCAGTTGCTGGATGCAATGAGGTAGTATGAGAGTCTTGACAACTGTGCTCCCCACCCACTTCCGTAGCATTTCATGTTGTTTTAAAGTTTAAATTATATTTTAACTCAGCCTTTTGATTGCAGCCGTGAAAATTCCTCCCCTGATTCCTCGCCCCCAAGCAGAATTCCTCACAACTGGGCTACTCCCTAACTTTCTCTTTAAAATAGCTACTGCATTTGCATGAAACTTGTGGAAACTGTTGGGCCATGGATAAAAATGCTGTTGGGTGATGCTTTGCATCTTTTGGATAATAAGCCCCAGTGAGGAGCATATGTAATTGAAATCAGTAGCACGTCCTTCCAAGTAATTGTGCTCAGGATCTTGGTGTGAAAAGTTGTACTATTGAAATCAGTGGGACTGGAGTGACATAAGCAGTAAATAGTCAGCCTGTGTGTAACAGAGAAGTTTTGCTTATAGGTTTTCTTTTCTTTTCTTGTAAGTGGCGGCCTGTGTAACTATTATCCTAGCCTTAAATAGTGAGTGAGTGCTCTGGGAGCTAAAGTATTGTTGAAGCAAAGTATGAGCCTGGTGAGTACCTGGATTGTAGATCACTGGAGCCCCGTGTAAGCTGTTTCATGCTTTACTTAAGAATCTGCTCTTAAGTATACAGCTCTTAAGTATATACATATGTGTCTGAATATACAGTAGTAGTGCTTGAGTAACATTGTGGTTTGCAATATTGCACTGGTGGAGGAGTCATGCCCCACTGTAAACATTAACTTCCTATTGTGACAAGTCCTGAGATGATAATTTTTATTTCAGACTTTGAGTGTATTCTTGATAAAAACAAGAAGCCTCTTCCGCATACCGAACAGATTGTTGTCATGGCTGACTTGAAGGGAATGCACTGGGAGCAAGATGGCCTGTTGTTGGGAAGGAAAGGGCTGCCGCCGGGAGCTCAGAGGTGGTTACATATTTTCTGTGTGCTTCTATGGTCAATAGTCCTCCTTCTTTCATACTGTTTCATGCCAAGTACAAATTCAGGAAAGACTGATCTGTCCCATTGTACGTATCTGACTCCACTTGCTCCTAAAGAGTAAGTGAGAGGCAAGTTGCACTTACAACTTTAGTCGCTAACAACAACATTTAAAATAACAGCATTTAAAGTCAGTTGCTCCTTACTTTGGCCTGAACCTGAGTGCCAACTTCTGCTGCTATGTAAACTGGGAAGCATATCTTTGCATCTGTGTGTGCTCTTCAGCCGTTAATATTTTTGACTTGGAGGAAAATGCTACATTGTGAAATGCACTAAGCTTTATTACAAGGCCCTTAGGGTTCTTGGACCAAGGCAAGCTGAGTTGAAATAAAAAAGGGCGTTCAGAAGGATATTTCATTTCCTCCATTAATTTACTGCATTTTATTCCGGACAGACACCTTCATTAAGTCTACACCAATCCTAATGTAGAAACTCCCTTCCTTATTGATAGGACAACCTATATTTTCTTTAGTTACTTGCTCAATGGAAAGTTAATTTCTAGCTGGCTGTGTTGTTAAAAGAGTGTCCGTTTGAGTATTCCTTAAACTTTATTTGCTCTGAAGAAACCTTGTTAGATTTTATTGTTGTTCTGGACATATGCCACATTTTTGCAGAGACTGATGCACATTGAGATGTGACAGATATCTCTTGTTCATGGTTAACCATTCCATTTCAGTGGAGTGAGGTATTATAAGTGCAAAGGAATAAACATAGGTTGTCTCCCTCTACTGAAAGGAACTGGGAAAGTTCTCCTTGGCAGGGAAACTGGAGGCATCAGCCTTTAGAGGCCCCTTGCTCAGAAGAGACTGATGCATTTGCAGTTTAACATTGCAATACATGTTTTAATATGATAAAACTCTGCACTTTCCCTTGCCTCTTTTCACTTCTGAGGTGAGACATACCATATTTTTCGCCCCATAGGACGCACCGGCCCATAAGGCGCACCTAGTTTTTTGGGGGGGGAAATAAAGGGGGGAAATTATTTCCCCCCCAGGCATGGGGCTGGTGTGGGGGAAGCCCGAGCTTCGGCATGCAGGCAACTCTCTGCAAGCCGTGGGAGCCCAGCGCCGGGCTCCCACCGCTTGCGGAGAGCTGCGCGAAGCTCAAAGCCTGGGGCGCGCTGAGCTCAGTGAGCCCCAGGCTTTGGCATGCAAGCAACTCTCCGCAAGCCGTGGGAGCCCAACGCCGGGCTCCCACGGCTTGCGGAGAGCTGCGCGAAGCCTGGAGAGCGAGAGGGGTCGGTGCGCACCGACCCCTCTCGCTCTCCAGGCTTCAGCGAAAGCCTGCATTCGCCCCATAGGACGCACACACATTTTCCCTTCATTTTTGTAGGGAAAAAAGTGCGTCCTATAGGGCGAAAAATACGGTACATACAGTTTCAGGAGTTTTCTGCCCCTATTATCTAAATGGCTCACTTTAGATTCTGAGTAGATTCGGTTTTCAGATTGTTGAATTTATAATCATGCACATATGATTGTATTGTATTCAGAATTGCAGTGGATTTTCTGGATTCAAAAGCCTTTTGTAAGAACTTGAATCACCTGAAAGGAGAAGCTGCTATGAAAAAACGACATTTGGAGATTCTAGGATACCATGTTGTTCAGGTATGTTCTCTATATTTTGTATCAATATTGCACATAATTGCAGAGTTTATCTGACAATATGTCAATATTCTTTATTTGAAAGTTTTTTTATCATAAATATTCAGGGATGTGTTCTGCTAACTTTTACTCAGGGTAGACCCATTGAAAATTAGTTGGATTCAGTCCTCCACCCTTCTTCCAAAGGTTGCTTTCTCTTCTTCTCAAGTTGTTCTCAGCTGAATATTATTATTACCACCACCACCACTTCCCAAATGGTCTTACAATCTAAAAACAGACAGGGGGTGGGGGTGGGGAGACAGCAAAGGGGAAAAGATGGAAACAGAGGCAGGAATAAAAAGAGGAAGAAGATGCCATTTTTTCCCCAGTTGCTCATGTTTGGATTTAGAGTGGGACTTCGAGCTTGACAGTCATTCCAGAGGCGTCAGCAAAAAGATGGGCTTTGGTTTGAGGAAAGTAAGAGAGGCTATTTAAACTTACACAATTGAATAAAAGGTAGAGAACTTAACATTGAGTTTTAAAAAACATTGAAAAGAATTACACAGTCGGAAGATGTGTTATCAAGTTCATCTCACAACCTGTGGACCGCCATATGTTTGTTGTTCTACCACAATTCATATTATCCTTGCTCTTTGGCTAAGCTGTCTAGGGGAGGGGTCAGCAAACTTTTTCAGCAGGGAGCCAGTCCACTGTCCCTCAGACCTTGTGGGGGGGCAGACTATATATATATATATTTTGGGGGGGGAATGAACGAATTCCTATGCCCCACAAATAACCCAGAGGTGCATTTTAAATAAAAGGACACATTCTACTCATGTAAAAACACACTGATTGCCAGACCGTCCACGGGCCGGATTTTGAAGGCGATTGGGCCAGATCCGGCCCCTGGGCCGGATTTTGAAGGCGATTGGGTCGGATCCGGCCCCTGGGCCTTAGTTTGCCTATCCATGGCCTAGGGCTTCCAACATCTGGGGACCAAGGCTGCTATAGTGAATACCATTGGGTCATACCTGCTGAAACTATTGAAGTATTCTTTTCAATCTGTTTTTGCTACCTAATATGAATAATCTTTCCTTACGTTAAGTGGACGAATGAGAGCATCTGCCTGGCAGCTACCTACTTTGTTTTCGTATCTTACCACATTTACCAATATTCTTCATAGTACTGTATAGTATTTTCAGCCTATTGTAGCTAAAAAGAAAGGGAGACACCTTTTTTCAGATGAGTTCCCTATCACAAGCACTTCTGTTTGCGCAATGAGGCTTCCCCTCTGCCTTTAGGGATATGCAAAACCATGGGCAGACATTTAAAGAACTTCCTGCTCTGTATGAATTCAGTTGAGGTCTGGAGAGATGGGTATCTTCCTAGCAACAGTATTTGATATAGTTAGCTATGACCAAGGCTGCAGCACTGTGTAAACTTACTCAGTGAGTAAGTAGAACTTACTTTTGAGTGAATCTGCATCTTCCCATTGAAAACAGTCAACTTATAATAATTTAATAATAATAATTATTTATTATTTATACCCCGCCCATCTGGCTGGGCCTCCCCAGCCACTCTGGGCGGCTTCCATAAAAACCACAAATACAGTAAAATATCACACGTTAAAAACTTCCCTGAACAGGGCTGCCTTAAGATGTCTTCTGAATGTCAGGTAGTTGTTTATCGCTTTGACATCTGCTGGAAGGGCGTTCCACAGGGCGGGCGCCACTACCGAGAAGGCCCTCTGCCTGGTTCCCTGTAGCTTTGCTTCTCGCAATGAGGGAACCGCCAGAAGGCCCTCGGCGCTGGACCTCAGCATCCGGGCAGAATGATGGGGGTGGAGACGCTCCTTCAGGTATACTGGGCCGAGGCCGTTTAGGGCTTTAAAAGTCAGCACCAACACTTTGAATTGTGCTCGGAAACGTACTGGGAGCCAATGTAGGTCCTTCAAGACCGGTGTTATATGATCTCGGCGGCCGCCCCCAGTCACCAGTCTAGCTGCCACAACTTATTGGGATGATCCTGTTCTTTAGCCTCAGTGCAGATGGAATACTGTCCAGTTTCCTAAACTTAGGTGGCCAAGTGCTATGTAACAGGAAACTGACTAGTGTTATGTCTGAACATGTTTTCACTTATCATGTTCCCCTCCAAATCAGTTTACAACCAGATCTAGAAGCAGCCGTGTAACCATGCCAATACAACAGAGATTCTTGTTAAAAACAAGTATCTTGATAGGTTTCCCTTGCTATATTTCTACAGTAAACTTTATTTTATTTCAGATCCCTCATTTTGAATGGAATTCCATGGAGCTGTCATCAAAGGAGGCATGGATGGAGTATCTAAAGAATAAAATATATGAAAAGGTTTGATACGATCACGTGAAGAAGACACACAATCATGAAGTTATTTTATATGGACTATGGAACATTAAATATTTTCAGCCTGGTGTGGCTTTACTGAAATCCCTTTTTAAAAATGAAATCATCAAAACGCACACTAGGCTCTAGTTCCACAAGGGTGACCCACATGCGGAAGCAGGTTTACTCACCTGCTGCCTATGCGGATGTGCCTCTGGATTTACATTTGGACCTGGATTTTGATGCTCCACTAGATCTCTTTGAAATGGCTGGATAATTCTTCCAATGCAGATGAGAATGCGTTTCCCCATCTGTAACCCTCCTTTCTGAACCCCACTCCCCGGAGGGTTGGAGAACTTCCAGAGCTGCTCCCCTTCCACCCATAGGAAAATATCAATCATACATACACTGACCTCTCAGAATCTTAGCTCAGACACATTTGTGTTTCTCATATGCATACAAATGGGCAATAAAAGACGATGGAACAAAAAGCCTACTGGAAGTCATTAGGATGGAATGTGTCTCTGCACCTCAAAATTTCGCTTTAGGTCCAAGTGAAAGTAAATCACACTTGCCTGTTCCCCTCAGTTTATGAGACCTTTATACCTGCTTCTTCCTCCTACAGAGCTACTTCTAGCCTGGTGAATTAGAAAGCTACCACACTCTGATTTTTGAATTGGTTCCAGCTAGTAAATGTGTCATGTTGCTATTTAAAAACTATCTTCCTCTGCTAAGAGCTGGTGAATTGCAGTAATGTTTCCTTCCCAGTATGAACCTCCCCTCGGGTCTGCTGCTGCCGCAGCCGTTGAAAGAACAGGAGACATGCAACAATAGCACAAGCGCTTGAGTCTGCCAGGCATTGTGAGTGACAACCACAGGTTGCTTGTCCGTTGCAGAGAGGCAAACCGCTCCTCCAAATAGTTGGCATTTATTTCATGGTGTCCCCCTCCTATTTCAGGGCTGGCCCATGCTTTAAACCTGCAGAACTCCACAACTCAGCAAGTATCACCCCCATATTTTAAGGGGAAGCCAAGCTGATCTTTAAAAAATGGCGGTGGCTTCCATAACCTGATTCTCAGAATGCAAGCACAGGAATTGGCTATACAGTTAAATGAATACCAGGCAGAGGAAATTTCTGCTTATGCAGGAGAGGGGAGTTGCCTGATATATTTTTTTAGAAATTGTCCCTTCCTATTGCAACTCCTTGATCCATATGCTGTAGTGTGCCAGAGGATCTTCCAATCCTCAGGCAGCGGAGGAAGGCGAGGTATGGTAAAGTCCTCTTCTGTGATTGGTGCAGAAGCTCCAAGCCCATTTTATGTGAAAATAGTTTTGAAATGTATAACAATCCAAGACAGCCTGGAAGATTGGGGCAATAAGCGTATTTTGTATATGAGGCTACAGCAAAAATTGCACGGGTAGGAACCATTTCTAGGTGAAACCTCCCAGACTCATTTTTAGTCAAATTCAATTTTATTCAGTGTTACAGCAGAATTTACTTCAAATTCAAACTGTTAGTAAAAACTGAGGGTGGGGGGCATTGGGCACCTACAGAAGTTAATACGTATAAGACGGATACATGAACAGTTTAATGAATCAAGGTAGTTCTCAATCTCTGTACAGGGTAAGCTTGCACAACAAAACCAGAGGGGGCCAATAAAAAATAAAAAATCATCATTCGTCAATCTTCCTTACACTTTACAGCTTTGAAAGCTTAAAGAGATTCAGGCCAAGAGAAAGACAAGAGGCACCAGAAGCATAGCGAATTTCTTTCAGCATCCCACACCACTCCTTCTTCTCGTCGTCATACCTGCATGGACAAAAGTTACTATAAGTAGGCACCTGAGATCATAGAGCAATGAATCCCTTTCTATGTTTACAAATACCAACCATGCATTAGGATCCCAACATAAAAGTCTAGCTATGACGATAAGGCTTTAATCTCCATAGTACATCATTGATTTAGTGACTCATTTCACAGCTCTGGAACTGTTTGTTATTTCCCGACGTTCTTTTTCCTTGTGGTCCTCCAGCTGTTATTGGGCAACTCCCATTATCCATGACTGTTGGCCATGCTGAAAGGGGACGATGGGAGGGAATAGGAATCCAATGACCCAGGGCGGCCAGTGGTTCCTGATCCCTGCTTTAAAATTTCACGACTCAAGTAATACTGTCAACTCTTAACTGAATTATCTGAGTTATCTGCATCAGTTTATATCGTATATTTCTGTTTTGAACATGTAAGACCAAAAATCTTAGGGGTGCTTTCAACACCGCACTATGTAGATAATTTTGGAATGATCTCCCCTTCTCTGCCCATGCGGTCCCTAAATCTGTTCTTTTCCCACAGAGCAGATTCAGGGACAGTGTGGGGCCAGCGCAAAACTAGCCAAACACCACGTTTGAAAGGCAATCTAGCATAAACCCTGCATAAAAGATAGACAAATCCATCCACCACTCCTTGGTACAGACCTGTCTCCACAAACACCTACACAGTACTCAAGCAAAGAGTCTGGCCTGTTTGTGGGTAAAGAGGTTACTCCTCAGACCTGTAAAGCATTTTGACAATTTTTTGATTAACCTGAAGTTAAGATTATTTAGTCCTCTGAAGTGAGTAATATTTTGTAGCAAATAAAAGGTGGAATTAACAGGCTTCAGATGAGATGATAATATACTATGACAAAAGATTGTCAATAAAAAATAAGCTGACATTAGAACATTTACAAAAGCAGCAGTTCTTCACTGGATTCTGGAGATGACTTCGTGCAGTGTGAATATGAAATATTTTAGTCTCTCATACAGTATCCTATACATGTCTACTCAGAAGCAGATCCCATTAAGTTCAGCAGGAGGGCCGGCCAACATGTATGCAGTTACGGTCTTTGTTTAGCAAAAAGAGTAATATTCAAACACAACTTACTTCCAGATGTCGTTCACCTCATTAGGTGCAAATTCCTTCGTTTCAAGCTGAATCATTGCAAAGCCTCCAATAGCATACAAGGAGCCAGACAGATCAACTAAAGAAATGGAGCTTCTCTCTTGTGGAAACTCTGGCATAACCTCCCATCTGTAATTTAACAAATATTAGACAATGCTCAGTTTTAAAACATAACTTTGGTATAACAGCAGAGCAGGAAAAATATAAATATATTGTTTCCACTTCATTCATGCAAGGACTCCTCCTGTGAGCAGAACTCCTTCAAGGAATGAAGTGAAAATGTTGGATACAACCCACACTTTCTCAGATATGCTGGAAAACTGCTGGCCAAGCTCCAACATATGGTGAGGTGATGGTGCCAAAACGGGGGGAGTTCTGGGGTGGCAGCAGGGTTCAAAATTATCAGGGCACCAGGCGCATTTTGCACTTAAAGGATCTCCACTTGTGAGCACCTCCAAAAGTCTGGGTGCCATTTTTTTGCGCCTGGCTGACACTTGAGGATTTCTGAAATGTATGTGCTTTGAAGTATACGCTAACAACAGGCAATGAGGAGTTTAACAATGAAGAGTAGAACGTTTTGAAAACTGAAGTACGGTACCAATATTTTATTTAAATAATAAAAAGTGTTGCCGACCCACCCACCCTGGTGGCGACAAGACATTCTATTCTGGCACCCACAACCCAGTTCCCAGAAGCCATTTGGCTCCTAGCTTTTCTATCCCAGTTTCTAACACTGGGTGGCGGTTACCTTGCAGGTGTACACACAGCTATAGGACCACTGCTGCTAACCCAGAGCTCCACCAGCCTTGCCCTGTCACCTCATCCCATCTCAATGAGTGCAATGCCACCACTAAGACACCACCACTCCTCCAACTGCCTACCCCCAAATCACTGCTGCACTGGCTGCCTCTGCTAATGGAAGAAGGGAGGCAATATGGTACTGTCATTCTAAACACAATGCCCCCCTTTCCAAGACAAATCGTGTGAATTTGGTAGTGGGTTTCTGCATATCTGTAGCAGGGAAACCTCTGGCATAGGTGTGGCCAATGAGAATGAGACTGGATATCACACTCACTTGTTAGTGGTGAGATCAAATGCTTCAACGGAAGCTGAGAGGCCCTCTTCGGTAACGCCCCCTGCAATCACAATTTTGCCCTTATGTACAGCGATGCCAAACATAGAGCGAGCCACTTTCATAGGGGGAAGATCACGCCAGTCTCCCCTCTTGGAATTGTATGCAAACACTCTGTTAGTGCATTTTCTGTGGAGAGAAAGAAACAACGTGAATTGTTCTCAGAAATCACAACTCGGCGATCAAAATGAAAAGGTGTGAACATCTTGCAAGACATTTCCACTTCGAGGACAACAGGCATTCGGATTTGGAAAAAAGTTTCAAATCCAATCCAAGCATAACACGTTGGGACCAAGAAAGAACTTCTGGATAGATATGCCAAACACCTTAACATCCCATGACTTTAAATGGGAAGATAATGCATTAATTTGTGTCCCGAGTACTTTCTTTTATTTATATTGCAGATGTCAACTTCCTAATATTTTTCTCTATCCTTTCTTAGAAGCCTTGGCTTCTGTGGTCTGGATCAAAAGTCCCCAGAGAAAACATCTCACAGCATCTTGAGATGGAAAACCTGCTTCCTGCCTTGCAGTCCTTTTCCCACCTGGCATGGGAGGACAGGG
Organism: Podarcis muralis; assembly: GCF_964188315.1. Taxonomy (NCBI): domain Eukaryota; kingdom Metazoa; phylum Chordata; class Lepidosauria; order Squamata; family Lacertidae; genus Podarcis; species Podarcis muralis. Next base: position 110,081,307 of record NC_135655.1, on the reverse strand, counting down.
CCCGGACTGACTCCAGCTACAAACGTTGAGGCTGCTGAACAGACTCTTGGGTTGGGTACTATTTAGGGTTTTTGTTGCTTTTGTTGATACTAATTTTTTGTATCTTTACATTTAGAACTTACGATTTATGTGAAAATTGTTCAGTTTGGTCATGTACATTTTGGCATCCTTTTTATTTATTCCTTTTGACTACATTTATGCAAATCTTTTTAGGGTGTAAGCTGCCTTGAACATGGTTTTAACTATGGAAAGGCGGCATACAAAGAGGAGGATGTTCCGCTCCCATGATATTTAACTAATGGAATACCCATTCTTCTTTTCAGCAGTGGCTCATTTCATTATGTTACAAGTTTTCCATTAATTCTGCCATCCTCAGCCAATTTGTTGCTACAGTATAGTTCAAGAGCAAATCAACATATTCTCCCAGAATGTTGCATAATATACACACAGCCAAAAACCAATGCTGGATATTTCTAAAACTATAGGCTGAGGTTTCACCCCTCCAGTATGGTGACACTGAACACATGCAATGGGACATGCAATTGTGAACCTCCCTGAGACCTGTGGGTATAGGGTGGTATAGATTTTCAATCAATCAATCAATCAATCAATCAATACTAATTCATACGATCATGGGTTCCAGCCCTTTTCCTCTCTGAAGCAGTTTCCCCACTGCCTTTAACTTCAGTTATGGTTACATAGTCACTAACTTTAATCAGTGTTAATCAGGGGTTGAAACAGGGCACAAGTAGAGATGTTTTACCATGTCCATCCCCCCCATTGGGACACTTTTGAAGTACTCACTTATCATCAGTCTTTCCTCCAAGACAATATACAACTCCATTGTGTGAAGCAGTAGCATGGCCATAGACTTTGAGGGGGAGCTTTTTGACCTCATTCCATTTGAGGGATCTGGAATGGAAGAGGACCCAGTAAGGCAACAGCAAATTCAACGAGAAGCTCCAGTAAACACAACAATATGAAGGCACCTACGTGGGATCATAGCATAGTACTGAATCCAGAGACTCCTCAGTTTGGAGGTCTTTGCCTGCAATTACATAGATCTTGTTCTCCAGTTCACCTAGTCCAAACAGGCACCTGGCTGATGGCAGCGGAGGAAGACCAACCCATTCAGAAGTGATGGTATCCAACTATATTTTTTTCCAAAATTCAAAATAAGAAGTACAGTATTAGCGAAGACATACAAAAAGAAGACATACAAAAGAGTACATAGGCCTGAAAGATGATAAAACAAGAGCGCTCAAAGAGGTAATAGTAAACTGTGCAAAGGAAGGAAGGAAGGAAAACTGAAAAGAGGGTGGGCACATTGTAAGATAAAAGGTAGAATAAGCAGGTGAAGAAAAGAAACAGTACAGAATCCATTCCTCCCATCCTGACTTTTAACCACACACAGTGAAGACTGAATGTGCTTATTGAAAGAGAACTCAGAAGGTGAGAGCTACACCCTTTGGATGTGTGCACATGATTTGGGGGAGGGCTAACCTACCAAAACTAGCCTACCTTTAAATGTTTCCCATATGGGACTCTGCTAGCAGAGATATCATCTGTAGGCTTGAATAGAGATTACAAATAAGTAGATCTGATCCATGACAACATTCCCCTCCTCCCCAATTTAGAAACCTTTATGCATTGTGTGTCGTCTTTCGTCCCATCCCACAAGCTTCCCCAACTTGAATCTTGATTATACCGTCCTCCACCCCACCAGACCTCTGTACCAAACTTGCGAGTCCCAATGCACCTTTTGAAAATTACTAAACTATGTCCTGCCCTAATAATGCTTGCTATGTTTTCCTGGCTATACCTTTTTCTTCCTTTTTTTATGACTGTTTTCACATTCAAACTTTCCAAGAGCTATTTTATCTCCCCCGTCTACCCACCAATTCTTCTACTTACCTGGACATGTTTTTCACAGAGGTGAGGAATTTATCTCTGGATTGTAGCGCCTCACCCTGGGCTGAGCTGAACAGGGGGCTCTCTTTTTTTGCAAAATGTTTTGCAAAAAGGAGGTCCATTATTATGGCAATCGTTTGTGGTGAACATGAACTGGGATGAAAATGTACACTCCCTTTAAAGCAGCCAGAATTGAATTATTTGGGTGTTGGGTGAGAGCAGGAGAGAAAGAAATCTGAACAAGACAGGTGAAGTGAGTGGATGAATATTTAAATTTAAATACAGCTTGTGTAAAGATGGGCCAAGACAAAGCCTTGGCTGAGTGAGCAGCTACAATATGCCCCAGTCACTTGGAGGCTATACTGAGGGTAGGGTGGGGGATTGAAAAAGAAAAAGTAGAAGGAATAAAGAGTAAATAGAGAAATAGAAGAAAAGCAGGTAGCTGGACTAATAAAGACCAAACATGGCAGTTACCTGAATGACACCACCTTGTGTAGAAGACCCTCCATTTATCAGTTGTTTGTTATGCCTGAACTTGTGGAAACACTGGTTATTTTAAACTATGGCCTGTTCCAACAGGCTTGCAATTTTGGCTTGTTAGAAAATACAGGTTAACAATTGCTTAAACTAATCAAACTGTTCCGATGCAACAAGGAACTCCAGTTGGTTTAAAAGTGAACACAGATGCCTCTAATCTCTTCCTTGCAGCTGTGCCAGAAGAGATGGGAAGGGAAAGTATGGGGGGTGGGGTCTACCTGCTGTTTGTGCAGGTAACGCAAAACTATAGTACTGCAGACAAAATGAGACATCTTGCTTCACTCCATCAATGGCTTAAGATATTTGGGCTCAGTTATTGACAGGGTAAAGTTTACATTGTGATGAACTTAAAAAAGAACAGAAACAAAGTGAGCAATGTAGCACATTTTGACCTAGAAGTCTACATGTACCCAGAATGCACACAGCCTGCAAAAGCAATGTCCATAAATATGAACTGCTGCTGCTGAAATGAATGGGGAGACCCTTGGAATTGTTCTCTCTCTCTCTCTCTCTCTCTCTCTCTCTCTGTGTGTGTGTAGCAGGTGTTATGCCCATCAGGACTCACTGTATTAGAATGTTTAACTATGGACAGATCCCCCAAACCATCTTGGGGGCTGTGGTTCTGGGAATTGTAGCTTTGTGAGGGAGAAAATACAGTTCCCAGGATTCTTTGGGAGAAGCCATGTGCTTTAAATAGAATTTAAATGTATGGTGTGGCTCTGGCATGTATATGACGTAAAACAGGGAAGAAACAAAAGCAAACTAGAAAACATATAAATATGGACAGGACGCTAAGGCCCACATTAAAACCCTACTTTACACGTGTTCAGATGTTCATCTGAACAGACATTCAAGGGGAGAGGGATTTCACTTGTTCCTGCTGGCTCTGCCCCCGCTCTCTGCTCACATTTATGCAAGTATGAACTGCATGTGAGCAGGTTCTTTCAGACATTTCACCAGGATAGAGCTGTGATTTTAAGTCAGAGCACACATGATGCCACAGCTTGTTATACAGTACAATTTCAGTTTCACGTCAATAACATTTTGTAGACCAATACAGTTGGTGCTGTTGACAAATGTTTTTTAAAAAAGCTTTTAGAGGAGAATCTTCTAATATTATAGAGAAAATCAGACAGTTTAGAAAGCGAAAGAGGATCAAGGGTAATCTGGAAGGAGTGGTGAAATTATTGGATCAATGGTAAAATTACAGGATAAAATTATTATGCACCTTTGGATTTCTAAACTCTTATGACCGTGAACTAGAAAGACAATACAGGATGTACAGCTCCTACAGAAAAGTTGCACACCAAAGGAGCCACACAAAAGCTATGTTTTTAGCATGTGGAGTTCAATTATTTCTTCCCTCACCAAACAAACCAGAGATTTATACCTGGAAAAAGTATGACTGGAAAGGCTGCTCCTTGTTCTCTTCATCCACATACAGTCCTCCCACTACATAAACCTGCTTCTGTTTAGTGACTATGCTGGAATGATTTCTGGGAATCTGTTCCGACAGCGCTGCCAGGTAACATTCATTCTCTGTGGGGTCATAAGCCACAGAAGCAGTATCGTTTATGAGAAGAATAAGGTCTTTAGTAAACATTCCATGCCTCGGAATATCATTTAGGTAACCAGGAAGCAAATCTTCGTCCCCCACGTCACCATTAACCTCTCCTTTGCCCGATTTCCCTGCACCTTTGGTTGGCTCAGGCAGTTTCCCAGCAAAGGCATCTTTAATAACCTTAATCTTTTTTGAAAGATCTGGGTTGCTTTTGATGATTTCATCCTTCTCAACATGCTCCTTGAAATATTTCTCGTCCATCAGGCGAAAGCGGATGCAGTCAAACACTTCTCTGAGGTTCTTCGCTCGATTCTCTTTATCCGCTTGCACCCATCTCATCACAGCCTCAAAAACCACTTCCTCCTTTTCGATGTTCAAGCTGTCTGGCGAAATCACGGAGATCAATTCGTGATGGGCGAGCTGCCTGAAGTCCTCTTCTTTGCAAATCTTCACAAAGTGGTCTGATATAAAATCACGGGCGGACAGGGCAAGTCTCGGGCAGTCGAGGAGGAGACCTAATCTCAGGATGGCCAGGCAATTGCCAACAGCAAGTCTCTTCTGGAGGTAAGAAACACAGACAGTGAAAACGGAAGGGATTTGAAAGCGGCTTGCCAAAGCAAAAATATCTTGCACGTTAGAATCGTTGAGGTCAATGCTTGCAGAATAAAGGTACTTAAGAATCATATCTAGGATGACAGGATCAACATTGTCCAGCACCACCTCTTTCTTTTTCTCCTCGCTTTCCTCCGATAAGAAGTACTCACGGAAATAAGGACTACAGGCTGACAGAATCAGTCTGTGGCAAGGGAGACTTTTATCCCCGGCTTTTAGGGAACAATCAACAAACTTTTTCTCTTCCAAAAGTTCCCTAAGGCCATCTTGAAGAAGAGTGGATTGATAAAGCCGAAGCTCTTCCGCAAGTTCTCTTCGGGAATCCATTTTGTGGAACGACTAGGCAAGGAGGTAGGAGAGAGAGCCCTCTTGCTGGTACCTAGGTCTGCCTGAAAAAGGCAGATCAATGTGCTCTGCCCGGCCTGAAGCTTCTGTAATTTAATCTTGCCAGCTAAATATAGGTACAGACTTTCACAAGCTGGAATTTAGGGTGGATGGTGTGGAAAGAAGAGTGGAGCTTGCAGCTGTCATGGGTTGAAAGAAGCAACTGTTGCTTTTAGTCACTAGGGAACCACTTTTACTTGGTTACACACACTGAATCACCAAGATTACTTGCAGAATATACTTAGAATATACTTAGCACCTGCAGTCAGCCAAGGTGCAGAATTAGAACCAAGGCAGTTACTATGAAGTAGGTCTTTAAAATGCTAATATTACTCAAGCAAGATGGGGAAAAGTGGAAGCCAGCAGGTGGAACTATGATAGCCATTCATAACTGAGTCATTGCATTCATTTAAAAGATTGTTTCAGAAAAATCAGGCCAGTGCCTATGCCTATTAAAACAAATTCCTATGAAATATCTGCTAGATACAAATATAAAGTTACTTTCATTTAATAACATATTCACCCTTTAAGCAATGGGACAATGTCCACTGATTTAAAATAAAAGCAGGATTGCGTCCCAAAATGTTAGTGATCTAGTATGTGTGCTTAGCCAGACTGGGTGTACTTTTCATATCATTCAAGAATGATAATGGAGCTGCTGCTGGAGTCAAAGCAAGAACGTAAGATTTCTGGGAACGCAGTGGCTACTTATTAAATGAATCAACAGGTACAATTCTTCTACTACTGACATATAAATTCTAATTTTAAATGTACCACCCCTGCAATTTTATACAATTTACTGAAATTCACCTTTATACTTTCATAATAACTTTCATCAGAAGAAATGGGTTGGATGTAGGACTAAGTTAGTCACACTTATGATCCATTGAAAAGGAAGTGAAAAATTTAGTCATGAGTAACTGAAATTTCAGTGATTCCAATGGGACCTAAAGTGTAACTTAGGCTGCATTCCTGACTCCACCTACCTGACAGTAAACCTCAGAATTCAACAGAACTTCTGAGTAGACATAGGATTACACTTTTAAATCTGGAGCTAGCCCTACATACTTATTTAGGAAAGATTAACTGGGTTTTTTCTCAATGTATCCTCAACAGATCAGCTGCTAAAATAACAGCTGGATGAACAAGTCATTTGACATTTTTCCATTTACAGAAATTGTGTGCATGGTATGGTCTCGTGAAAACTTAGCAGCTGCCTCTCTCAAACAATAACTGACATTTATTTTTCCATGCAGCATACTGTTAGTTCACTGCATGGAAAAATTATGTTGTGATACTCCTACAGGTAAACAAATTTGACAAAAACAAAGCTGGAATGAAATTTTTGATGAATTATAGTATTATGCAATTTTACATGTGTGCGCACACACACACACACACACACGTCATTCTGTTTGGGACTCGCTTGAAGACAATGGGTGGAATTTATCACTGTGAAGCTTTATTTAGTGGAATTCCCAGGTGGAATTCAGTGGAATCCCCAGGTGTGATGTTACTGGCAAGGCAGAATCACAAATGGTGTGGTCAGTCTGCACCAAATCAGTAGTCGGTAATAGCTAGTATGTAAAATGGAAATAAATATTGAACAGATAAAAAGGTACAATGACAAGACAAATTCAACATTTGTCACAGCAACCAGCAGAATTCATGAAAGTAAACTTCATTTCTTAGCATATATCCAGGGTAATGGAATGTGCAGTATATTGGTGGAATGAAGTAAGAGTAAGATTTAATGACTGGGTCATAGTTGGAAATTCAGAAATACCACGTATTATCTCATGTTATTTCCTTAAAAATATTTTTATTTACACTCATATGAGACCAACACATATTCTAAATAATCAAATATTTTTAAATAATTTTAAATGTAACCACTGAAAGCACTGTATACTTTTACAAAACTGTACATTCCATGAATATATAATCAAATATATTTTATTATAACATGACAACTATACTGTACATCATTAGCTCTTCCTTCTTGTAATAGTTTTCTTGTAAATATAATCATCTCTATAAAACAGGGAGCTGTAGCTTTTTCAATACATGACTTTTAGAGACTAAACAGATTAATTAAATGTTGCTTTAAAATAATGTCAACCCATTACTTCCCAGAGTCCTTGCAGTGTGAAGCCATCTTTTAGTTTTTCTATGGCGAGCCCCAACTCTTCAGAAAAAACAGGCTCACGGTCCTGTTGCTTTTTTTCAGGAAATGAGGAAGAGAGGAAACGCAAGAAAACAAAGGTTAATACTGTATAACCAATTAGGCCATTAGGAACTAACACACTATTAAGTTTTCACAAAAAAAAATATATGAAACCTTACCTTATTTCCATCAGCAAAATACGCCTACAACAGAAAAGTAAAAAAAAAAAATTCAAAACCTTAAAAAGTAGTTGTCTAAGGGTGCTATGTAATGTTAGTCATACTCAAAGCAGACCCACTGAAATCAGTGGGCCTACAATTAACATTATATATCATCTTAAATATTTTAATTATAAACAGCACAACCTTGTGTATGCCTACTGAGAAGCCCCACTGAGTTCTATGGGGCTTAGTCCCAGGTAACTGGATAGTATTGCAGCCTAAGAATTGAACATTTGTTAACTCAAACACAGACACCAAGTAACTCAGTTCAATTAAATACTTTTGGATCTAATTATCTAATTATCTGTTATATCTGAAGTGGTTATTAAAACCATGCACTGCTATTTTGTTTCATTTCCCCCTTATTCAGTATGAGTAACTACATTTTACACTCTATCAAATAAAAGAAAAAACTCTTCGACTTGACAGATTTATAAAATATAGTATTAAACAAAGTATTTTTTTTCTGCCAGTTTTCAACTGCCAGTTTGTTTAAACACAAAGGAAATGCTTTGATCATACATAACCTACAGCAATTGTGAGTAGTAATTAAAACAGCTTTTTCATTTTGATACACCACACTGAAACAGAAGTCAGGACTGTTGATTATTTCAACAGCATTAACACTTAAGAAATGTGTTCTAGTGTCATCTTTGGTGACTGTCAAACAAAGAGTGAAATATTCATATGAGAAAGTTATTCACATTTCTTTCCTTAATGAAGTAAGGAACCCAAAGGTGCTTAGCAACTCACCAGATATTTGAAGGCATACTGAAGAGGTAGAAGATATGTGATAGCATTTTGATCTTTGAAAAATCCAGTGTGATTGTAATAGATGTATTGTCACAGGTGCTCACTATACTGTGCAAGGGACTTCTGCCTGTGCTACAGGATTTCCCCTTCCTGCTCCCAAGAGTCTCTGGAATTAAGGTGACTTTTAAAGGACCTCAGAAGTTTTATTTTGTTTGTTTTTTACAGGGCAAAAAATAACCATGTGTATTCTTATCACTTCATGCAGATGGACCACAAGAACAGCATAGCTTCAAAGTGATTGCCAGCTGAAATGGAGCCACTCTGTTTAATCACAAACTCAAATGAGGATGAAACATGCAGGTGAGCAAGATATAAACTACTGCAAGTAGGCTCCCATTCTTCACAACCAAGAATTTTTTTGTGAAATACAGGGTTGGACGCAGAGATGAATGGAACTCCATGCAGCGGGGCTTTCCTGGCCATCCCCCCCCCCCCCGCTCTAGTCCTCCATTACCAAAAGACCACCTGCTCCCAAGTGTCAAGGGACCCCCTGAAAGAAGAAGAGGAGGAGTTTGGATTTTATATCCCGCTTTATCACTACCCGAAGGAGTCTCAAAGTGGCTAATGCTGGGCCAGTCACAGTAAGCAATAATTCACGGCTTATCATAAATGCTGTCCAATCACTTCCACTTCTCTCTCCCATAATGCAAATGGGAGGATCAAGCCACAAGGTTTACCGTGATATCTGAAATGGGGATCATGGTTTTTTCTTGGCTTGTCAATTATGGCTTGTCAGGGAGAGAAGCCAAGCTTTGCCGCTTGATCATCCCACACACACTAGAGCAGGAGTGACGTGGAAGTGATCAGGCATTATTTACAGTAAGCCATTAACTGTGATTTACGGTGACGTGTGAATTGCGTCACAGAGTTCAGGGGGGGTCAAAGTATGCATAGGACTAGATAATTTGAGGTAAATCAACAGAGGATTATTATTTTTCTGTAGAACCTTACCACAAAAGCATCTGTCTGCTCATCTGCCTCAATCTCTACATCATCCTGTATTTGTTCCACAGTCAGATCTTCTAGCTGCTGAGGCTGAAAATTAATAAATGAAAGAAAACACTTTAAAATCTAATCTTTAAATCTTGTTAAGTAAATAGTAGCTAGTTTAATTTCTATAAATCGTATTTTTAAAATAGGAATACCTTTTCTTCCATTTCATAATCTACGCCAAATATAGGATTAACTGAAAAGACTTGATGCAATGATTTTATTTCTTTTGCTGTTCCCTCTAGTTTTTCCACTGGGTCAATCTTAAATCCAAGCACATAACCACCAGTCTATAAGAGAGTTTATGTTGAAAGAAAACATATCCGATTGTTATCCCACAGTATGATGACCCAAATTCAGTAAAACCATTTTGGCTGAAATTGTGCCACAAAATGTTACACTGTATCAACGATAAGCCACAGTTTTATTAGGAAGATGAGGCAAAGCATTATCAATGTAAATCATGCTCAATTATTTAAACCATTCAGATATATTGAAGCAATACAACATGTATATTAAATAAATATGGCAATTAGCGGGGCTTTGCAGTGTGTTACATGTTCATTATTAGTCATCATATTTTTATGAATGGCTATAATTGTAAATATAGTGTTACAAAAACAACGGAACAATTCTAGGTTGACAGCTATTTTTAAGTACTAATCTCAACTGTGCCATGTGGAAAGTAATCAGCAATGACACATTCAAAATTGCGTTTCTGAAGCTATTTATTCACAAACAGTTCTACTCCCAAGAACTACTAAGGAGCAAATCATTTCAAGACTCTAAACTTTTACAGGGGCACAGAACTCAAAAATAGCAAGTGACCAAGCTGATATGCTGGTGTCTCATACAGAGATTTGATTAGTCACCTGGTGCTCATTTATCATAGTCATTATTCTGTGAACTCATAACTAAGCTCTTCAGATTGAAAAGATCATACTACCATGACATCCTAATCAAAGCAGCAACTTCCTCAGGAATAAATACCACCAAGTATAGGTGCTTGATTGAAGATGTTTTAGAAATGTCTTAATGGAGTTTTGAATGGAATGATTAAAAAACTGAAGGAAGTACAATACACTGAGTTCTTACCGCCTGAGAACTCTCAATGACAAGTGCCAAGCCAAATTTTGAGTCTCTGATCTTTACTGAACGCTGGTTGAAAAGAAAAAACAAACAAAAAAAGTGTCTGTTAAAAAGAATGACTGAAATATGACTCCTTAATAGAATTAACTGAAATTACTGACACTGACTCCATGAATTACTCTCTTTCCAGTCACTTGTAATTATAAACGCTCATGAATTTTTAGTGGAGAAGAACACTGAGAACATTGAAAAGTTGGAAAATATCTTATCTGGAAACTTTGATAAGAATTCTGTTCATATGCCTCTGACAAAAAACAACTATAATGCTCAGCTAGCAGCACTGGCGAAATACCATGGAAACCATATAAACTGACCAATGTTTTAAAAAAACTAGTGTACCATAGTGGTAAAGAGTGTGAGCTATGAGCTGAAATCCTCAAAAACCTCAAAAAAGGCTACCACACCGCGTTCTATGAGTTGCTCCTCGAAGTCAAGTCGCAACTGTATTAACGGTGTTAAGAAAAAGGAAACAAACTTGCAAGACGTTTCTGTCTTGCGAAGCAAGCCCATAGGGAAAATTGTCTTGCGAAGCAGCTCAAAAAACAGAAAACCCTTTCGTCTAGCGAGTTTTTTGTCTTGTGAGGCATTCGTCTTGCGAGGTACCACTGTATGTGAATCTGACTGCAGATTTTGGATGTGGAATATCCTCCATGTTCTCTCTATGAGCCTAAAAGCTGACCAAACACAAAGTTTTGTCCATCAGTGTATTTCTGCATAAGGACTGCCTGATAAGGAAATATTAGATAATGCACGTCACAGCAAACTTATCCAGGACAAGTTTCTAACACCAAAGACACTGTACCCCTTCCACCATCATCCAGCTAAAAGACTATTCATTTCTACCACCAGAGGAAATACATACTGTAAACCCACAACTTATGCACATTTAACTTGTGCACATTCAGCTCTATGTGCTTTGCAAATTTAAAAATTAAAACTAAAAAGGGGGTGGGCATCTGGGAAAAAGAGACTTTGGCAATCCCACCCGCCACTGAACCCTATGTGTTTTGACCATACACAATTTTGGCTTTAGGCACAATCCCTGAAATGTAACCCCCCATGCAAGTTGCAGGCTGACTCTATGTACTTCTAAGATTTATCAGCTTTGTCAAGTATATATTAATATCCATTGGCACTTGCCAAAACTTCCATAGTATTTCTTTGGAAATTATATATACAACAATTAAAATAAGGTAACCCATATTAATATTTAGGCAAAAATATTGTGCTGTTATTGTACAGTACTTACAATTTGTAGATATGGGATACTGACATTAAAGCTGTCATTCATATTAGCATGCCAAACTACTCTTACATTTGTAACAAAAAAGGTACCCAGATTTCCCTAGGAAAGAGAGAAATTATAATTAGTTGGTACTAGCCTTCTATAACACTATATTAGGTCCCTCTGCATTTAAAATGTAAAGAGAATAGCATTTTTTATTTACTAAAACTCACATTTAAATACAAAATCCATTGGTGAAACCCTTACTGCAGCAAACCAGGGTTGAACCATAGTACAGTATAAGAAGCTTTCCATTGCATCTACAGGACTCAAAATAATATACCATTTAAGTTCAATGGTATGCAAGACACATATGCCAAAGTTAAAATAGCAGTATACAAAAATAACTTTTTGCTCTGCAATATTGCTTTTGTGTCTATTTTCACACACTAAAATAGTCACCACACTCTGTTTCACATGCCAAATGAATATGGGTTGCATCTTGAGAAATGCAAGATGAAGGAAACTTGTGGAAGTGATCTTCCAACCTTCTGCAGTGGCCTTCTAAATCTTTCTCCTCAGGAACAGGGACCCTCTGAAATGGGGTGGGGTGGGATACAGAGAACTCTGGAAGATGGATGGACTGATTGTGCAGAACCAACTTGTACCAGGATAGCTGTTCTTTCCTAAGATGGTTCTGACCAATTTTGGTTAATTTCCCTCTCCTCCAGCAGCTCCTTGTGACCCAGTCAACACCACAATGGAGGGTCCCCTGAACCTCAGGAATGTCTTTTGGGGATTGGAGGACAGGACAGTAGAGTGGGCAGGGAAGTCCCCTACTGTGAGCTTCCTTCCACTCACGGTTCTCGGGAAACAGCCTTATGAAATTCAAGTAATATGACAGAACTTGCACATAAATATTAAAGAGCTAAGAATATTCCGCTGAACCTCAGTGCCATGTATTTTTCAAGTAGTCAGTTTCACAAGGTGGTTACAGAACTTCTTTGTCAGATTTTGCAGGAAAGGTTTTAAAAAAATCACATTCTTAATTTCATTTTATGAATATATCACACTGTACCTGATCACTAGATAAATTCCAGACACCATTTATTTTGTCATATACTTGTTCTTTGGGTAACAATCTCAGCTGCTTGTTTTGAATTAATGCACATCTCAGCTTAAGCTCACGGTACATTTTTGAAGTTTCATAAGCTCTAGGAATAATAAAACACGGTTTCAAACAATGATAAAAATGGGGGGGAAATATTTATACTCCTCACCTAACCAATTTGCCTCCTCTAACTTGAGCAAAATGGAAGTAATTATGCCAGAGATTCTTGAGTTTAGCTTGAAGGGAAACCTCCACAAGGGATGCCCTTCCTCATTAAGATCATTTATCCTAAAAAGCCATTTATCTGCCCATCCTGAGAATATTCTTATCTTGAAATATAAGGGTTCCTTTGTGTATTTGCATACATATGCATTCCAATCCCAAATTATTACCATTTCCTCACTGAACAAAATATATGCAAAACTTTCATTCTAAAATTTATTGATTATATGGCATATGCAACTAAACCAACTAACTTCATTAGGATTGTGCTTCAGCAAGCATTTCCTGCTTCTGTGCAAGACTAACACTTTTTAAAATAAAAAAAGCTCAAGTACCTGTGTACAGCAATAACAGAGGCAAAAAGTCTGGGGCTTCCAGGAACCACATTTGTAAATATGAATTCAAAACGTGTATTGTTACATTTGGTTAATATATAAAGTGCTTCTGTCTGGCCTCTTAATTTCTGTAAGAGAAAAGATTTATAAGATTTAGTATATTAGTACTGCAGTTTCCAAAAGAAATTAACAATCTTAATATTTATGTATTCTCAGTATAATCGGAAACCAGTAACAATTTCCAGGGTGGTAGCCATGTTAGTCTGTTGCAGCAAAAGTGTCTTCTCACACTTTAAAAACTAATCAATTGCTACAAGCTTTTGCATAGTAGAGTCCACTTTATTAGATTCAGGAATTTATTACCCTAATCAAGATAAAAGGGTTTTTATACCACCACTAGTATTAATTAAGTAATTAATTGGAACTGCTTGTCTTTTACCACTACAAGTATTAATTAACTTACCAGTGCCAGGATATCTGTGTTACACTCAACACTACTTTGTGAATGTTCACTTTACTTATTCTGCATATACTTATTTTGTAGACATAGGTGTATCCATCTAAGTCCAATTCAGAGGACACCCACTGAAATCAACTGGTCACTCTGAATATGACTTAGCTGAATACAACCCCTAAGCTTTAAATGTTGTAGTCTGTATTTTTCTGCATTTCATTTCTCTTTGACTTTACTGCTTACACGTTTTTTTCTCTCTATACACATTTTGCCAACTTAGGTAGCACTGATGGAGCTAATGAAGTGGACTTTTCTCCAAAAGTTTATACCATAATAAAGACATTAGCCCTTAAGGTGTCACAAGGCTTTTTGTTGCTTTTGAAATTCATAAGACTTGCTGACAATTAAATGTTTTTTAGAAGAACTGGAAAATCATGTCATTTGACGAGAGCACGTTATATATTTCAAAATACACTCTAATTCAAAATTTGTTTCGTAAACTCACCGAGTTAGCAGTTCTTGTTGTTGTGCTTACAAAACAATTGTAGCCAACAGCTAAGGAATCAGGGAAAACAAAAACAGTATTGTTAAAGATGTCTTTGAATATCTCCAGATATCTGTCTGGTATATATTGTTGTCTGGAATAGAAAATTGCCCAAATTAAATTTAACCCAGTGTGCTAGTTGATTCCAACACAAGGGTTCCCGCTATCACAACAGGTCTTCCTCCCTCTCCACCCCACCTCCCCCAAATCTGCTCTGGAGGATCAGGAGAAATCCCAGAACAGCACAAAGGGGAAGGAGAGGGGGGTATTTCCATCTGGCAAGCAGAAATGCTTGCTCTGAACGAATGGTCAGAAGAGCCCACCACTAAATTGAATTCCTCCCAATGAAATCACTGTGTGACAGCTATGTACTAACTGTAGTTTCAGGAACACATGCTGCTACTATAATAGTAAATCGATTCACAGGTAAACCCAACTAAATTAAACTAAACCTACTCCCAGGTAATTGTTTATACCACTGCAGTCTAATGAGACTTGCTTCCAATAACCAGAGGCTGCAATTTTTCCAGTGCTTATTTTTCCATGGAACATTTTCTGTTTCATAGTAACAATGAACAGATGCCAAAACAGTTTTAGCCAAGTTTGGCACCTTCAGTATTTTTTGTTTTTGTTTACTAAATACAAGTAAAAAAAAGCAGGCTAATCACTGTCTAGGGCAGGGTGGTCCAACACGTGGCCCAAGGAGCACATGTGGCCCTCAATGCCTTTTTGGTGGCCCTCAGCAACATTTGATGGGCCCCCCCCCCAGTCCTTGTGCTGCCTTCCCAAAGCCAAGGGACATAAAATTTTGGCCTCGCTCCTACTCCCCTGGGTGCAACAAGGGAGTGTGGAGCCTGCAGATTCTATGTCAAAGTACTCTTGGGACCCACTTGGAAAGAAAAGTTGGGTCACCCTGCTGTAGGGCATGAGAAATTTTCCAGGAACCCCACAGCATTGCTTACTTTTGAGAAGACATGTGCATAGTTGTTTATCTCCAAAACTTTTATTTTACTTTTCAATCGAGAAACCTTACAACACACACACACAAACACACATACAAAGACAGTTCCTTCCCTCAGGGTAACAATCCAAAAAGACATGACACAAAAGGAAAATGGATCGGGAAGGAGGAAAAAATAAGCAATCTCAGGTGCAGGAGCTTAGTTTCAAGTCCTTTCAATGACCAGTAGGCAGTGGGAAAGTTCAAGAAGAAGAAGTGCCAAAGTATCTGAGCACACTGTTAAGAGTGCCCTTCTTGAAGCTTGATGTAGTGGCTGCTGCCAGAGGATAGATAGTTAATCCTGGTATCAGAGTTTTCTTATATAAGAGATGTATGGTGCAGACCTACCCGCCCCCCAAGCTAAGTCTATCCATGGTCTCAGGTCCCAACCCACGTTTGTCCACAATTAACTACATGTTTACAAAAAGCTAAGCTACCACAAATGCTATTTATATGAACAGAATTAACATCACTTTGAAGAATACTATTTGTTAGCAGGTAACTGTATCTTACTAGACTAGATATACTGTAGAAAAACAGCTTAAGAGCTAAGCTGACATGCCCTTGATAAAGAGCATGAGCAAATAAGAACAGCCTGAAAAATTTCTGCCCACCTAGTTTTATAACCCAGTAAAGGGCAAACCAAGTTTCTGGTTGCCAGCACACTGGACCTGAAAGGAGGCTGGCCACAGTACGTCATCCTTATTTATAATTTTTTAATATTGTATCAGTCTGAAAGTTGTCCAACATTTATAGTAGTGTGATGAGTCATATGCTGAATCAGAACGCTTTTTATATGAAGTGACCTTAGGAAGTATGAAACACTGTGGGCTCCCCACAAAGAAAATAGACAATTGCAGTGTGAGTTGGTAAGGGACAATGCAAAGTCTGCAAGGCTTTCTTATTTTCAGGAATGCCAGATATACCTAAGGAGATATAAGGAGTATTTTCCAGAATGTTTTGAGAACATTTACCAATGCATTGTTTACACGGGAATAATTATGTCAATTCTAACTACTAATACAAAGATAGTATACATAACGTTAATAGAGTGATGAAGGTTACAGTAAAACCAGAGCCTTCCACTCTGATCCTAATGGTGTTTCACAGCTCTGAAACTATTGGGACTTACTTTCAAGCATATGCACTTAACACTGGGATGTAAATGTCTCTCTCTGAAACAGCAGCAGTACCAAGTAAAGGAGAAAAGCTTTTGATTGACCAGTTATTTTTTTTAATGGTATAAAAACAAAGGAAGGGATACTTACAGAGGTTGACTCTAGGCAATACAATGGAGTGCCAAATAATTCTCAAGTTTGTTACCAAAAGTCTGCCTGGAAATAAAAAAAGGGAGGGGGGATCGCCAGATAATTTATAGCAAAATTATTCTAATACTTGACAGACAGAAAACACAAAGGCTACCCTATTCAATCCTGTGTACTCAGTCAGGATCTTCTACACCCAATATCCCCCATCCATTTATTAATGTCATATATATAAAAAAACAAACAAGTGGGATGTGCAACAAAACGTGGAGCACTCCTGTCCTGGGTTTCAGCCAGCCATGACCTTCTCTAATATATTCCATTCCAGCCCCACCACATCTTTGGTTTTTTTTCTCCCAAAGAGCCAGCTTTTGATACTGTGGTCACTTGGCTTGCTCAGTTTGTGATGCTTTTGTACTACTGAAAATCTAACAATCTCCACAAGCCTACTGATACCTCCCTCTTGTGCATGGATGGTGATATTTTGACTACATAAGGATTCCCACTCAGAGAATGAGTTTACTATTTGGGATAGGGTCATTGCTCAGTGGTAGAACATCTCCTTTGCATCTGGAAGGTCCCATGTTCAACTCCTAGCAACTCCAGGTAGCACTGGGAGAGAACCCTGACTGAAACCTTAGAGAGCCAGTTACTGTAAACAGCAATAGGGAACTCGATAGGCCAATGGTCTGAGTCAGTATAAGGCAGCTTCCTATTTTCCTACGCAGAATTCCAAGAATAATAACCCATTCAAATCTGCTGTACAAGAAAATAAGCAGAAATGAGTGAACTGCAACTATATTCGAAAAAGAGATTGGGCAACAAAGTCAAAATCTTTCAGGACCTACATACTATCTAAGATCTGCAGGAGGGGAAGAAAGGGAGCTAATACTACATAAATCACAATGAAAGGATATAAAGGCAAGTTATAAATATTTATAATAAATAAATAAATACACATGGCAATCTTGGACATCTGAACCGACACATTATCGTAATCTCTAATAATAGCAAACTCAGGTGGCCCAGTGCCAATCACTTGGGAAGCAAAATGCTGCAATCCAAAAATAAGGTCATGGCTTCTACATATGTGGGGAATCCCCCAGGCATGCAGAAGAACACACATTTGTGAAACAATAAAATAACGCTGGGCGGAAGGTGGGAAATAACCCTCCAAAAACTGCCTGACAAGAACCTGCAAACTTTTAGCTTGGAACAGAGTGCAGGTAGCGTTTGAGAAAGAGGGAGAAAGGGTCAATAGAAACCAGAAGTTGTACCTTTCTCTCCATTGTTTCCTTTGGTATCTTCAATAGGATCCAAACAGTCAATGAGAACTTCTCCTGGCCTCATTTTCATTTGCCTATAACAATATTGCATGTTAAGTTGCTGCTTCAGCCCTTGGTTTTCTTTTCTTTAGGTAAACCAGTAATATCCCAATAAAACACTTCGGGGCAATAATGGTCACCATGCACACACACAAATCCAAGATCTATAATGACTTTGAAAAAAACTTGTCCTCTCCCTAACCAAAAAGAGTCATGTTTCCATATGAAACACTAATTGAAATGGCAGAGTTGTGCAATGAAATTCACCTATCTGCATTTTGCATTACTTCTCATGAGTACTGAAAATGTTAATCAAATGTTTTAACTGTAGGTTCCAATCAAAGTAGTTCCCTGCAAGGAGGAATGTATGACATCTTGGTAAGCTTGTTTCCATTCTGAAAGAAACAAGTTGTTTTTTTAAAGTGCTATTAATCCATCTTGTTATTTAAATAATCCATTGGAAGCCACCAGTGTCAAGGAATCACACACAGGTGGGTGCACAGAATACCATGCAGGTGAATGAGCAGACCAAGTTCTCAGGCCCTTCCCTAGGCACAGGCCAGAAACCAAGCAAGCTGACAGAGGATGGAAAAACATCCTTCATGCCCATCACAGATATACAGAGGGGCTGCTGGAGGAAGGTAGGACTCTCTATCCTTTCTCAGTCAACCTCCTTGTCCCCAGCAAGCTAGCAATTTTTCCTGGACTTATTTACAAAGTTGCAATTGGTCCCATCTCCGGGGCAAGTAGCAATGGTCAGTTCCCAGCCAACATGACCAGCATAGCCACTCTTTTATCCTCTATGAATTTGTCCCAACACTTATAGTCATCACTACATCTTATGGCAGCGAATTCAAGCTATCTTGCATCAACAGGCACATGGTACATATTTACAGACCTGGTGAAACAGTTTATATAAAGTATAACCTGTATAAACAAGTCTAAAATCACGTACTTGTCTGTTCTGTCCAGGCCAGAGACACCTTTTTCTCTTTAAGTATCAGCCATGGAGAGAGATATTGCTGCATTTTAGATTGTCAATTTGACCAATTACCAATTTAAAAAACGACAGGCTACACTTTATCCAGTTTTTTAAAAAAATCATTTGCATCAGCCACAAGCCACAGCGAAGGAATAAATAAAATGCAGATATAGCTAGATGGTTGGCTATACAAAATACGTTCCGAAAAATTACGGCTATACAAATAAAAGAGTTAATAACTGTCCTTGACCATTTATCCAGTTTGATTTCATTTCTTTTATCCCCTTCGTCCTCCAACGAGGCCCCCCCCCCCACTCATCCTCACAATAACCCTGTGAGGTAGGCTGGGCCTGAGAGATAGTGGTTGTGTGAACGGGAGAAGAGCTAACCCGCAGATCTAATCCGGAGGCTGCATACAAACTGCATTTTAAAGCACATCTCCCCCCCTTCAAAAGAATCCTGGGCGCTGTAAACTTTAAGACTGACAGAGTTACAATTCCCAGCAATTCCTTAAAAGTACGACGCCCATAATTCTTTTAGGGAGCAACAAATATGCTTCGGACGGGCTTTAAAGGTGTAGGGAAAGTATATAAATTCAATAAATAATATTGATATTGACATAATAATATATCAAGTGCGACTTTTTTGTGTTGAGAGGAGAGGCCGTTGGCGTCCAGGGACCTGAGGAAGCCCGCTTAACAAATAAAAGAGCCCCGAGATGAGCCATGCCCTAAAGAACGTGGGGAACCAAAGACGCGTGTGCGAATCCCGAGTTTTATTTTTAACGGCGAGGGCGGAACCCTCGGCGCCCGCAAGATGGCGCTGACATGCTTGAAGGAAACGGCGCTCTCCGCTCTCGGGCTCGCGAGGCCCGGAAGAAGCGGCCGCTTTGCCAACGGCTACTTAGCGAGGCCGGGGTCGCGAACTCCCTGTCGCGACGAAGCCGCCCGCGCGGGGGACACAGCGAGAAAGGGAGCCGCCGTTCGCGCGAGAACACTCACTGAGAGGTGATGTCGAAGCGGACGTCCCTGTCCTCCCACAGCGAGTCCGCCGTGGCCGCCATGGTGACCGCCGGGCCCCGTCTCGGCTTCCGTGCGCCGTTCCTTGGCAACTCCCCGACGGGCGCCGGCTGGGGACAAACTTCCTCGGCGCGGCGCGCGAAGAAGCCTATTGTGCGCATGCTCGGGACTTCTAGGGCTGTGCGTGCTTTTCTGCTGCAGGCGATCGGCGCTCTCGTTAACGACGCTTGGCGGATCAAATTAGGGATGCCAAGGCGCGCCTGCGGGGTGCATATAGCAAACTGGTTTCCTGGGCCCCTAAGAATGCCAGGCGGCCGAGCCAACCTCCCAGGGCTCTTGCAAGGAGAAAAGTGGGGAGAGCAATAGTGGTATGCCGCCTGGAGTTCCCTGGAGGAAAGGCGGGGTATCAATAATAAACGTTCCATCGAGCCCAGTCGGTGGGATTTGTGCGCGTTGTTTTCTAACAAGATTTAAAAACCTCCTCAGAAAATTTGCCTGGCTGGGACTAGGGATGCCGCCCCTTTCGGAGGGAGGGTTATCTCCCAACAGCCAGCCGAAAGATGGTCAAAACCTTACTTATAGGAAGGATTCTGGTGGTCCCTAAATGAACATTCCTTTATTGAAATGATTTAAAATGTTTTCCTTATGTTTTTCTAGGGTAATTGCATTTTTCTTCTTCTTGTTTTAATGTTTGGCGGTTTTATGTTTTTTTTAAAAAAAATAAATGTCAAGTTGTTTTTTAAAATAATTATTTAAACATGTTTTCAGCACTCTTGGGCTACTTGAGGAAAGGCAGGGTATTAAATGTGTTAAATAAAATTAAAAATGTTTAGGCTTTCAGAAATTATTATTGCCATGAAATATCACTAAATACTATTATTGTGACAACAGGTATTCTGTTAGTTGGTGGAAAGGTGTGCATGCATATTAAATATAAGTTTGAGATGCCAGCAACTGCAATATTTTTAAATAATGTACAATGTGTCTGAAGTTAAGATTTTTGTTAACCACGCGTGTGTGGTTGCTCAGAAATCCCACAGACTTCAAAAGGACTTTCTCTTAAGTAAGCATGCATAGATTGCAACATTAACATTAAATCCACAAGGCACTTGAAAGATCCAGGTAAACTTATGAATTGGACAGAGACTACAGCCTGTATATAAATCTATTTTGAAAGAAGATTATCATTTATTCTTGGTTACATTTTTCACAAAAGCAAACATTCAGTTCTAAATATCTTCCTCATATGAAGTGATTAAAAGACACAGTCACTTTTAATAAACACAGTGAGATGAGATGTTAGTTTTGCAGATTTCTCAGATTTTTCTAGTGGCACAGAAATACACTTAGTGCAAAAAGTATTTTAGTATATTTTATGCATAAAGTACCTCTTGCACGTTTAATGCTGATAAATGTATGCTAGTAAACAAAAACAAAAAACATGGAATGCAGATATTTATGGGCATATGCTGACAGAGGTAACAAATTAACAACCCACTTTGAAACATATATACAGCACTGATGTATCTACCTGCAGTGCCAGTATTCTACTGAGCAAGCAGTAGTTTTGTGAAACTAGCATGGCATAGTGTTTGATGCCCACATTCTAATCTCTTATATTTTGGTTCAGCAAGTTTTAGGACTGAGCCATATTAATATACAATTTATTTGGATACATTTAATGTAGCTTTACAGGTAATTTTGCCATGCTGCCTGCTTGTCAATATTCACTTTCAGCAGCATAATTGGAATGCTATGAGCTATTTTAAAAGTACCGTATTTTTTGCTCTACAGGACGCACTTTTTCCCCTTCAAAAATGAAGGGGAAATGTGTGTGCGTCCTATGGAGCGAAGACGCCATAGCCCCGCGACCCTCTCCCGGCTGGAGCCTCTATAGCCGTGCGTCACCTCTCCAGCCGGGAGAGCGCGCGCGGGGCTAAAGAAGCCATAGCCCCGCGACCCTCTCCCGGCTGGAGAGGTGACACGCAGCTATGGCAGGAGCCTCTATAGCCGTGCGTCACCTCTCCAGCCAGGAGAGCGCGCACGGGGCTAAAGAAGCCATAGCCCCGCGACCCTCTCCCAGCTGGAGAGGTGACGCGCGGCTATGGCAGGAGCCTCTCTGCTGCGCCTTTCCGCTGCTCCCTGACCTGCTCTTTGGTGCTGGTGGTGGGCCTCCCCCAGCCAGCCCCAAAGAGCAGGTCGAAAGGAACCTGAAGCCTGGAGAGCGAGAGGGGTTGGTGCACACCGACCCCTCTTGCTCTCCAGGCTTCCAAGGTAGCCACCTGAACGCACCTTAAATGGCACCTTGTTTTAGAGCGGGAAAACAAGAGGGGGAAAGTTCTCCCCCTCTCTGCGCAGCGCCTCCTGCCGCTTCGCTGAAGGGGCGCTGGGCAGAGAGGGGGAGAATTTTTTTTTCTTGTTCTCCCCCCTCTAAAACAAAGTCCATCCTATTGTCCGGTGCGTCCTATGGTGTGAAAAATACGGTAACACTCTTAACCATGTTTTGCTGCTATATGCATGAGCTGGAACCAACTAGTTTATCAAGTGATGTAAATGACCAAGGAGTTTGTTAGTGTAAAATAATGTTTTTAGGATTAACTTGTGCAACCCTAACCTGTGCAATACTCCTTTCTCAGAAGTACGCTTCCATTTTGGGGTTAATTGCAAATAATTGTGCATAGGGTTGCAGCCTTAAAGAAGTATCAAATTTCTACCCCTGAGTAACATTTACCTGCAGATTCCAACAGATAGAAATCCTCATTTATTCCGGAATATAGTCCATAGGCAAACTGAAAATTGTGGAGCGAGAATTTGATGTGTGTATAAGGAAAGGGGTAACTACG
This sequence comes from Podarcis muralis, assembly GCF_964188315.1. Taxonomy (NCBI): domain Eukaryota; kingdom Metazoa; phylum Chordata; class Lepidosauria; order Squamata; family Lacertidae; genus Podarcis; species Podarcis muralis. The sequence continues at coordinate 110,058,637 of NC_135655.1, read as the reverse complement.
GGTTATAGTTTTGCTGGCCCTATTAGGTTCTTGGAGGCTGCTAGCTCTTGGGAAAGTCCTATAAAGAGCCCTCATACAGGAATTCATAACATTTCCTGGCAAACATAGTACCATATAGCTTTCTAGATTCCCAGGGGTGAAACTACATATTACCAGGAAACAACAGGGTTCTTAACATCATGTTTCTACCATGAGTTAAATGAGACCCTTTTGAATTGGCAAATCACTCCTCCCCATTGTTTCCTGGTTATTTATTGCCCCGGCTGAGCTCCTAAATTAAAAGTGAACGTGGCAGGGGGCAGGGTAAAATCAGCCGCAGTATGGGGAAGTTTCTATTCACAATATAAGATACAACGTTTATTTTTGTTTTATTAATGTTTTACAATCTACAAAGCATGCACGATTGTTTCAGATGTGAAGGGTGTTATCCAATGATATGGTTTCTGTGAGTAGAACAGAAAAGGAAGCAGCTTTCAGAAATCTCCCCTCCCCCCCTTGTCGGCCCGCCAAACCACCTAAATCAGCTCTAAATCCAACCATTTGAAGCAGATTTAAAGGCTGTTTTCCTTCCCATTCCCATGACACAATGCCTTGCTGTCAGCTGAGCAGTGTGATGATACAATCCAAACGTATGTGTGGCCTCAGTATGTGTCTTAGCATTGCACCTGCATGTAAGCTCTGTTTCGGAAATAGAAGATAGACTGCTCCATTGACTTCAGTAGGACTACAGTGGAATAAGTGGTTTGAGGATACCAGTCATCTTTCCTCTTGTTAATCAAGTACAAAATACAAAAAGATCTTAATACATTTGCACAAAATCTCCCCTCTCTTGGCTAACAATCTTTTCTGTTGAATTCTGCTCGGTGAGCGTCTCTGTTAATATCCTTCAGCCATCTGTAAAATAGGACAAGTTATATAATTTGTACTGATAAATAGGAATTTCTCTATTAAAGCAAAATTAAATCCGAGTGTTGTGTCCAGAACTTGTTTCACCATTTCCTGTTATACTGTTTCCCCAGTGTAACCAAGTTGCTTATCAGAGCATCATTTACGTTAGATTTGAAAATATTCTGTGTACACATCATACATCTAAAGCACATCCTCTCCAAGAATCCTGGGATCTGTAGTTTGTTAACAGTGCTAGGAACTGTAGCCAGAATTTGTTCCCAGGATTCTTTGGTGGGGCTGTGCTTTAAATGTATGGTGGGTACACAGCAGACTGCAGTTCTCTTCTTTGCTAGAGGGTAAGGAGTTAGGATTTCTCCCTCGCTTGGAGAATCTGGTAAATGGGAAAGTGAAAGAGCTATTTATCCAGGCAGATGTGTGGGACAAGATTGGAAGAAGTAAACAACGCAGCTTCAGGATGCTCAAGGCATTGATCTATTCTAAGAGGACGCGGCAGAATAGCTTCTTCCTCTAGCAGATTATTGGAACTCATAGAGGGAGGGAAAAAAGAGAAGACCCCCTGAGACACAGTGATCCCCAGCTGCTGCTTGTCTTTTGGCTAGGTCTAAGTCACAACCTTCCTCCACCCTCTTACAAATATTTTGCAGGTGATTTTTTTTTTTTGGGGGGGGGGGGGGGTCCCGCCATGCAGTTTGAGAACATCAGGTTTAAGCCCACAAACCAGTGGGACTACTAACAGTATGGTATTGACAGTGTGTGGCACAGGTCACACAACCTGTATTATGTTGAGAATTACTTTTTCATGCGCAACCTTGATTTTTCATATTTTATTTCTGAAGCTCTGATCTTGGGTGAGAGTGAAAAGACACACAAGTGTAACATGAACCTCTCCACGATCATGAAACCCTTGAAAGTGTGATCCTAGACAAGTCTATTCATAAGTAAATTCCAGTTTGTTCACTGAGGCTTACTCGCTCATAAGTATGCATAGGAAAGCAGCATTCTTTGAAATATTGGGGCAGTGTCAGCACAGGCTCTTCCCAGAACTACAAGAGTCTGTAGAAAAGCCTCGGTTCCTACCTCAAGAGGAAAATACGCAGGTCTTTTTACAGTCTTCCTCGATATCAAAGCGGTTAGCATTTCCATCGCAGCCACCGTACCAAAACTGAGCACAAGAATTGGCTTGCTTATCATAATACCATTTTATAATATACACACGGCATGGTCCTTGATCTAATCTTAATTTACATTGTGGAGGGCTCAAGAGATTTTCTTTAAAACAAAAACAAAAAAATATAATTATTCTCATTATAGTGCTTTACAAAAGTAATTGTGGCAATAAAGTTCAAATTTAATCAAACATTTACCATATTAGAAGTTAAATTTATGAAGGTAGTGCCGATATACGCTACCCCCCCCCACATGATGGATGGATAAATGGATAGAGTTTCTTCTTCTCTTCAGTATTTCTCCAATCTTGCTTTACTCACATCTCTACTATTGTTTAAAACTTTTCCTCTCAATTTTTCTCTACCCTTATTTAAACACACCTACCCACCCCTTTTCTGTGTCAATCCCTTCCTATATTCAAACCTGTTCCTGCTCATTTTCTCAGCTGCCTCATGTGATAGAGATAAAAGATGTGGAGCCCTCAAATATTCCACAGGACAGGCGTCTCCCCCACTTATGTGAAGGTGGCGTTCCTGGGTACCACGTGTTTATGTGAAATCACATATAAAAATCGGGTAATCACCCTCTAAAGCTCTGGAAACCCACAAAAATCCACTGAACTCCACAATTGCTCCCTCCAAGCCTCTCTCCAAACCCCAACTCTCCACAGGCTTCAAAGATCTGTGCAAAGACTCATGGGATTGCAGTTACAAAGGCTCATGGGATGGCCATTTCCCCCCTTTTCGCACAATTTTTGCTGTTTTCCCTCTCTTTCTGCCCCCTTCACGCCCTTTTGCAGAATAAACGGGTTTATTTACTTTCAGGCGTCGTGCATATGCGCAGTTGCGCATAAGTCGAATGCGCATAAGCGGGGAGACGCCTGTACCTTCTTTATACTTTACTCCAACTTCAGCTATTGTTTAATAACCCAATTTTCCTTGCAGTTCCCTCCCCCCTTGCTTTACTCAAACATCTGCCTTCATTTTCCACACCCACTGCCGCTTCATGCAAATCCCGGATCGCGAGGAGGCACTGCAAATCCTCCAATGAGGGTTGCACAACGACATCATTACATTTTTATTATATATAGGGGAAAATGGAAGAGCGTTAAAACTTTGATACATGTAATGACCTGGTTTGGGTGTAGGTGGCATGGAGGAAGCTGATGAATGAGAAGGTGGGAGCGTTTTCTCTGCTGTTAGCGATGCCAATGGCGGTGATGACGATGGTGATGATGGCAATGATGGCAGTGCTGAAGTAACTGCTGCAGAATATAATGTTATACACACAGAGAGAGAAAACCATTCAAGAGATGGGATGACATGTCATGTAGCTGATGAAGAAGATTTTAATCCCTGAAGGTTTATGCCATAATAATACCTGCAGTGTCACAATATTATTTGTTATTTTTGCTGCAGCAGACTAAAATGGCTATCCCTCTAGGAATTTAAGGAAAGGGTGGTGAGGTTTGTTTGTTTCTTTTTGTTTTGCCTATGAGGCATATCCTGTTAAGAACTAGATTGCAAAAAGGATTACCTTTAACAGGAGACAAAGATGAGAGATCATCAGGTTCCACATCGTAGTTCTCATGAGATGACCTGTGCAATTCTTTGGTCTGAAACAAATTCAGTTTTGTTAATTTTAAAATTTAGTGGGGACTTATCACCAGTGAACTTACATTTACTGCCCTCAATAACTTATGCCCCAAATATCTGAAAGGCCAACTCCTTCCCTACAGACCCTCTTGGCTGAGAAACCTCTTGGTAGTTCCACCGCCCTCAAAAATTCATGGAGTGGTGGCCCCATAAAGGACATTCTCTGTGCCCTAAGCTGAAGAATTCCCTCCCCACAAAGCTGCATCTGTCTCTTGCATTGTTCAGCTTTGTCATATGCTGAAGATGCACCTCTAGTCTTTTGATATCTGAGATATATATTTTTAGAACTCCACCTATTCTTCTGATTGTAAATTGTTTTAACTGATTTTAATATTGTATTTTTACATTGTTGTAACCCACCATGTCACCTTATAGGGAACAGCAGCTTAGATAGATAAATAGACAGATAGATAAACAAATAAATAAATATTTGTTCTGTGATACAGGGAAACCTAATAGAGACCTGCTTCATTTTACTTCTGTCCACAAAGAACCACTTGTGTTGGTTCTTTGCACATGAAAGTCATATATGCTTCAAGTTCAAGACTAAAATGTAGGTTCCACAGCTTTCAAATAGTCTTTTCCTGATTTATGGAAACATGAAGCATCAATTAGGTGATTGCAGCAGGCTTTAGATAAAATTACCTTTAAATTAAAAGCATTGGAATTAGATCCTTCATTGAAATAACTTAATGGCTAACTAAGCTACTTATTTAAAATAAGTATTCAGTTTCAAAATACTAGCTGTAAAGGCAGTTATTTGCAACTAATTTTTAAAGAAAACCTTATCATTTTGTATTTTTCAGCTGTGAACTGTCCTGGGATTCGGATGAAGGGTGATATACAAATTTAATAAGTAATAATAATCACTACAAGTAAAAAGAGAGAATCCAGAAAATATCCAGTAGCCAATGAGTACCGGGATTAATGGTTGAGAAGGCTGGCCAAGATTTATAGAATCCTCTTTCACTGTTGTTTCAAATTCATTTGATAAAACTGACTGTCCATTATTACTGTTTGTGTGCAATATGTATTGTGAAGAACGAGAAGATACTGAGTGGATAGATGGTCCATTTATGCTTCCTCCAGCTCCAATCCGATTATATATTAAGGCCCCATGTTCATCTTCACAAAACTGGTTAACAAGTTTGGACTCCAAAGCTTGAAACAAAAGAAAATAAAAATCCATTTAAAAATCCCAAATGTTGGAAAAAATACATTTTGTTCAAGAAATAATATTACTCTTGTAATTTTCACTGTGTTGAAACAATTTTTTTTTAAAAAGTTATTGTTCCTTAAGTCTTGTGATAGCTGTTAGAACATTATTTTCTTCACATATGGCAACCCCGAAAGCATAGCCATTTATGTCAAAGTAAATGGGTTGTGTCCAGCTAAGTTTTACTCAGCAAACCCCTTGAAATTTGGGGACTTCGGTTAATAAAGCCCATAAATTTCAATGAGTGTGCTCTGAGTATAAGCCTTTTCCTCTGATGGGACTCAAGGCAGTTTACAGATAATAATAATAAGAACCATTAAAAACATAGAAAAAACAAAACACCCCCCCTATAAAAACCATACAAACACTGGCGGAGGAACGGGGGGGGGGGATGGGGAGAGTGCACTGCCCCCGGCGCCATCAAGGAGGGGGTGGTGCCCATCACGGCCGCCCCCCTGACACAGGCTGGGCACCACACCCCCAGGATGCACGCCACGCCCCCGCGGCAGCACACCACACCCCCGGGATGCAAGCCCCACCCCGCAGGTGATGTGCCACGCCCCCACCTGCTCTCCGCCCCCAGTGCCGGAGCATGCAGCTTCGCAACTGCATACAAGTAATTACAATAAAACAGCATGGCACCCACCCCTCTGCAAAGCAAGAATTTGCACATCATATTTTATGCTTTTGTGCTTGCACAAAAGTTGGTATATTTTGCCCTAAGCATTTATTAACTGCTGCAGAAACTACAATACGAAATTCTTATTTGTGTAAATTTAGGGAAATGCATAAGAAAGTCTTGCTTTAATTCCTACCCCCTTGCCCTGAGTTGAGAACAACAGAGGTCTTAGCAGAGTTCTCCCTTTGAGAATCTCAGCTTCTCATTCCTGTTTGCTTATGTCCTGGGTCACAAAGGGAGAAGAGAAGGACTGGGTGATCCATTCTATTTCTGGTCCATGTCAGTGTTGTTTATATTCATTCTTAAGTCTTTTCTGTCCTGTTTCCTTATTAGTGTGGGGTTTTTTTGTTTTTGTTATTTTAAAAAACATATATTACCCTTCAACTATGCATGCTTTTACACTTCAGCTATGACCACTCTGACATGCAGACCCCAGAGCATTGAATGTGGGTCAATGCAGCCCTTGGCCTGAGAAAAGTTAGCTATCTCTATAGCTTTGGGATATATGGATGAACATAACATTCCTACATGGCATGCTCTACATCCACTATGTTGTTCCAAGATCTTTAGTGAGGGATGTAGAGGGTAATCTTTGACTGGAGGCACCCAAAAGCTTGAAGAAGATCTGTGGGGACCAGTAATTCTTTTAAGAGCCATGATTACCTGGAAGAGTATTAAAGTCGTCAATGAGGTACATATGTTCTCTGTCAGGGTCCGATGCAATGAGATTCAGCTCCCGCAAGAATTCAACTTGTGTTGGGTCTGAAGTGTTCACAATTCCAATGGCATACATTTCGATGTTAGCTGCATGAGCCTCTCGGACAGCAATATCCAACTTGACGGCTTCTCTCTTATCCGCTTGGCCATCTGTGAGGACTATGGCAACTTTCCTCACGCCAGTTCGAGCCCCAAAAAATCCTTCCTGTGTTGCTTTACGGATGGCTGTGCCTGTGTAAGTGCCTTCTCCCATATATAACATCTTCCGGATTGCTTGTTTCACATCCTGTTGAGTTGTGTACCTATTCAGTCCAAATTCAAGCCGAACCTCCAGGCTGTAGAGGACAAGGCCAATTCTGGTGGCATTTCTCCCTACAGTTACTCTGTCTACCAAAGCAGTGACAAAATCTTTGATTATTTCAAAATTCTCTGGGCCCACACTTTCGGAGCTGTCAATCACAAACACAAGCTCCATAGGTATCTCCTTGCATTTGATACCGCAGCCTGCAAAAAAGAAAAACAAACCAAATCCATTCAGATAGACCATATGGCTTGCTTTAATTATATACTATATTCCCGATGTGTGATGTATATGAGGATAAGTGCATTTTTTAATTTAAAAAGGGCAAACAATTGCAGCCTGCTATGAATCGACTTAACAGCTACACTCTTCTTAGGATAGAAGTAAGATTGCAGATGAAACAGAACCAATTTAAATTACTTGATGGCTTTAATGGAGACCTTAGTATGACCGAGACTTTCAAATTATCTATTGCTAATGTGAGATTCACACTGCTCACAGTGATAGATGGAATCACAAGAACCCTCCCACAGTGACAAACTCCCCGATAGGTCAGAATCTGGCCACTCCCCATTAGGTCAGAATCTAAGATTAGCCACAATCAGGCTGTAGACCGAGGACTGCTAATATTTGGGGACTGACAGAACACTTTCTCCTTTTGACTTAGCAATGTAGGCTAAATTTAAAAGTGCCTGCCAAAGGCAGACATCTGTTAGTGTTCTAATTCTCACGGCTCTTTTTGGGTGATAAACTATTTAAATGTGAATTTTTAAAATATTAAATTGACATCTCAAATGATTGGGCGACTGTCAGGGGTTCAGGGACAGAGGCACAGGTGAGGGAGGAGACGGAGAGCGAGGGGGAAGAATCCCAGGACAGCGAGGAAGAGGATGACAATGACTTGAGGGATTCCATGAGTCTTTCAAGTGAATCGGAGGATTCCCAGAAGGGGGCACCTGTGGTCAGGCCAAGGGGAGTCACAGGGGGGACTCGTCAGGAGCAGGGGACCAGCAGGGGAACCCAAAGTGGGAGCTGGGAGTCGGGACCGGCTTCTCCGCCAGAGCGCAGTGAAGGGGGTGGAGATTCCAGTGTGACAGGGGAAGCAGGTCCGAAAGCAGAGAGGGAGGGAAGATCGGAGCAAGACATCCTCCCGGAAAGGGAGGGGAGTAGTGCGGGAGTAGTGTAACTGTCAAGAGGAAGGTTAGAGGTTGCGAACGCGCGCCAAGTTCAAATGTGGAGGCGCGCGGAAGAACAGGGAGCCCGGAGGAGGAGCCAGGTCCCAAAGCACGCAGGAGGGGGGAAGAGCTGTCTGGGGATTCCGCGTCAGGGGAATCCAGGAGGGGCGAAACCCCAGGGGGCAGGAAGACCCTGCGGAAAAGGAAAGAAAGGAAGAGGTGGAGCAGCACAAGCCTCTTAAAGTGGTGCAGAGGAGGGACTGACTCAGAGGGGACTTCAGCGGTCTAAGCGTAACAGACGTGGGGCTGCGCGCCTCGGCTGTGGAGCGTACAATACACTGCAATAAACATCTTTGTATATAAACTGGACTTGGCGTTGGTCTCTTGTGAGCTGGGACCTGAGGCAGCCCTGACAGCGACCTTTTCATTTCCCCTTGGAGTTGCAGATGTTTCGATAATCATTTTCTGGGAGGAGGAAATGATCAGCACAAACAGGCATAGGACTGGAATGAGAAGGCTTGTTGAAAACTTACCACATATCTCTTTAATCAATTTAATTATATCTTCTCTCTAGGTTAGAAAAGACAAGAGTGCACATATACATTATCTGACGTCTGCTTTATTCCCAGAAATTTATAGCACGGCCTCTGCTAGTATGCCTCAGATTTCAGGCATTTTTCATCATCAGAGTTGTTGCCAATATTGTTCATGCAATGAAACTTAAGCACTTAAGTACTGGACCATTCAGTCAATGCTTAAATGCTGCAATGCATCATGGCTTAAGGAGCTTTAAGAGTAGATGCAAATACCCCTGGAAGTTCATAGGCTGCCTTTTGTGTGTGCAGGGGAATATTATAATCCCAATCAGATGCTGCAGCACATTTCTTAAAATATAGAATTTATTTCTCCTAATGGAGACATTTCAGTAAGGCAACTTTTCCACCAGCTGCATTTCACCAAAGATTATTTTACCGTAGCCAATTCTGTATTGGCTTTTGTATGCATCAAATCATTTTGCCTGAGTTGCCCAAGGATGTAAGATAGGATGTCTTTGGTGTCCCACTGTGCTGGTGTCCCACTGTGCTGTTTGTGTGTGCGGAGTGCAGTGGAGCACCCCTGGTGGCAGTGTTGCTGCTTGCTAGGACAGAGATGGTGAGTTCAAGGGAGCTTCAGGTGTGTGTGCATTTGTGGGGTTGCCACTGCGTTTGCTATCACTTTACCTCACCTCATCCCCATCTCAGTAAGCACAGCACCTCCACTGACTTAGCACAAAGGTGAGTCAAGGTGGGTGAGCAGGTTAAAGTCCACCAGTGCAGTCTTTCAGCAGGAGGACCAGACATCCAGCTGTGGGTGTTGAAGACAGAGCAGCCCAAGCAAGAAGTATCCTGATCTTAAATCTGAAAGTGAAGATCCATGTACTATCTGGACAGAGCTCCAGAGACACCAACATCAGCACACCTGGAACTGAGATCTGTACCTCCTTCAGCCCAGGTCAGTTCCCTCTACAGCACCACTTTGACAAATACACATTTACCGGTAATAGTTGGTCGGTTTCCTACAAAAACACTCCTTTATTTTTGTGACTTCTTCTAGTGTTGTATGGCTACCATGGTTTCTGACTTATTTTTTAAAATAATATGTGATGTCTACAATGTCATTTTTATTTCATTTGGCCTCCTTTATCCCTCTTTTCCCAATAGCCAGGAGTATTATAAAGAAATACTCTGAACAACATACTTGGATATTCAGTGAGCTTTCTCTATATATGCCTTCTTCAAATAAAGCATTAAAAAAAAATCTTTCACAGCTGCTCAGTGACACATACAGAGATTGAGATAATATTGCATAAATGAAGTTTCTTTCCAAAAATATTAATTGCTTACTGTTAGACCTTGCTCGCCCTTTGCTCCGGTTCTGCCCTAAAAAGACAATAATTCATTAAATAACAATAACAATAACATTTTATTATTTATGCCCCACTCATCTGGCTAGGTTTCCCCAGCCACTCTGGGCTGCTGACATAATATCTAAAAACATAAAACATAAAGCGTTAAAAACCTCCCGATACAGGGCTGCCTTCAGATGTCTTCTGAAAGTTGTGTAATTCCTTGACATCTGAAGGGAGGGTATTCCCCAGGAAGGGTGCCACTACCAAGAAGGCCCTTTGACTGGTATGATTTCCTTGCTACTGTTTTAAGGTTGAAATTGTTTTATGTATTTTATTTTGCTGTGTTAAGTAAGTTACAGCATGATTATGAACCATTCTGAGATTTTTTAAATTAAGAGCAGTATTTAAATGATTTTAATTTATAACTAACAAACAGCATAAGGAGGGTTGTGGTTGTTTGTTTAAAAAAAGAAAACAATCGACAACAAATACTTGTGTGGGGAAAGGAATTTGGAGAGAAGAAGTCTCCTGGGAGAAAGGAGTATTTAATGCTTTCCCTGCTCTAAATTGTTCCCCTTCGTGCCACTCCTCCCACTCCCATGGGGTTCAAATGTGTGTCATTTGTAGTTAGATGATTTTTTAAGTGAAAAAGTATTAATGATTTCTTATGCATATTATTACATACAGGTTCTCCAGCTGAACCAGGGTCACCCATGTTTCCCTTCTCTCCTTTTCTTCCTCTTTCTCCAGCAGCTCCACGATCACCCTTGGAATTAATTGCACAACATTCGTAAGGCATCACATTAATCACCTCTGTTTGAAACAACATGCACTGGTGGGAAAGACTAGATAGTATTATGTGGAAGTTCCCTACATTTTGCAGCAGAAATGGACTCTACCATATGAATTCCCATTGCATACATTAAAAAAAACCACAATGCATGACTTGACAGGCCTGATCCATCCTAATTTCTTGACCACTTAGCACATCAAGACATAATTAAAGCCCCCAAACTGGCCAATCCACCGAACCAACTCCCCACTCCACCCTCAGCAGACTGGGGTGTAGAAGGGAGAGAACTCTGGCACTTAGAGCATGATATTGTAGTCAGTAGCCATGTAACTGATGTGATTTTCTGGAATAATCACAACCATTCTAAGTGCTCAAGGTATGAAGAAACTCCTTTTGAGTGAATTGATTGGTGAAACCTGTCAATCAGGCTAAGAGGCAGCAGATGGTAGGGAGCATAGATCTCTTTTGCTTGTGATCACCAGCAACAGGGGTTCAGAGACATACTGCCCCTGATATTAGAGCGGGTGGCGCTGTGATCTAAACCACTGAGCCTCTTGGGCTTGTTGATTGGAAGGTCGGGGTGAGCTCCTGTTGCTCTGTCCCAGCTTCTGCCAACCTAGCAGTTCGAAAGCACACCAGTGCAAGTAGATAATTAGATACCACTGCAGCAGGAAGGTAAACAGTGTTTACGTGCACTCTGGCTTCCATCATGGTGTTCCGTTGCACCAGAAGCGGTTTATTCATGCTAGCCATATGACCTAGAAAGCTGTCTGTAGACAAACGCCAGCTCCCTCAGCCTGAAGCAAGATGAGCACCACAACTCCATAGTTGCCTTTGACTGGACTTAACCATCCAGGGGTCCTTTACCCTTTTGCCTTAGAGGTAGTAAATAGTCATCATGACCCATAGCCATTAATGACTATATTTAACCCCCTTAATTTAAAATTGTCTAATTTTCCCATACTATATATTTCAAAATGCCCATAACATTAATTCCACTGCTTTTTTTGTTTTAAATAGATTACGAGTAACTTCAAACAGCTAAACTGGGTAACAGGTAGAAACCTGTCTTTAGATTTTGATACCATACCTTGGGTCCAAGAAGCCCTTCTCCAGGAGCCCCACGGGGTCCCGGCATTCCTTGAATTCCTTGCTCACCCTGAAGGCAAGGCAGAATTGTTGACATTTATTGTCTTCCCTAAATCAACCTTCATTGCTTACACAAATTTGATTAAAAGTAAAAATAAAATAAAAAAATTAAGGGAAATGATTTTTATTTGAGCTGTCTGTTCATAAATAAGCTTACATTGAAAAACATTCCAGCAAATGTAGCACTTCACGCATACTGAATTCTGCATATGTTCTCCTTGGTGCCACATATTAATATTTTCATCACTATGTATGTTTGTAGTACAGATGTTGTGACCCACCATGGATCATGACCCAGTAGTGAGCAGCAACCCACCAGCCGAAAACCAATGGAGTAGGTAGTGGCAAAGTGCTACAGCACCTTGTGGCCTTCAATATGTTGTTGGATACCCAGGACCCATCAGCTCCATCTTCTATGACCAAAGATCAGAGATGATGAAGGTCCACAGGTTCCTCATCATTAAGCTACAGGTTCCTCACCTGTAAATCTCAGGTAGCTGAATGTCACTTGTCTGTGTAAGATTCTGGATGCTGACTGCTCAGGGGTTTGCATAACTAGTTGGCATGACAGAGTCTTCTCATTCATTATCAGAATTAACCAGACAAATCGCTCTACCACCATGCACCCCAGTCCCACAGAACAGAGAAAGAGATATCAATCTGTCAAACCTTTTCTGTATCTGAGCTGCGCCAAATTGGGTCAAATTAAGCCACAAGCTCCACTCCTGCTGGTCCCCTTCCATAAATTCCTTTTAGATTCAGCTTTGCAATCATACTCCCCCTGGAACCCAAAGGCTGCCCAGTGGGTCATGGGAATGATGCCACCAGGTTGCTAGTCGTCATCATTTGTGGTTGGAACTACAGTATGATGGTATCTGATTGTCTTCAAACCTCTGATTTTCAGACTTGATTAATGACAACCTTCTTGGCAAATACTTTTGGTCTGGTTTGTCTTTCCAATCTATATCAACCCATAACAAAGTTTTTAACATCTCTAAATTGCCAAAAACTGAGCCCAACCCAAATCGCATGTAAAACTGAATGCAAGAAATGTTAATACCTTTGGTCCTTGGATACCTTCACCTGGAGGTCCCAAGGCTCCAGGTGGTCCTTGTCGTCCAACATTGCCCTGAATAGAGAAACAGCATAGCATCCTTATATGCCTGCAAAATGTGATAACCATTGCCACATTTCACGTCACTTCTACTTAAAATGTTTATGAGATACAAGTGGGTTCTTGAGAGTCCATGGCTGGCAGCCAATGTATGTTACAGCTCAATCCTAACCATAGATCTGCTAAGAAGCATCACTTGATTTTAGTGGTACTTATTTCCAAATAAATATGTTTTATCGTTGTCTTAAACAACAATCCATACATCACATATCCCAAGTTACTCTAAATGGTCAATGGATGATGTGGTTTGTGAACTATTGACTTTGACCTGTGATGATGATGATTTAAATCAGCAAATTAATTTAATTAGGACTTTGGATTAACTTTTTGTCTCTGTCAATGCCTGTTATTTATTATCTTTTATTCCTAAATTAATGCAAAGATTATCAGAGCTGCAGAGAGATAGGGAAAGAAGACAGTAATAATTTTCCCTGAAAATATATGTTTCAATTTGAGAAGTAATTATAACTTACTTTAGGCCCTGGTAGGCCTTCTCCTGCTGGGCCTGGGAGACCAGCTGGTCCTCTGATACCGGGATCACCCTAAAAATATTTTTTTTAAAATAAATTTTCCCAATGTCCAGTTTTACTTTTTCATCCTTATTATTACTTCTATCATGCTAAACAATCATTGTGGGAAGGAATCATTAAGGAGAACAAATTAAGCAGAATAAAAAAATCAAGGTTTAAGAGACACCACAGAGGGAAAGGTAGATAGATAGATAGATAGATAGATAGATAGATAGATAGAGATAGAGATATATGGAAATATGAAGTTTATATATCAGGGCAGTAATATTTAGCTAAGAACTGTAATATACATTTCCCAACAGTATTAGATAAAAACACTACAATCATTTTTAATAGAATAAACCAAACTCCTGTTAAGAAGCCTTACAGCCGAATCAGGAAAAAATAATTTTATAATTTTACTTTAAATTACCAGATTTTACCTTTGGTCCAGGTAACCCAATCCCTTCAGGGCCTTGATCTCCTGGAGCTCCTGGAAGACCCGGAAGACCCTGAAATCAGAAAGTAAATTGGTTAACTATTAACTGCTTTGCAATGACAAATGTTCCATATTCCCCAATATGGCGGCACACATTATTGAAAAATGTCCATAAGTAGTTTGTCAAAATTGCATTTGCTTACAGGTGGGCCAGGGTACCCATCTCCCTTTGGTCCAAATGGTCCCGGTGGTCCTGGATGTCCACGATCGCCCTATTTGCAAAAAAGAAGAACATATTCACATTTTTCAACAGTTATTAGTTGCTAGATGTTTATTTTCTATTTTTTAATTTGTTTTTTAAAATTTAAATGAGTATACCAATTTGGTTATTACCTTAGCCCCAGGAATCCCTATTCCCTGTTCTCCAACTGGGCCAGGAGGTCCTGGTAATCCAAGATCACCCTTCAATTAAAAAAACCCACAAATATAACCAAAAATATACATATGCAACTAGAGAGGTGAATTTTGAATATTATGTACTATCCTTTTAAAAAATGAATCTGCCTTTATTTAAGGGCTGCTACAAATGTCACAAAATTCCCATATGAAATGGATTACAACTCATGCGCAGGTGATGCTTGTGAACACACATTAATTCTATGATGTGGAGATGGTCTTTCTTTTGGCCAGCTCTGATTGGCTTTTTTTCCGTGCATACACAGACATGTGCATGTTCACACATGATGATCCACATTCAGATTTTGCAATGGTTTTGACCCGACAGTGCTTTTCAGGTAGAAATCTTGCCATACTTGGCGCTCAGTAATATCTCGGATTCAAGGACCGTCGTAATTGCAACCGTCGCTAGGCCCATTACTATGTCCAGACTGAACATTACGAAGCAACAGAAATGAGGCCATTACCTTTGGTCCCATAATGGCCCGTCCAGGGAGACCTGGCATTCCAAGACGTCCAGGTGTACCGGGTTCACCCTACCATTATAAAACAACAACAACAACAGCAATGACTTTGTAAAGGAACAAAACAAAATTAATAAAAGATCATTGAGATGTGAAGCTTTTTTCAAAGCCTCACTCCTAAGCATAGCTGTCAACTTTTCCCTTTTTAAAAGGGAAATTCCCTTATTCCGAATAGGATTCCTCGCAAGAAAAGGGAAAAGTTGACAGCTATGTTACTAAGGGCTCATCCACCCTTACTTCTTTTGCCCTGCATGTTCTTGACGCAGGTCTGAGCTTTAAAGTTCTGTATCCAAGAGCTCTCACCTCCCTCCTGTTACTTTCTCCAGGAAAACCCACTCTTTAACGCCAATCAGAACAAACAACAAATCAGGTTTTTTGCAGTTTGCCATTAGTTCAATTCAGCAGTAAAGAGCAAGTTTTCCCAGGGGAAGCGCCAGGGCTGGTGGGGGGGGGGTGGAATCAGTCAAGCACAGAGCTTGAAAGAGCAGACCTATGCCTTGAAATGCCACATAAAATGAATTCAGGATGAGCCCTTGGTGAGGGCTCTGTTTTCACTGTGGGCCTTTCTAGATAGGTGGGTTGTTTTTGTGAGTCTATTCTGAAACTTCTCTTATTGGCACAATAATCCTGCATTAATGGCGGATTTATACTGAACCATCCACACACCACACATCCACTTAATCCGCTGCTCACCAACGCTTCCCCAAGTCACACCACTGTTGCTCTCTTGTGGGGCATTTTTGCGTTCACCCCAGTGTGGTTCACCTTTACTACATACACAGCACAACAGAACAATGACCCATCCCCTCCAACAGCATAAAAATCAATATGGCTCACCTGAGCCAACAACCTAGCCCGCCTCCCTCACACAAATCAGCCACACCGCAATCAACTAAACAGAACCAACCAAGCTCGGGAACCCCTAACCTCTCGCAATCTCAATAAAAATAAATGAATACATAAACAAAGAACCTACCCATGTGATGCTGACACCCCCCCCCTGCTACACTAAGAATAGGCAGAAGAGTGAAAGACCAATATCCCCATCTTTCTCCCCTCTCCTCTAACTGCAAGATGTCTATGAAAAAAATGTCTCTCACCAAATGTAAATGAACTGTGAGAAAGACCATGAATTGAAAGTGGAGACAATAGATGTACCATTCCCTGTTTACCTGTTTGCTTTGTAACACAAAACCCCCTATAAAAAGTATTTTTTTAAAAAAGAAAAATATGGAACAAGTACTGATAAAAAAAGGAAGCACCACAAAACATTTGCAGTAGCAAACAGTACTGAAAGTCAAAACAAAAAAAATTCCTTCCAGTAGCACCTTAAAGACCAACTAAGTTAGTTCTTGGTATGAGCTTTCGTGTGCATGCACACTTCTTCAGATAACTTCGGAACTTCTTCTTGTGTATCTGAAGAAGTGTGCATGCACACGAAAGCTAATACCAAGAACTAACTTAGTTGGTCTTTAAGGTGCTACTGGAAGGAATTTTTTTTGTTTTGACTATGGCAGACCAACACGGCTACCTATCTGTAACTAGTACTGAAAGTGGCATCGTCTATTGCCATCCAGGTAATTTCATGAGCACAAATAATTACAAATGCATAATAAAAGGGACTTCTGGAGGGGCTGTTGCCTTTCCTCCCTTGGCAACTGCTCCACCACACCAACTTCTGACACCAGACGTGGTAATAAAATAATAATAATAATAATAATAATAATAATAATAATAATAATAATAATAATAGTAATAATACTTTAGCCCCTGCAGGTCCTGGCACTCCAGTTGGTCCTGATAATCCACGTATACCTCTTTGACCTTGATCACCCTAGGAAAAAGTTGAAAAATCTGCTTTATACAAAAGCTACTTTAACTTTCTCAGAGAAGGTAAAAAAAAGCACACATAATTTCATGACCAATTATAAATAAATTCTTGCCTTTTCACCCTGTATGCCAATTCCAGGAGCACCTTCTGGACCACGGGGGCCAGGTAATCCTGGTTCTCCCTGCAAAAGAAAAAATGATAATGTGGTAGCATATCATTGTATATATTGGTGCAATTCAGCGGCTAAAATATTGCTCTGTGAATCAAGAAGTCCCTGTTTGGAATTCTCCCCTTCACCAAGGACTCATTAAAGGCCCCTCCAGACTGGTGGGTTTTTGTGTGTGTTTTTTTGCAGGTGTATTCTGCAATGTGTCATTCATGCAATAATAGAGAATTAGCAGTGAATTTATACTGGGCCATTCACATATCATTCCATTTTATCTGTTGTTCTTCGATGCTTCCCCAGTGTTACCGCATTTTTGATGTCAGGAGGGGCACTTTTGCACCACAGCGCAACAAAAGCAGGACAGCAACAACAACTCTGCATATTATTAGGAGAATGTATATGTTAGCGAAACTAGCATACCATAATTATTTATATGAAGAAAATTGCTTGCAAAAATTCGAGTGTTTTGCAAAACTGCATAAAAATATGTCTACTAGGAGAAATTCACATTAAATGCTGAGGATTTTTGAAAATAATAATTTCAAATTGCTGCAGGAATCTGGACAAGGGAATTTAAAATTGAAAGAAAATGAGGAACCGAGAGAACTGAAATTGGCATATCCTTCCATCCCTATCTCTAGGTGTTATCACATGAGTGTATCCAACACATCACATCACACAGAACTAATCCCTTGGCTATAGATGAAACCAGCCTAGATTTGCCAAATGGCATTTACAGTAATTCTTTTAATTTTAGAAACAGACATGCTCAAATAAAATAAGCAAACCTTTTGGCCTGGTGCTCCATCTTCTCCTGGCAGGCCAGGTAGACCTGCTAGTCCTGAAGAACCTGGTTCCCCCTAATGTCAACGAGAAATGGAAAGTTAAGGACACAAATAGAGCCCAACTGGATCAGACCAAAGGCCCGTCTAGTCCAGCATTTTGCTTTCTCAGTGGCCAACCAGATGCCTCTTGGAAGCTCACAAGTAAGACACAAGCACAGCAGCATTCTCCTCATTTGCGGTTCCCAGCAAATGATCTACGTTGCCTCTGATATTTGAGGCAATATACTGTATAGCCATTGTAAACCAGTAGCTGCTGAAAGCCTTTCCCTCTCTCTCCTGTTTCTGTAATCCCTGGTACTCAGTTCTCCTAAATATACAATAGAATTAAGTCCTTGAACTTTAAATACACGGGGCTACTTATGCAATGCAAAAATAATTAAATGCCTTATTATAATGCAGTTTTATACCGTTTTAATATACAGCTTTTAGAATGCTACTTTACCTTTGCTCCAGGTTCTCCAAGACCTCTTTCTCCTGGAGCTCCAGTTTCTCCTGGTAAACCTTGATCACCCTTAAACAAAACAAAACGATATGAAATGCTTGAGCAACATAAAGAACATCTGCTTGGCTTATTCCGTCTTCAGAGAGAGACGATGGGAGTACATCGGTAGAGAGCAGCACCATTTAAACCACTATATACTTGGCAAAATTGAAATGGTAAAAATAAAACCCTGAACACCTTGGCAGGGCTTCCATATCACACTAAGCTATGGTTTAGTTTTATGTGCATGAGCCCAGCATGGCTGAGAAAGAGGGAAACCAGAGGCTTTCACTTCAGTTTTCAAGTTACTGTGGTTTCTTGTTATACCCAAACTCCACTCCCAACCACATTTGTTGTTGATTACACTGCCCACATGCGAGAAGTTTGCTTGGTGGGGATTTCTGCCAAAATCCCACATAGTTATTTAAAAATCAAGCAGTTGCAGTTCTGGTTGTCAGCTGAGTGAGTGACTGAAAGAAAGCATATGGAACCTGGTGCGAAAAGAAACTGGAACCACTCAATAATACATGATAGAAGGATAAATAAAACACAGGGGGAGACTCCTTCAGAGCTACTTTTTCCTTCAACTTCTCCAGTCGTCAAATTTCAACTATCTTGCTCATCACAGCCAGCTCCCAGCTGACTAAAGTCTCCAGCCAATCAGAGTCTCCTGTCCTGCAGACCAATCACAGAATTAAACCCAACACTGACTTGGCTCACCTTTGATCCGGGCAATCCCTGTCCAGGTGGCCCTCTTGGCCCTGGTGGTCCTTTGGGGCCTTCTACTCCCTAGAGAAGATGTCAGAAAATGAATCCTGGAGAAAGAGTTCCCTAAGCAAGGCTTAAGCAATGTTTAAATACCTGCAAGCACCAAAACTCACCTTCTCTCCTTGAAGTCCAACACCAGGTAATCCAATAGGCCCAGGCAAACCAGGCGGGCCAATTTCACCCTTATAAACAAAGCATTGTTACTTAATACAAAATATAAATGCAAGTTACTTAGGCTGCAATCCGATACCCAGGAGTAAGCCCCACTGAACTAATTGAAACTTAGTTATAATAGACACATATAGGATTGTGCTGTAAATATTCACTGGCTACAATTTGGACCAGCTCCTTCGAAGCCATTGACATAGTCTCAGTACAGAGACGTTGACAAATGCATGCTATATTTTCTTAGGATGCATTAAATGCCAGCCTTTTATAGATGCTGTCTCCGGCACAGTAAGGAACGTGTACAGTCTTCTTTTCTTTTTGTACTTGAACTTAACTTTCCCACAGAATGAAACCCTTCTTATTTCATCTCACACTTTACTATGAAGAGATGTTAAAATGGGCTTTGGGTAGTTTATTGGGCATAAATCTATCTGAGAAACTACAGTATTGTTCAATCGCCATTGAAAAAGCAAACTCTTTATTTTGCTTCATTACACTCTTTGTGACTACTATCAGTCACAGGTCATTTAGACTTTGCAAATCCCCTGGCATATTTACTGCTCACCTTTTCACCCTTTATGCCAATGCCTGGTTGGCCTCGGGGTCCCTTTGGACCATCAAAGCCACGATCTCCCTGTATGGAAAGACAAAATTGCATAGAGGTTAGAAAATGTGATCTGTGCTTTATCCTTAAAGTTCTGTTTAGTACAAATGGACTGATTGCTGGCAATGTAAGGATATAATTCAAAAATACTGAGAATGCAAAAGGCAGTGCTTGGAGTTTATTTTCTCTTGTGCATCAAAGAGAGTTCCCCGCCCACCTGATGAGATCACTGTTGAATTTGAAAGTCATTACAAAGAGATGAATAAAATGATTTATCTTCTTTCCATTTCAAATGTTTATGTTCCGGTCCTGAATTCTCCACATTGATGGGAAGAATTCAGTGCTTGCCATATAACAAACATGGCTTTCTTAATGTACATGATTCATCTACATAAAGATCATGATTCACCTATTGCACACTTTTTGGCAATGTTATGCTCTCTTATAGTGGAAAATATTGTTATTTATTTAAGGTGCTTAGACTCACCATTTTTTTGTGAAACCAGGGTGGTTTCCAGTAATTTAAAACTGCAGATGGCCAACAGCACTATCACCTGCCTAGGGAGGGGAGGAGCATGAATTTTCTTTCGCTTCGACACCCTCCATAAGGGAAAAGAGGTAAAAGGTCTCAGACAGGTGATTAGTCCTGCTAAAACTGAAAGTACCAACTCTCTGTTAAGCATTGTGTGTTGCAGACCCATGTGCAATGTGCTCCTGGGGACGGAAGGCTGAAGCGGTGAACAGGTGGAACAAATTGGGAAAACATCTTAAACTTGAGAATTAGTCACAACTTTGTAGATTACAAATGTAGATAGGCTTTGGCTTAAGATGCTGGGTCTGTATTCTGTATCAGCCTCCTACAAGATGGCTGGAGTTTTGGACAGGGTCATGCCACTTCAAGATGCAGGTCAACTAAGCTGCCCCGCCCCCAGGCCTCCACTGGAAGTTCTAAGGCCCGTCCACTCTCCATATGGCTTCAGGACAAAAACTTCCACTCAGATCCATTTACCAGGGTACCCTGAGATTTTGCACCTGCTCAAGGACAGGGGTGATGCACCAACTCACCCCACCCCTGGAAACAGACTAAGGAGTCAGCCCAGTGCCTTATCTACCACACAAGCCACTGGATACAGAGATCCACCACTATCTTCCTATTCCTTTGCACATTGTGTTCTTGATGTAGCCAGAGATGTGGATGGAGAAACCCCCTTTTTCCTCAACCACATTACCCCAGCTGAATCAGGCTGTTGATTAGTATCAACAAGGAACAATCTTTTGCTTCTAATACTTCTTTTATATATTTTGAAACTTCTTGTTTAAAAATAGTACCCGTCAATCTTGAAAACAGGCCAAATGTTTGGTTCTTCCTTTTGACAGGTTTGATTTTGTTTAAAAACGGGAAATGTAACATTATAATTTGCCTAGATAAGAAAACACTTGAATGTACAAAGATGTATGAGAAGCCTTACATATATCTGTTGACATTTCATCCTTGCCTTTCTGAAGAACTAAGTTCTATTAACAGTGGAGTTCTGGCTAAATGCCAGATTGGTTAATTACATTTGTTCTGCCTGTTTAAATCTCCTTTGTAGTTTCAGTTTGTTAATGCATTCTTTACTTCACTAAGCTGTTGTGAAGTGTTGCTGTGTGTTCGCAGGGAAGCAATTGCTTCATGTCATCCCAGGAATGGTTTGATTTCTACAGGCGTGTTCAGCTTTATATATAAAAAGAGAGATGAGCTGAATTTTTCTTTTTTCCTGCTACTGGCTGCATTCCTAATCATATTGATTTGAAATAGTAATTGTTGGTTCTGGCTTTATATGCTTTACTTGTGGTTTTAATGTGCAAGTGTACCCTGTCTGGGGACTTTGGGGTGAAGGATGGGTCATAAATAGTTGACAAAAATAAAAACATACCAAAGATGCTATAAGATATGATAATACAGTGGTACCTCGGATTAAGTACTTAATTTGTTCCGGAGGTCTGTTCTTAACCTGAAACTGTTCTTACCTGAGGCACCACTTTAGCTAATGGAGCCTCCCGCTGCCGCCGCGCTGTAGTCATGCAATTTCTGTTCTCATCCTGAAGCAAAGTTCTTAACCCGAGGTACTATTTCTGGGTTAGTGGAGTCTGTAACCTGAAGCGTCTGGAACCCAAGGTACCACTGTAAAACCATTAGTGATATGAGCATTCCTGTGGAACCACAGCACTCATGCAAAGGAAGCTTCCCACAGGTGGGCAAAAGGTAGATAGATCCTAATCTACTGGGGAATCTCAGGGTGATTTGTAACAGATCAATAGGAATTATGGTCTGAACAATAGCAACAAGGGGGAGGGAAAGCTTCTTCCCACTGCCTAAATTAGGCTGTGGAGATGAAGAAAGTTTGAAGGGGAAACCAGGACTAGATTTGGGTAGGGCCAGATTGTGAGCCCAGACTCAGCTCTGAAAACAAATTCCTGGGTTGAACATGTGTTCTGAGGCACCTTGTTCCTTAACTCTATGTCCTCAAAGCCTCCACTCCAAACCACTACTTTGCACCCAGGTCTGATTGGTGGACCTTGTAAAGGTAAAGGTACCCCTGCCCGTACGGGCCAGTCTTGCCAGACTCTAGGGTTGTGCGCTCATCTCACTCTATAGGCCGGGGGCCAGCACTGTCCGCAGACACTTCCGGGTCACGTGGCCGGCGTGACAAGCTGCATCTGGCAAGCCAGAGCCGCACACGGAAATGCCGTTTACCTTCCCGCTAGTAAGCGGTCCCTATTTATCTACTTGCACCCGGGGGTGCTTTCGAACTGCTAGGTTGGCAGGCGCTGGGACCGAACGACGGGAGCGCACCCCACCGCGGGGATTCGAACCGCTGACCATGCGATCGGCAAGTCCTAGACGCTGAGGTTTTACCCACAGCGCCACCCGCGTCCCTGCGGTGGACCTTGAGGTTGTAGTAAAAAACAAAGTAGATCCTTCAAGTCTGAAGACTACCCAGCCTTGCCATAATGCTTAACAGCTTTGTTTACCTCTTACCCTCTTCTTGGAGCATGCCCCAGGTCGTTCTGGGGAGTGGGGAGCTTGACTCTATCTTTTAATCCAGCTTCCTCCCTCCACTTGGTTAAGAAATATAAGTCCAGATTGTTGTAACAATTGTTTTCTCAAAATTTATCATGAGAATAAATAAAAACAGTTGAAAAAAGAAAAGAAAAGAAAAGAAAAGAAAAATATAAGCCCAGAGCTGATGCAGCTTGACTGAATGGAGTGGGACAGCTCTTTTATGGCCTATGTCACTGTACAATCTTAGATTCTTACTGTGGCTAATGTCGTGTGCACATGGCTTCCCAAAACTGTGGTGGGAGAGCACTGAACGCAGAATACATGGGAGTGTGTCCACAGCCTAAGTGCTAAAGTTGTTATTGATGTTGAACAGGTCTCCAGCTACAGCGTGCAGGTTCTGAGGACTGGGTTACAATGAAAAGCAACACATATCTATGTACGTTTTGATAATTCCAAGTTTGGAAATGGGCTTGCACAAACACTTTAAAGGTCATTTATATGCCATGGCATTTTTTTAAAGCAAAACTCTTTTGTACCTTTGGTCCTGGAAGCCCTTCTCCTGGAGATCCCCTTTCTCCCTGAATACCTTGCGGTCCTTGAGGCCCCTGTAAAAATGTTTTTGAAAGCAAAATTCTGGAAATCAATAGCAAATCAATCAAAGTAGGATCTTCATACATCTTTGTGGTTTGGAGCCTAGTCTCAACCTGCCCTAAATTGCTAAAGTAATGCTATATTTATGAAAAGCAAAAGTAGCTTTTTTCATGATGCATCAAACAGCAGACAGCTATGAACTCCAGGTATAACAAGTTATACTGGATTATGCTAGGAGTCCCCCCGCTCCCGGCACCATTAAAGAAAAGGATTAAACATGTGAGCTTGCAAGGTTTACCCTGTAAAAGCCTGAAAATGCAGTCAAGTATAAGATCAACTTTAATAATAGATTCTTTATGGGCTCACTCAAGCTTAAAGTTAAGCAAGTCTTTTAAAACAGATGCAGTCGTTTGCACACATTCTAGGGAATTATTTCCATATTGTCTTGTTTGCTGAGGATATTGTGTGTGTGTGTGTTTGACAGAACCCCTAGAGCAGGGTTTCCCAAACTTGTGTCTCCAGCTGTCTTGGGACTACAATTCCCATCATCCCTGACCACTGGTCCTGCTAGCTAGGGATGATGGGAGTTATAGCCTCAAAACGGATGGACACCCAAGTTCGGGAAACCCTGTTCTAGATGCATTGCGGAGGATGCTGATGACACACACATGTTCTATGGTGCTGGAAACTCACACAGAGTGTAGGCGACATCTAGTAGGAAATATTATAGCTCTGCATAAGTTGAGACGAACCCCCTTCCTAAAACAAACTCAGTATTTCCCTGCAGATGAATGTTTAAAATTTATTTCATAAAATGTATATACTGTGTTGATTGTAAACAACAAACCCCCACCTCACAAGTGGTATACAAAATGGGCGGCTGGCACTGCCAGTATAACTGAAGAACTACCAGGATCCTTTTGCTAATTAGTATGTTTCATTCTCACTTCTAAAGTTATGTTTGTATTTACTATGAAAAGTTAGAAACTATCTCAGAATGAAGCAGGTAAGTGGATGTATAAATATGAACAAGAAATTTGGAGGTTGCCAATGTGGTGACCTCTGGATATTGTTGGGAGTCCAACTCCCATCAGCCTCAGTCAGTGTGGCCAATAATCAAGGGTGATGGGACTTGGAGACCAGCAGTATTTGGAGGTCCACATATTGGCTACTCCTGAAACTGGATGAGTAGAGTGTAAACATTTGTAGACACCCCATCCCCCCAAAAAGGGAACTGAAAATGAACATGCTATAGAAAAGGAGAGCAAACAAGTCAAGAAGAAGAAGGTGGGAGACAGGAAGCCACAACAGAGGGCATCACCATAGTCAAGAGACATGATAGAATTAACACAGTGGTCATAGTTTCCATAGATGGAAGACAAAAACACAAATGGAAAATGGAAGGAAATAACACAGCTTAAAGACATAGAGAACAAGAGTTGGCAGTTGCTCAGATAAAAGAATGAAAAGACCAAGAGGTATCTCTTATTCTTCTACAATCACACTCCCGTTCCATCTGAGCCAAAGAAAGACATGGAGGGATAATAGAAGGATGTCCACAAACCAGATACACAAATGGGGTGAGATTACACAGCACAGAAGAAACAAGAAAGCAATCAGAAAGAGAACGAGGTGAAAGATCTGGAACCCAGAGTTGCAGATCATCTCCATTAAAGAGATAACTACTTTGGAAAGAACTTGTAAGAGAAGCTGAATAAGAAAGGCTGAAAAAAGTAAAGAACCAGGAACCAAACCTTGAGTGGATCAGAGCCACTCTTTCTTTTAATGTGCACCGATTTTTGCATATAAAGGTGCAATTATTTGTTACTAAGGGATTTCCCCCCTGTGTGATCTCCCCACGCACAGTACATACCGGTAAACCTGGTTCTCCAACTCCAGGTGGCCCAACAGGGCCTGGTCTTCCTGTTAAACCAATGTCACCCTTCAGAAAAAAATATGTTATGTTTGGATTTGAACAAAATTATGGACACTGAAATGAAGCAGCATTCTTTGATTTAATACAGTGATATTAAGAAGACTAGAGGGAAGTAAAACAAATCGGATACCAGTAATAATAACTTCATTTGCCCCTCTGTCTCTCTAGATATGTCAATTTTTATTACCAATAAACTGCTGAGAGTTACACCATTCTGTGCGTTCCCTCCCCCCTTTTAATGGTATGAATGTATTTGAACTACATCCAGAATACCTTTCAGGTATTACAAAGACATCATTTATCCTTGTTTTAAGTTGTTTTTGGGTGTTTTTTAAAATCCAGCCATATATTATTTCAGCAGCTGTCCTTCTGCACAGTAGGCTATATGATTGGCATTTTTACCTTGGGGCCAGGCAACCCTACTCCCGTTTCTCCAGTCAGTCCAGCAGGGCCAGGCAGGCCTCTTTCACCCTTTAGAAAATTGCAAAACAAAAGAACTGATTTCAACTTTTTGATAGGTTTCAGAGAGAAGAAAACCTGCTCCTCCCTCCCTCCTGCCCTTAAACTAAGGTACAATAAGCCCACAATTTATGTTGGGGTTAAGTTCCAAAGCCAAATTCTGTATGGTCAATTGGGGTTCAATCTTAAATGGGATTGCCAAAGCCATTTTTCCTGGAACCTCACCCCCTTTTAATTTTTTGCCACACGTGTAAAGCTGAATGTGCACAAGTTAAATGCTTGTAAGTTGTGGGGGCATTGCTTTCGCAATATGTATCATAATGCTTCTGCCATGATAAAACTAGCAGATTGCTTGGAGTGGGAGTAATAAATGAAACAAGACTGGGAAACACATCCAAACATAGAAGGAATTAGCAGAAGTAGAAAAGATGGGTGAGCTTTCCCTGTTGTGCTCCTGCATTGAACATTGGTTTGCACCGCCCTGTCTTGCCCTGCTTGTGAATTCCAGTTTAACAAGGATGATTTCTAAAATCAATTCTGGAATCAGAGCGTGCCCACTATGTTGCAGCTTCCAGTTCCTTTGCATCTTTTGCCCCTTGAACAATGTCATGGTCTCGCTGATACACTGCCAGAAAACGAAAAAGGAAAGAAGTCTTGATGTGACTGAGCATATGATTGCACCAATATTTTTTTTAGTGTGCTATTTCATCAATGCACAGCAGTGCTTTTTGGGGTAGAACCGCTAATATTCTGCGGTGGGAGGTGTTGCGGCTGGGCATCCGGGCCCTTGTGGTGATCCGGCTCGGGGGCAGGGGATTGATGCCCCCCTCATGGCAACCCTGGCCACGTCAGAATATGACACTAAAATTTAATTGGGGATGAAAGTAATAGATGCATGGAAACTGACCCATCTACATGTGCCCAACTCGAAGCGGATTTTACAATCAATCCCCCTCTCCATGAGATTCTCAAGAAAAGCACTTTTGAAAGAGTCTAATGTGACCTTCTGGGTTGCTACATGCACAGTAACCAGCATGAAAGCCAAACGCAAGCTGAATTGCTATGAAGACTGTTTTCCTCACGGAATACAGAACAGCATGGTAGCAAAAAATAATCTCAAAGTGGAAGAAAGCAGTTGTGTGTGGATCTATTTCTTACTAATTAATACTCATGTTCTGTCCCATTGTTGGAGAGATGGCCTGGAGAAAAAATAGCTTTCTCTTGCTTTTGAGAAGAAATTCAAGTGTCATAAAAAGCCTCAACAAGGTGTTATTTATGAGCTGTACTTTAATGGTTCCCTGTGGCTTAAAGCCATACAAAGCTCTGAATGGGCTGAAGTGCCTTGAAGGGGATTTTTTTGTGATGTGGAATGTCATATGACATCTCGCTGTTGAATGACAACGGAGTTGATTCTTGCTTCTTAGATGTTCCATTTGGTGGTTTTGCAGACACGGCCGGAAAAGTCAGTTTCAGCACAGCTAAGATGGATAGAATTCATAGCAGAGGAAATATCTGAATAGTAGCAACATTTTCCTCAGGGATGAAGAGCCTGTGGGCCTTTCCAGATGTTACCAGATTACAATTCCCATCATCCTTGATCATTGGCCATGGTGGCTGAGGTTGATGGGAACTGGGAGTCCAACCACACCTGGAAGGCAATGGGTTTCCAAGCCATGGTTTACAGGGGCAGCCAGTGTGGAAACCTCCATAGGTTGTTGGCCAACGGTTCCCATCATCCCATACCATTTGTCATGATGGCTGGGGCTGAGAGGAGTTGGAGTCCAACAACATCTGCAGGGCACCATGTTTCTTTTTAACAGTTTTTGGTTTTCCAGTTTCATATGGCGCATGAACCGGGCCAATGTGAGTGAAAGCAAAAGTGGGCTCCAAAATTGCAAAGGTAGCAGCAGTCTCTCACAGCGTTTAGAATTAAATTAATGTTAAGAGTCTTGCCTTTGATCCTTGCATTCCTTCAGGTCCTTGGTCTCCAGGCAGTCCTTGGGAACCCTGTTAAACAGGAAGGCATTTTTTATTTATTTTTTAAAAAGACCTTGGCCGAGTGCATCATTAAATAGGAATATGACTGTTGTTAAGTCGTGGGTTGACATAGCAGCCGGCACAGCGATCTCTTCAAGTAGCTCTTTATTATGGTAAGCTGGAATAGAACTGACAGTGAACAGCTCAGCCGGCCTGTATTTATAGGCAGCCGGCTGTCACATTGTAACCACCACAGCCCAGAGTTCCCGCCTAAAATAACTGCCGCGGACCTGAGTGAAAACTATCTACAGACCTGAGTGAAAACTATATACAGTATCCCCCTGTTGGCCCAGGGTGAAACTACACTACATAACACCCCTCCCCACCGAGATAAGGCGTTAGTTACAATCGTAATGGTTTCCTTATATACAGCACTACGCGTAATGGTTCAATTAGGCACAAAAGCATATCGGTTACATTTCCCATACTTAGACCAACAGTGATACCTGTCCAACAACATAGTCCTTTAAATGAGTTGGGCGCTTGGAAACTCTGCCAGACCGCCGGGGACTGGTAGCCAAGTCCGGAGGGCCACACAGTTCTCGCTGAGGCTGTGGTGCGACCCTAGGTGGCGTTGGAACCAACTCCCCTGGATCCGCTGCTGTGAGTGGAGCCTCCGCAAGTGGAGTGGTCTGAGTCTGTTCTGAGACGGCTTGGTTCGGCTCCACGCTGGCAGTTTGCGAGGGAGGTGTAGGTGGGGCCTCGCCATCTGTACGTGTCTCTTCTGGAGCCGCAAGCGCAGTTGGGGGCACCTCGGTAGTGTCCAAGTCCCCAACCCTGCGCCTAAGTTGGTCTATGTGCCGTCGCCACAAGCGCCCGTCTTCGAGTGCCACCTGGTACGAGCGAGGTCCAGTGACTCCCACTACTGTGGCTGGCACCCAAGGGATGTCCCCCACATAGTTCCGGGCAAAGACCTGGTTTCCTGGGACAAATGACCGTGGTGCGTTGGCACAGCCTGGGGGTTCAGCCACGGCAAAGTCTGGGTGTAGCCGGTCGAGCGGTGACCTGAGGCGGCGGCCCATAAGCAGTTCCGCAGGACTCCTCCCTGTGGCCGCATGAGGGGTGATGTGTTGCGCGAACAAGTATTCGGCGACCCGCTCATGCCAGTCTCCCCGGTCCAGGCGCGCCAGTGCCTCTTTTGTCGAGCGCACCATTCTTTCCGCTTGCCCGTTGCTGGATGGATGAAAGGGTGCCGTTAGGGCATGGCGGATGCCCAGTCCCAAAAGATACCGCTCAAACATGCCTGATGTGAACTGCGGTCCGTTGTCAGAGACAAGGACATCAGGACACCCATGCGTTGCAAACAGGCCTCGCAGCACCCGGATGACAGCTTCGGTAGTGGTGGAGGGCATCAGGGCGACCTCCAGCCATTTGGAATAGGCGTCCACCACTACCATAAAGGTCCGGCCGTGAAAGGGGCCAGCCAGATCGATGTGCACCCTCGACCAGGGTGTCTTTGGCGTCTCCCACGTGTATCCCTTAGCTGCCGGTGGTGCAGGCCTCGACTCCTGGCACGCTTGACAGGCGGACACCCAGGCAGTGATGGCATCGTCCATATTAGGCCACCAGACGTAACACCGAGCCAACGCCTTCATTTTGACAATTCCCGGGTGGCCAACGTGCAGAGCCTCCAGGACGCGCTGACGGAGTCCCTGGGGAATCACGACGCGGTCTCCCCACAGCAGACAGCCGCGATGAGCTGAGAGTTCATGTTGTCTGGTTGCGAAGGGCTGGAACTCCGATGCAAAGGGCCCTTGTGGCCACCCCCTCCACACCCAGTTGAGCACCCGGCTGATGGTGCGATCCTGGGCAGATGCGGAGGCCACAGTGGCAGCCGACACAGGCGCTGCCGGAAGATCCTCAATCAGAAGGAGCGATGAAGCTGGAGCCGGGTCTTCCACAAATGCTGGAAGAGGGCAACGGCTGAGGGCGTCGGCATGGCCCATCGATTTCCCCGGGCGGTGGATGAGCCGGTAGTGGTAGGCAGCCAGGAAAACAGTCCATCGCAGCATGCGTGGTGAGAGGACCGGTGGAGTTGGACGATCACCGGCGAGGAGGTCCAGGAGTGGCTTGTGGTCAGTGATGAGGTCAAAAGTCCTGCCATAGAGGTATTCATGAAACCTCTTCACTCCAGCCACAAGTGCCAATGCCTCCTTGTCGAGCTGGCTGTAATTCCGTTCCGTCGGAGATAGTGTCCTGGAAAAGTAGGCGAGCGGTGCTTCTCTTCCATCTGGAAAACGGTGACTAAGGACAGCCCCGATGCCAAAAGGTGAGGCGTCGCAGGCAAGGACCAGCGGCCTGGATTCACTGTACTGTACCAGCACACTGTCCGAAGAAAGGAGAGCCTTGACCGCGTTGAAGGCCGCCGTCTCCCGATGACCCCAGGCCCAAGGCGTCTTAGTGCTAAGGAGTCGGTGAAGAGGCTCAGCCACTGTGGCTTTGTGGGGCAGGAACATGTTATAAAAGTTCAGCAGCCCCAGGAACGCCTGCAACTCCGTTTTGTTCTTTGGAGTGGGGGCCTGCTGGATAGCGCGGATCTTGGATGTGGTTGGATGAAGACCGGAGGCATCGATAAGATAGCCCAGGAACTCTACCTGTGGAACGGCGATCTGGCACTTCTCCCTTTTTACCTTGAGCCCGGCCTCCTGGAACCTGGTCAGCACGGCACGGAGGCGCTCGAACAGCTGCTGGTGTGAGTCTGCAGACACCAAGACGTCATCAAAATATGGTACCACGCCCGGAAGCCCTTGCAGGAGACGCTCCATAAGGCCTTGGAAGATGCCAGGAGCCACACTCACCCCGAACTGCAACCGGCGGCAACGGAATGCCCCCCGGTGGGTGACGATCGTCTGGGCTTCAGCAGTGGCATCATCGACTGGCAGTTGTTGATAGGCTTGGGCAAGGTCCAGCTTAGCGAAGACCTTACCCTCACCCAGGGAATGCAGCAGGTGTTGGACAACAGGAACCGGATAAGCGTGCTGCTGAAGTGCCTTGTTGATCGTGCACTTGTAGTCAGCGCAGATTCTCACCGACCCATCTGGCTTGACAGGCGTGACGATGGGGGTTTCCCACTTTGCGTGGTCAACCGGCTCCAAAACTCCTTGGGCGATCAGTTTGTCCAGTTGTTCGTCCACCTTAGCCTTGAGAGCAAAGGGAACCCGGCGTGGCTTTAGCTTGATGGGGGCGACTTGTGGATCCAGGCTAAAGGAGATGGGCGTACCTGTATATTGGCCCAAGGTGCCGTCAAAAACCTCGGCAAAGTCTTTGACCAGACCCTCAGTCTCTGCGTTAGAGATGCAGTTGATGCCGGTGACTTCCAGGCCGAGGGCATCAAACCAGTCTAGCCCTAGGAGGCTTGGCCGCTGACCTTCGACCACCACCAACCGGAGCAGGCCCGAAAAATCCTTGAAGGCGATCCGGAACCGGCCAACGCCTACCACGGGAACGTCGTTTCCCTGGTAGTCTCTCAGGTGTACGCGGTGAGAGTCGAGTTGCCTTTTGGACACTCTGGGTACCAGTCTTTTGATGGTGCTCCATGACACGATGGACAGGGCAGACCCGGTGTCGATCTCCATGTCACATGGAGCTCCTTCAATGAGCACCGTGACGTTCAGCTTGCGTCTCGTAGGCGAGTCGGTTTGGCCAATCGTGGTTCCAGACGGGCAGCGGCAGTTGGTGAGAGCGAAACAACTTTCCTTGGCAGACTGGAGTGAAGACTTGGACTTGCGAGTCGATGAAGGGGGGTTGTCAGACGGAGCCGATCGGCAGACCTTAGCGATGTGGCCCCTTCTGGAACACCTCCTACAGATGGCGTCTCTGAATCGACACTTGGCACGGGAATGGTTGCCTCCGCAGCCAGCACATTCCGGTTGGCCCTTGGACTTCTGTTGGAACTTCCTGCGCTCCCGCTTTGTCTGGTGCACATCATCGTCTTCACTGGAGGATGCCTCCTCACTGCTGGCCTCTTCATGATGCACCGGAACGGGCTCCCTAGCAAGACGCAGGCTGCTGGACTTGCGGATCTCCTGAGCGGAGCGTTCAGCAGCTTCTGAGGCCACAGCCTCCTCAATGGCTTTCTGTAGCGTGAGGTCTGGCTTGGCTAGGAGACGCCGTTGCAGATGGATGTCCCGGACCCCGCAGACGATTCGATCCATCAGGGCATCGTCTAAGTCTCGGAACTCACAGTGCATTGCAGCCTGTCGCAGGGCGGTGGTGTAGTTGTTGATTGACTCCCCCTCTGCCTGGTTCCTGTGGTAGAACGCATGGCGGGCAGCAATCTTGGACGGCTTTGGTGCGTAGTGGTTGCGGAGCTTCTCTTGGATCGTGTCCCATGGTGATGCCTGGACTGCTTCAGGCGCAACCAACGCTCGGGCCGTCTCAAACACCTCAGGCCCACAGAGGCTGAGGAATAGGCCCCGCTTCCGATCCTGTGATACTGCTGTCAGTTCGTTGGCTTGGAGGTAGCAGTCGAACCGAGCGAGGTAGGAGTCCCATGATTCAGAGGCTGGCGCAAACGGCGGTAGAGGCACAAGTGAAGCCATGATTCCGATGCCGGCGTGAAGGGCGATGGATGGAACACAGTGCTCTAGCCAGAACAGTCAGCTCTGAATTGGTTCTGCCCAGTGATTTCGCTCAGTGATTTCGCTCTGTGATTCAGCTCAGTGATTCAGCTCAGTTCAGAGGCTGGCCGCATCTGGCTGTGCTCTGATGTCCATCTATCCCATCCTCGTCGCCAGTGTTAAGTCGTGGGTTGACATAGCAGCCGGCACAGCGATCTCTTCAAGTAGCTCTTTATTATGGTAAGCTGGAATAGAACTGACAGTGAACAGCTCAGCCGGCCTGTATTTATAGGCAGCCGGCTGTCACATTGTAACCACCACAGCCCAGAGTTCCCGCCTAAAATAACTGCCGCGGACCTGAGTGAAAACTATCTACAGACCTGAGTGAAAACTATATACAGTATCCCCCTGTTGGCCCAGGGTGAAACTACAACTGTTTTACTTTAATCCACACAAAACAGTTTATTCAGTGTTCAAATAATTGTGATATTTGCCTATTACATTCACTTACCATCTGTTTATCCTGGTTTGTTTTGCATTGGAGATGATTACACTGCCTTTCGTTTCATGACCTTCAAAAACCTGTATCATATGCATTTGTTTTTCCATTTGAAGCTCTGATCTGTAAGTTTCTTTCAGTCTGTTGTGCTTTTAGCTCATAAAACCCATTACTAGCAGACTGGCAACCCACAAGAAAGGTCTTTCAGCCTGCTGGGGAATCCTGACTTGGGCATTGCTACCTTAACCGTTTTAGGCTAATGGTTAAAGAAAATGGCTGCGAAAAGGTTTTCCCTTCTCTGTGACCACAACCGCCCCCCATGTGTGTTCCCCAACCCCTTTGTTAAAGGTATGTGAGGACTACAGAGACTAGTTCTCTAAATACAGGAAGAAACAGAAGAAGGTCAGTCATTCATCTGCTGTTAACCATGGGTTACTGATTTATTTCATTTATTAAGCACATCCCATAAAACATCCTGAAGTGATTTAACTATGAGAACACCAACAATAAAAACATATTTCGAGCCCAATACAAACACAGAGAGACAGAAAAATCTCCACTTAAAAGCCTTGTTGGAAAAGGAAGGTTTTCAATAGGCACCTTAAAAACATAATACTAGAGATGGTACCGGTCTGATATGTAACAGGAGAAAGTTTCAAAGGGGAGGTGCCGCCACACTAAAGGTCTGATTCCTACACTGTACAGAACAGACTTCTGGATGAGAAGTATCTACAGGAAGTCCTCACCTGCAGAGTGCAGTGATCAGTTGGATATAGATAGCCCACAGTTCCAGGGACATGAAGAGTGATGGGATGGGGAGTTGGCATCAGTGACTGACAGCCAACATATAATTCAGAGGAGGGACAATTTAGCTTCAGAAAGATGGCAGCTAGCACAGTCTTGAAGCAAAGCACTTCCACTCTTTGTTCATTTACCTGAAGACCTCGGAGGCCTCTTGGTCCACCTGGGCCTTCTGGACCCTGAGTGATAAGTGGAGAAATTATATGTGAGCCCATATACAGTGCAAAATATTACAAATCGTACAGTGAATCGCCAGCAAGGGAAAAACAAAATGATTCAAATGTGGGAAGGATAATTGAAACGTGGGCAGAAAGGCTAACGTCAAACTAGATATTTAAAAATCCAGTTTGTATTATCACGCTCTCTGCAAATATGTACCTAGCATTTCAGGACTATTTTCTCTCCAATATGTCTCTCTTTCTCCCTGCTCCTACCCATGACACCCAGTGTGGTATAGTGGTTAGAATGTCAGACATGGACCTGGAAGACCAGGGTTCAAATCCCCACTCAGACATGAAGCTCACTGGGTGACCTTGGGCCAGTCCCTGCCTCTCAGCTTAACCTACCTCAAAGGGTTGTTGTGGGGATTAAATGAGGAAAGGGTTAACCAAGTATGCTACCTTGAGTTCCTTGGAGGAAAGGTGGGCTATAAGGGCTAATAATTATTATTATAATTGTATTGTTTACACAAAGGGATGCGGGTGGCGCTGTGGGTTAAACCACAGAGCCTAGGACTTGCCAATCAGAAGGTTGGCAGTTCGAATCCCCACGATGGGGTGAGCTCCCGTTGCTCGGTCCCTGCCAACCTAGCAGTTTGAAAGCACGTCAAAGTGCAAGTAGATAAATAGGTACCGCTCTGGCAGGAAGGTAAACGGCGTTTCCGTGTGCTGCTCTGGTTCGCCAGAAGCGGCTTAGTCATGCTGGCCACATCACCTGGAAGCTGTACGCTGGCTCCCTCGGCCAATATAGCGAGATGAGCGCCGCAACTCCAGAGTCGGCCATGACTGGACCTAATGGTCAGGGGTCCCCTTTACCTTTACCTTTATTGTTTACACATTGCTCACACTACTAATGCAGCACTGGGCCTAGCAGTTCTATGAGCGGTACCGTTTCTGATTATACAAGTCCTTACATTACAATCTGATGTAGTTGACCATCAGATAGTTACTTACTCTGTCACCTTTTATTCCTGGTGTTCCACATTCGCCTCTTTCACCCTTAGATTGAGAAAAGCGCAATCAATCATTAATGTTATCTCAGAACTTTTGAAAAATGTGTAATGTTCTTGCCAGTGCTTTATCACCCACCCATTCCCATTCTATTTCAGATGCTAAATTCTTTGTCCTCAAATCAATATGGCTGTATTGGTCTTTAGCATGAAGCACCTAGTTGATTCAAGAAGGCGAAAAATCCGTACCTTTTCTCCTTTGTATCCAGACTTTCCCTGATGGGAAAAAGAAGAAGAGCAGAATGCATATTGATTAAATTACTACTGACACTAAACAGTAATCACTAATTCTGGTTCCTGCTCCCCCCGCCCCGGCTATGTTTTTAGCTGCTCCTATTTTATCTGTAAGCTGCATTGAATCCCTGTCAAGGGAAAAGGTGGGGTATATATACATATATCAGCAGCAGCAGCAAAATTTACGGCAAGTACTAGGAAAATAAATCTGACTTATTAATCCAGAGTTTTAGAATGAGTAACAGAAATGACAAATTTATTGGCTGGCTCCATCCAGCCTGCTTTGCTTGCATTTGGTGATTAGGGTCTCTTTGCCTTTGGGGTGGGGAGGCACTGCCCTCTCCCTCTGTTTCGTTAGAAACCAAACCCTAGAAAAGTTTCAGGAGTTGCTCTGCCGATTTCAGAACGGGTGCTGCTTTCCATCACTAGATCTGTGTGATGAAAAACACTCCAAAAACAGACCAATGAGCTCTTGTGTGTAGAGTGAGTATGAAAATATGTAATAAAGCTGGTTCTGCAAATGCCATTGGGTACCATTGCGAGTGCCAAATGCCAGCCATTTCCCGTGTCATTCCAGTTCTGGAAATATGGCAGAAATATTGCTGACATGATTTGGAAGCACACGAGCAACCTGAATCACATGACAGAGGTTTTATGTGAGACCTTAGGACTTGGGAGTAGCAATGGCTCACATGTTGCTAAGTTATCGTTCAAAGTGGATCTTACATAACCATGAGTAGAATGAGCAGCCCTTTTTATGCTTTTTATTGCCCTTTGAAATTGCTGCTTACAAGTTATTTTCTTCACACCCTTCTTTATATTCTCTTGCATTTTAAGAAGGCATACCCAAAAAGTAAAAATGAGATCAAAAAGGAGCAGTGATATATATGGGGCAGATGTGTTTTTAAATAACAGAGTTTCCCTCAAAGTAAATAAATACATAATAGAACACACACACACACACACACACACACACACACACACACACACTCTTTTTACCTCTGTTCCATCTCTTCCTGGAATTCCATTTAAGCCTGGTTCGCCCTAGAAGCATCAGGGTGTTGGGTTATTACTTTGCTTAACGTTCTGTAGTCAGTGAAAATGTTGTCAATTTAAGTTAAGATTACATTACATATTGCTGAAAACAGATAGGAAAAATGTACCCTGCTGTTCAAACTAGCTCCATCTTCAATGCAAAACATAATTCATATTCAGAAATGTGAATGTTTTAGAACCGTGGTTCCCAACGTGGGGCAACCCCCCCCCCCCACAGGGGGGGGGCAATTTGATTTTTAAAGGAGGCAATTCGAGAATGAGTTATTAACAGTTAATGGCCTTTTAGGCTTCCTCCACATGAATAGGAGTTCACTTTTTGAATAATAAGAATTATATGTCACGGGGGGCGGGGGGCATCAGGGTTTTAGAGATGCTTAGGTGGGGCATGGCCCCCCAAAAACAAAATGTTGGGAACCACTGATTTAGAATGATTTATACCCCCTCAGTTGTAAACTGCCATGTGGCGACTGAGAATGCTTTTATTTCAACATCCTCTTGTCTTAAATTACTAATGTTAATCAATGAGCATTTCAATTAAATCAAATGTCACGTTACCTTCACGCCCTTTGGACCAGGGGCTCCATCATCTCCAGGACGACCCTTTTTACCCTGGAAGCAGAAAAGCAACAGAGGGGAGTTAAATGGAAAGCCTTGTGTTTAAACCTCATCTGTTAATTGCATTTTAAAACATGCAAAGAAAGGGGGGAGATCCCTTGGTTTATATTCTTACTATTAAGAAAATGATTCTATGAGTGCAGGAAATAAGTAAAGTTCTAAAGATTTCCCCCTCACACCTGAAGCTTAAATCAAAACAAAAAAAATTCCTTCCAGTAGCACCTTAAAGACCAACTAAGTTAGTTCTTGGTATGAGCTTTCGTGTGCATGCACACTTCTTCAGATACACTGAAACAGAAGTTGCCAGATCCTTCTATATAGTGAGAAGGTGGGGAGGGGTATTACTCAGAAGGGTGGTGGGAATGGCACACGAAAGCTCATACCAAGAACTAACTTAGTTGGTCTTTAAGGTGCTACTGGAAGGAAATTTTTTTGTTTTGACTATGGCAGACCAACACGGCTACCTATCTGTAACTAAAGCTTAAATGCAAGTCATGCTCCAATCAGTGCAAGAGCTACATTGGTCAGAATGCATTTTCCCGAGTCATTCTCAGCTTTTAAACAGCTCATTGGTAGATAATAATGTTTTCATGAACATATGTTTTCTATTAGGGTGTTTCCAGGTACCCTTTTTTTATTAAGCATTCACCCTGTGCAATTAGATGATGTTATGCTAAAGCAAGTGTTGTTGTTGTTGTTGTTGTTGTTGTTGTTGTTGTTGTTAATTACATTCATATACCACCCTTCATCTGAGGATCACAGGGTGGTTTACAGTATAAAAGCACAAAAATACATAACAAAACCCTACACTTTCCAGCGCATTTTCCCACTACAGTGGTACCTCGGGTTAAATACTCTTCAGGTTACATATGCTTCAGGTTACAGACTCCGCTAACCCAGAAATAGTACCTCGGGTTAATAACTTTGCTTCAGGATGAGAACAGAAATCGTGCTCCGGTGCAGCAGGAGGCCCCATTAGCTAAAGTGGTGCTTCAGGTTAAGAACAGTTTCAGGTTAAGAACGGACCTCCAGAACGAATTAAGTACCCGAGGTACCACTGTACTTGTTGCAAATTAATAAATAAATATATCCAATCTTTTGGGGAAGCAAGTTTGTTGCACAAGACCTCCCAAGCCACTTACAACCACACAGCATGATATTGAGCCCCATCCCAAAGAGTCTAAGGGCTGGAAGTGCTCTTAGACTCTTTGGGGGGGGGGGGACACACACACCATGATTTGATTCTAAAGGTGCTTCCACACTTGGCATTTAGTGTGAAATTGCCATGCTTTGCTCAGTTGCTTTTTGTAGGGCATCTTCATGGCACCATTATCCAATCATTGCCATGCTATATTTTTCATGTGGTTCTTCTGTCTTTTGTCAGACCATGAAGCAGTCCCTTCCAGACAGGTGTTTATTGTGAGACTGGTGATTCTCATGCACGCAGGGTTTCAGTAACGTTCACACATCATTGGCATCAACATGCCAGCTTATATTCCACCCCCCCCATCATATAATGCTGATTTCCCCTTTCCAGCTGCAATCTCTTTGTGAAAAACCCTTACACTTTCACATTCACACTAAACCATGATTTGGCTTAGCATTACATTATAGCTGTTATGCAGGTAGCCCTCATCTGTACAGCTGAATGTGAAGGCTCTCCACACAATCAAGGACCCTATCATTTATGAATGAACATCTTATTCTCTCTGGATCACTCAGCTGTTGTCTCTGAATATGTATTTAATGAAATAGATAATACTGGTAATTAATAAAATAATGCCACCAAAAAGATTTACTTTTTATTTTTGCAATGAAAAAATAAATGGTATTGGTAAACTACTCTGGGATTGTTTACAAGCAAGTGGTGTATAATTTTTTAATAAAATAAATAAAGTAACAAGAAAGTAAATGGGGGAAAAGATACTTACAGCAGGGCCAGGAAGACCCCTTTCTCCTTTTTCACAGTTACATATAGGAGGCTGGGGACACTTCAAATAGAAATAACCATACAAATTAATCATCAGTTCCCACCTAGGCAGAAAGCTCTACAGCTCTTTTATTTTCCTATAATTTATTTATTTAACCACAAGTAGGAAAGATCTAATCTTGAAACCGCATCCTATTGCTTTACAGTACTGTTTTCTAATCAATATTTTCACAGTTTCCACACAACATGGTCAAAACTTACATTTCTCATTTCATTATTGAATCCATACTTCTTGTTCATGTTTCAGCTTTCTGGCTGGTGCTGAATTTTGTGTTCCCTATTGAAGTGATAAATTTACAAATATCTCCATTTCAGATTTTTCTAGTAGTCCTGGGTGAACTATAGCTGGACGGAATCTCAAATGTCTGTGTGGTGTAGAAGTACTCTAACAACAGTGATTCAGTTCTTTTTCATATACAGCAGAGTTAAACTTTGGTCTTTGCTACCACAAGATGTTGTGACTGCCACCAACCTGGATGGCTTGTTTAAAAAGGGATGAGACAAACCCTTCTTTCAAGACTATCCATGTCTACTAGTCATGAGGACTGTATTATGTCCAGGATCAGAGGCAGCATGGTTTGGAAAGCCAATTTATTGGCACCACAATCAGGACATTATAATTGTGATTGTGTCCAGCTTGTGTGATTTTCATAGGCATCTTGTTATCCACTGTGAGGAGACAATAAAGGTAATAAATAAAGGTAAAGGGACCCCTGACCATTAGGTCCAATCGTGGCTGACTCTGGGGTTGCGGCACTCATCTTGCTTTATTGGCCGAGGGAGCTGGCGTACAGCTTCCAGGTCATGTGGCCAGCATGACTAAGCTGCTTCTGGTGAAGCAGAGCAGCGCATGGAAACGCCATTTACCTTCCCGTTGGAGCGGTACCTATTTATCTACTTGCACTTTGACGTGCTTTCAAACTGCTAGGTTGGCAGGAGCAGGGACCGAGCAACGGGAGCTCACCCCATCGCAGGGATTCGAACCGCAGACCTTCTGATCGGCAAGTCCTAAGCTCTGTGGTTTAACCCATAGCGCCACCCGCGTCCTGAGAAGACAATACTGGACCAAAAAAACTAAAATGGCCTCTGGCATGTTGGATGAAGGCTCTTCTTATTTTCTTATGTGATACCCTTGGGAGTTAGCATTAGGTTATAGATATATTTAAACTATTGCTGGAACCGGAAACTACAAGATGCGTCAAAGACCAAACAAATTTACATTTTCTTATTTCACTTTTTTAGTGCTCATCATTTAGCAAGACTTATTCTTCTTTTTCTATTTGTTTTAATTTACTGAAATGGTAATAATGAACATAGTTTTGGAAAGATAGTTTGTTGTTTCACCACCACTCTTAATTTAAAATGCTGTAGATGTAATCCATCGTCCCCAGTTCACAGTTAAGACTTACCCCTTCTTCTGCCAGTTCTTTCTGGGGAGACAAATAAGTGCAAACAAAATTAATTATTTTATAAGTAATAAGGCACACTGTGAGAAAAATGAAAAAAGAGACATTGCTGGCTGGGAAGGTCCTGACATAGGGCCAAAATATGCCTTTCTTGTACACAAACACAACAAATCATAGGAAGAAGAAGGTATTTCTGGTTGTTCAACGCATAGATATGTGCTCCCTAGGGATTCAATTAAAACCCACAAATTAGGAATGCAGTGTAAAATATCACTGTATAAAAGCCTACCATCATGTAAGGAATGTGTCCCCAGAGTTCAAGCACTGGGGAGAAGGATGCTTAATCCAAATTGGAGAATCCTATGCTGCAAGCCAATTAATTTTGATGGGATTCTTTTATTGTGAATATTGATTATGAATGTTTACATGTAAATGTTTGAGTAACTGGTTTTGTACTTTGTAAACTACAGGAAGCCCGTAACTTATGCACAGTTAACTTGTGCGCATTGAGTTTTACAGGCATGGCAGACAGATAGATAAATAGATAGATAGAGAGAGAGAAAGAGAGAGAGAGAGATCTGGGGAAAATGGCTTTGGCAATCCCACCCGCCATTGAACCCAATGAGTTTTGACTAGACACAATATTGGCTTTAGGCACAATCCTCGAAACATTACCCTTATGTACATTGTGGGCTTACCATACTGAGAAGCAGTGATATTAAATATAAAAAATGAATGAGTGAATGAATGTCATGATAGAAATATTGCTTCTACCCCCTAAACTAGCCTGCTGCCCTCAGGAGGATGTTTTCTTACATTCAGCGTCCAATCCAGTCACCTTCAGCATATGAAATGCAAAGGGGTACACACTCCCTCTTGTCACTTACTTCAGGCAGCAAAATGTCTAGGGCCCAGTCCTAGTCAGCACCCATTAATATTGAATTGACGAACCTTAAAAGTTCAGAATTGATTATGTGGCCTTGTGAATAAAAGTGAAACCAAGTTGTGCAGCAACAACAAAAAATCTAGTAGTGTGTGTGTGTGTGTGTGTGTGTGTGTGTGTGTGTGTGTTTAATAAACTACCACAGCTGAGATAATGTTGAAGCTATGGCCTTCTTCAGTCATTCTCGTCCACATGGGAAGGAGGTGAGAGGAAAGCCATGTTGTGTGAAGGGTGTGGCCTTCTGCTCTTGTCAGTTTTTGGGTACAACTCATTTGTGAAAGGACTGAGACAGATGCTGTCACTCCCTGCTTGAGCTTGAGAAATGCTGCAGTTGAGGTGACACACACAGTTAAGGAATGGGAGCTGGAAGTGGTGGTTGGCATCCTTCAAAAGATAAAAGGGCAGCATCTAGCGGTCACAGCAGGAAGGAGGGGTATGGGAGAAACAGAGGAGAAACACAGAAGAGAGATTTACGAGTAGGTAGAAGGAAAAGAGACAAACTGCAAAAGAAATTTATGTTGTCTCGGGGAAGGCAATGAGGAGGGAATAGAGGAAGAAGAACAGGCAGAAGCGGACACTGTACAGGAGGTGTCAGGAGAAGAATTATGTAAGGGAAGGCAGGCAAGAAAACACTGCATATAAAGCAAAACACAGCAGAGTCCTGTGATGAAAGGCGGGTAACAGAACTCTGAGTACGTTCCCCACCAGGGGCCTCTTTGAGAACAAGAACTCCTGGGGCGAAGAGCAGGGATAGAGGCGACACCATTATTATAAAATACTAGAAGTGCAGAGTACACTTATATTCTGTTAAGTACAATATACGCTTTATATAGGCCCCACTGAAATCTTTGTCCCTACCATTTCTTTGAGAATTCTCTCCACAACTCCTTTCTCTTGCAGATTGAAGACAAACCTGGATGCCGGGACACTGGCCAGGAGCCGTAGCTTGGCGGCATTGGCCACCTCCTCGGCCACTCTGGTCATCCCCACTGTGAAGAACACGATGCCTTGGTGTTTAGCATCGGCAGTGGCTGAGAAAATATCTGGGTTTCTCGGGTGGTCCACTCCGTCCGTCAAGAGCACAGCTACTTTCACGCTCCCGTGAGTCCCCTCGGTCATGTAGAGCTGCGTGAGGTTGGTGATGGCGTAAGTGGTGTAGGTGCCGTGGCCGATGTAGGTGATGGGGGCGATGCGGGATTTAAAGGCGTCTGGGCCCTTCCAATCTCTGAAAGTCTGCTCTATGAGGACAGTGCTGCTGTACTGCAGCAAGGCTGTCCTCCAGCTGAGGGAACGTCCAGAGCTGAGCTGCAGCCCTTTCATCCTGTCCACTATCTCCAAGATAAACTTCTTCTGTTGTTCGTGATTGAAGTTCTTTGCACTCTCCGAACTGTCCAGAAGGAAAGCCATTTCCAGAATGCAGTCTTCATCTAGAAATAACGCGTCGCCAGGTAAATAATTTACATTACAGCCACATTACGGGAGCTATGGTTTGTTACAGTTCTCAAAAGCATCTACCCTCTCCATAGAGAACTGGGGCTCTGGGGCGGCATGGGGGTGGGGTGGGGGAGAAGGGCCTCCTAACAACTCTCTCAGCATCCTTCACAAACCACAGCTCCCAGAATTATTGGGGGGGGGGGGAGGCATGACTGTTTAAAATGGTACTGTAGTAGACCACACTGAGAGCCAGTTTGGTGTAGTGGTTAAGAGCGTTAGACTCGTAATCTGGTGAACCGGGTTCGCATCTCCGCTCCTCCACACGCAGCTGCTGGGTGACCTTGGGCTAGTCACACTTCTCTGAAGTCCCTCAGCCCCACTCGCCTCCCAGAGTGTTTGTTGTGGGGGAGGAAGGGAAAGGAGAATGTTAGCTGCTTTGAGAATCCCTCGGGTAGTGATAAAGTGGGATATCAAATCCAAACTCTTCTTTATATATATGGTGTGAACGTGGCCTAGGTTAATCATTTGATAACTGTAGAGAATCTTACTCCCATTAGAGTTGGGCTGAAGTGACAAGAACAATTTCTCAGCAGTCCCACCCACCTTGAAATTGACATTTTGCCAATATTTCAGGGGTGAGGTGAAATACAATTTGGGGGAAAGGGAATGTGAGCAGCTGCCATTTTGTGTGTTTTTTACCCCTGCCCCATCCCAGTAAGTAGCAGCAACACCACTATTGGGAAGTGGCACCAACCCCATCACACTGGCCACTCCTGCCTACCACTTCACCACAGCCCTTCCTCTCAGGTGTGTTCAGACTTTAATACATTTCAAAGCAATCCCATCCAGATAAACTTTGGGATCAGAACCGACCATTTCAAAGAATCTGTTAAAATTCAAAGTAGTCACCTTGGTCACTTGGACTGGGATACTTTTCTACTGCATTTGAGAGGAATGGTTTGGGCTTCTGTTTTCTGATTCCATTTCTTTTTTCTTCGTTGGTGTTTTGTGCCAAAAAGACTTGGTGGTCCAGCAGGAACAAAAGCCACCATAACCTAGAGGGCATGGTTTGCTTTGTTGGCCAAAAAGACACAAGAAATTGTGATTGCGAAAGCAAAAAGACACAAGAAATTGTGATTGCGAAAGCAAAACAAAGCACACAATACAAAAATGCAAAACAAACAAAAGCTAGTTTTCTACTTGCAAAATGGAGATTGCCTTGTTACCACCTTAGTGAAAAGGTTTTATGATGATTTTTAATTGTTCTTTGATGGCTTTTAAAAATGTACTGTAATTTAATGTACATTGCTTACAAATGTCAATGATTAAACAGTACAGTGGTAACTCGGGTTACAAACACTTCGGGTTACAGACTCCGCTAACCCGGAAGTAGTACCTCGGGTTAAGAACTTTACCTCAGGATGAGAACAGAAATCGTGTGCTGGCTGCATGGTGGCAGCGGGAGGCCCCATAGGTAAAGTGGTACCTCAGGTTAAGAACGCTTTCAGGTTAAGAACGGACCTCCAGAATGAATTAAG
This sequence comes from Podarcis muralis, assembly GCF_964188315.1. Classification (NCBI taxonomy): domain Eukaryota; kingdom Metazoa; phylum Chordata; class Lepidosauria; order Squamata; family Lacertidae; genus Podarcis; species Podarcis muralis. Next base: position 110,014,651 of record NC_135655.1, on the reverse strand, counting down.
TTCGTAACCAGAGGTACCACTGTATATAAATACCTTAAATAAACAAATAAAAGCACATGATCCATTCATCTAACATTTTCTAGGAAATGTCACTTGCAATGATACCACTGCATGCAGCAACAGGTTTTGCCATATTTACTATGTCTAAAAAAATATTATTTGGCAAATTTATATCTTCTCCTTCCTCCAAGGAGTTCAAGCAACTTATAGTATTTAAGTTATATTTCATTTCCACACACACACATCAACAGTCCGTAGACTGCAAACATGTGGACAGATTGTTCATTTTAAATTCTATAATACTACAGCATCTAGGTTAGAGGCAACGAATAGTCATAAGTAACAAAAACAATAATCTAGAAAGTACTTTACAGTAGCTCTTCAAGGAATGCTGATTGAGAATGACTTGCGCTAGAGCACCTGGAATGCTTTCTGGCAGATCAAGGATTTGAATTCCTACTCCAATGAGTACAGTTTTCTAGCCACTATGCCATACTGGGTTATTTCCATAGGTTTTATCCCACTCTGCTGCCAAAAGACGGGAAGCAGTCAAAAGGTCCAGAGTGGAGCTGAAGGACAGGTAGGCAGAGCTGCACAGCAATCTTTGCTTGCCTTCGATAGGTTGAGGTGGTGGCACAGCTTGAAACTTGAACCACGACAACAAAGAATGTGACAGATTGTGCATCTACACCTGCAAATTAACTTTTACCCGTATGTTTCTATTTAAGAGGGATGCATTACATATAGATCAGTATGTCTCATTCAAGAGGAATCTGTTGCATATAAACAGCTGCCCAAAGGCCTGGTGTTTGATGCCAAAATCAATGTCAAGTACCTGATTCTATAATAACTCGCATGCTGCAACAATTTCAATTTCACCCCTGGGAGCTGTTTCCAAACATGAAATTGGGATTTAAAAAGGAATAATATTCACACCAGAGATATAAACAAGCCCCGTGCCTCTGTCCTTCAGTTAGTTTTACAGTTTCCTCTGCTGTCACTTTTATGGCTTGCTGGTGGCAAAAACTGCCTTGATAAGAGTTTGTTGGGGAGTTTCAGTCCTCCTTGCAGAGATTTCACTGCCCTATATTCTACACACATAGTCCCAGCATAAACACAGAGAAAGTGCCAGTCACATGGATTTTTTTTTTTTTTTTGCGGCGATAAAGATCTCCCGACACATAAATCTGCTTCATGTATCTTTTGTGTATTGGTTTCAAACCGTCTGAGGAATGAGCAATAAAAAGCCTACAGCAATCCAACTCCCTGCTAAAAGGCTGGTGCCTATAAAAGATATCTTAATTCTTGCACAGTTTGCCCTTGCACAACACTGCAGTCGTCTGGGGGCGGACAGGCAAGAGAGGATTCTTACCTCTGTCTTGTTGGATGCACCAAGTTCTGTGGTGACGAGTACTGTGTCTGGGAGAAGAGACTTCTGCCTGAGGTTGCTGCCTAGGCTATTACCGGCTCAGAGCCTTCCACTCTTGAAGTGAATTGCAGAGGGAGCGGGGGGGGGGGGGAGCAGGAGGAGAAGAAGAAAGTTTGACAAAGGAAAGGGACCACTCCTCCAATCATCTAGTTCCACCGAAAGCTACAGCCACACTGACTCAAATTCCATCCAGGACACATTTATTCACACTTGTTTTACTCATCCCCAGGCTAAGTAAATCCACGTGTGGTAGTATGGCAACGTTTATATCCCACCTACGTACTCACACACCTGGACTCAACAAAGTTGTTTAACTCATTGGGGGCAAATGATTTTCGTTTTTTCTTTCAGCTGCGGAGAAGAAACTGTTTCTCTGTGTGTGGTGCAGTGGAAACCTCATTTATACAAATGGAATTGTCAAACATGCCTGCACCTAGGTCTCATTATTCTGAGAAATATTTGTTCCATAGTTCAGGTTAATATGAGAGGCATCATAGGTCAATTTTCATGAGACCTGGAAACTGGACTTGAGTCTCGGGGGCAACACCAATTAATGTGGTCTCATGTGTCATCTACAGAACTCATATTTTCCTTAATTGTTTTGTCAAAGTAGCTTACTTGCTTAAAATACACACACATACAAACACTCACTCACTTATGGGCCCTGATGGGTAAACCCAGAATTGCTTCATCTACCTATCAGTACAGCAAATATTTTAAAAATCTTAACATGCACCTGTATCAGGGCTAAAATAAATGTGATGTTATTCACATCTTTAGTCCATGTTTATTATCCCCCAATAATTAGCCAGGGTATCACCCCATTTCCCTTGAAATGTTGTGAGAGGAGTTTCCTGCTTGCATTTCCCCCAGATAGCAAAATTACTGCAGAAATCACAGTTCAGTAGTCTATCTGGATCTGGGTTCAAGCCTAGGACAACCTTACAAAAAAGAAAAGAAAAATGGCACGACTGAATCCTTAAAGTTTTCAAAAGAAGTGCTCTTCTTAAAAAATGAGAGATAGATAAATAGGTTCTGTTGCTGGCTGAAGAGGGACCAGACAGAACAAAGCAGCGACGCTTTCCCCCCAAAGAAACATGTTAAATTCAAATACGTATCTGTAAGAAGCAAGAAATCCCCCTATCCAAATTATCATTTGTTACTCATGCTTTTGTATGTGTGTGCATATTTATTTAGCAGCAACTTCTTAGCTGCATGGTGTTCTTATGATGAAGCAGTTCTGTTTTGCTTCGGGACAAAATTTTATTTTGCCCAGCTGCTTTCTTGCCTGGGTGGCTTAGCAGATTTCTCGCAAGTTTTATGGCCAAGTGCACATGACACATGACAACATTCTCACTAGAATTCCTGGTATGTGACATGTTGCATGCTACATCGGGCGCTTACAGACTTGTAGCTGCCTGAAATGATAATATATAACCCGCAACTTGAAATATACTTTTAAGTGCTGAAGTAAGGGGAATGCATGTGTAATTTTAAGATTTTCTGCAGTTACACAGAAAATTAAGTTGGTATTTTTTATTTGACCTAACGACTTCTTTTTACTTGTATCATTGATAATAAAAATAGTAATAACAATCATTTTAAGTAGAGATTTTTATCCCAGTCTGCCTCTGTATTGAATTAAAAATTGTTTTTATATGAATTTGTTTACATCGTTCTCTATCTGAGATCATCCTATACATATATTTTGTTCATGTTTTTATTCAAAAATCGCCTTGGGGTTTTCCTAGGAAGCAAATTAATGGAAATAAAATTGATGATGATGATGATGATGACAAACACAACACAATAGGGAAAAATCAGAAAGAAAGTCAGTTAGTTCCAGACTGTGGACTCAACTTTGATTGGTGTTTGGTATCCATTTATTTATGTATTTATTTCATTCCGTCCTCTTCAATGTAAAGATTCTCAGAGCAGCTCATAATATAATGCTAAAACAAAAAACAAAGAATTAAACAACCCAAAACAGAAAGTTTGACAAAACATAACAAAGAAACATTGGAAGATGCCTTATACTAAGGTAGACCATTGTTCCATCTAGCTCAGTACTGTCTACACGGACTGGCAGCCACTTTTCAGGATTGTCAGTCTCAAGTTTCTCCCAGCTCTACTTGGAGAGGCTGGGGATTGAAACAGGGACGTTCTGCATTCAGCTCAGATGCTCTACCACTGAGTTGCAGCCAGAGCTTTTTTCAGCCAGAATCCACCAGAACTCAGTTCCAGCACCTTTCAGGTGGGCGCCATTGCCATTACATATTTTTTACCTATTTATAAGAGAACAAGGGAGGCATTCATGATGAGTTCTGGCACTTCCTTTTCTAGAAAAATAAAACTGGTTACAGCCTTTCCCCAGCAGCATCACAGGCAAATGAAAAACAGGATTAAATCCACTGGCGAAGAACAACCGGAGAAACGAAAAGGATTTCAAGAAACTTGGTGCCAGAAGAACCTCTCTGGGGATGTGCATGCTGTGGACTCTAAGTAAACAAAATGTTATTTGTAGTATTTCATGGCCTCGGGACAGTTTTTTGACCATTGAACCTGGAAGTGATTTGCAGGACAGAGGGCAAAAAATCATGACCCAACCATGGCATTTAGTGTGCATTTTTTATACCTGCAGGCTGAGGTTAAAGCGTGCATGCAGTCGCTTGCCTTGCCCTCAGTGTTAACAAACATACTTTGGAAACGATGTCTGGTGATTTAAATGGAGCAGGCTTCCAGGTAAGAATGATTGGAACGGTGGCCCAAGGCACACCTTCTTTGAATAACTCCTGTACGTTACAGGCTATGTTGTTTACATAAGAAGATCTCTGTTGGATCTGATCATGGGCCCATCCAGTTCAGGGCTAGCCAATATGGTGGCCTCCAGAAGTCAGGGTGGTGTAGTGGTTAAGAGCGGTAGACTCGTAATCTGGTGAACCGGGTTCGATTCCCTGTTCCTCCACATGCAGCTGCTGGGTGACCTTTGGCTAGTCCAGGGGTCTGCAACCTTTAAGACAAAAAGAGCCACTTGGACCTGTTTCCAAAGAAAACAACAACTGGGAGCCGCAAAACCATTGCGACATTTAAAACAAATATATCTCCAGAGCCGCGATCTGACAGCGGGCGGGAAGGTGACGTCGGGACAGTGCGTGACTAACGCACGCACCGCCCCCATGCGACGTCACAGCCAGTACAGCGCCCACCACAGTGGGGAGTGTCGGGGTGCACAATGCGCCTCCTCCCCTCGCTAGTATCCGCTCCGGAGCCGCGGCAAAGGTGTAAAAGAGCCACATGCGGCTCCAGAGCCGCGGGTTGCAGACCCCTGGGCTAGTCACACTTCTATGAAGTCTGCCAGCCCCACTCATCTCACAGAGTGTTTGTTGTGGGGGAGGAAGGGAAAGGAGAATGTTGGCTGCTTTGTGACTCCTTCGGGTAGTGATAAAGCGGGATATCAAATCCAAACTCTTCTTCTTCTCTTCTTTATTGGACTACAGCCCACATTGTTCCTGACCACTCCAGTGGTGCTTATTCTTGAATTAACTTTAGTTCTCCTCTCAATATTTAGAGTAGATGTACTGTACCTAACTACTATAAACCGCTGGTCATGAAGTTCCTTGTGGCGATACAGCTAGAAATTCCCAGGAACTGTAGAGAAGCAGAACGTCTCTCCCTTAAGTAAGAATAAGAATAGGAATAAGAATATTATTTATATGCCACCCATCTGACTGGGTTCCCCCAGCCACTCTGGGTGGCTCCCAAGAAAATATTAAAAACACAATACAACATCAGCCATTAAAAACTTCCAGAAACAGGGCTGCCTTCATATGTCTTCTAAAAGTCAAATAGTTGTTTATCTGTTTGGCATCTGATGGGAGGTCATTCCACTGGGAGGGCTCCACTGCTGAGAAGGCCCTCTGCCTGGTTCCCTGTAACTTCATGTCTCACAGTGAGGGAACCGCCAGAAAGCCCTTGGAGCTGGACCTCAGTGTCTAGGCTGGACGATGGAGGTGGGGGTGCTCCTTCAGGTATACAGCTATCCTATTGGTACAAATGAGTTTGTCAACTAGCCTTGTATGAAAAGCTGACCCAGCAAAGGAGAAAGGCATGGGAGGAAATCGAAACTGTTAAATTTATGATGATTTGGTATCCTTTTATCCCATTTATTAACAAAAGTGATTCCATTGAATGATGCCCCGCCCGTGCCCTAAGCTCCCTCCCTCTCTCTCTCTCTCTGGCCTGAGGATCTGCCGTCCCCTATTTCTTCCTCCTTAAAGTTTCTTTAAACCGTTTTCATTCATTCCTTCTACTATTGTAAAAAGTGACACTGCGGTAAATGACTCTTCTGACTGCTGAAAATGACTATATCTATCTATCATCTATCTATCTATCTATCTATCTATCTATCTATCTATCTATCTATCATCTATCTATCTATCTATCATCTATCATCTATCATCTATCTATCTATCATCTATCATCTATCTATCTATCTATCATCTATCTATCATCTATCTATCTATCTATCTATCTATCTATCTATCATCTATCTCTATCTATCTATCTATCTATCTATCTATCTATCTATCTAATCTATCATCTATCATCTATCTATCTATCTATCTATCTATCTATCTATCTATCTATCATCTATCTATCTATCTATCATCTATCTATCATCTATCTATCTATCATCTATCTATCTATCTATCTATCTATCTATCTATCTATCTATCTATCTATCTATCATCTATCTATCTATCTATCATCTATCTATCTATATCTATCTATCAATCTTCCTAGGATATCCATCAATGCAGAATTGAGTAAGTACAGCAGTATTCATGACTGCCTGCCGATATGCTGTCATCAAGGTTCAGAGCTTCATGGAGTCAAAAACTATTCAGGTCTACAGGCTTTTTCTTACTCACACAGATGTGTTTGCTCAACACAACCAAAGCATTTGCGAAGAATATGCCGGTGGACCTGCAAAGGCCTGGAGCCTTTCCAAGCCACTCATCCATCTCTAATGATGTTGAAAAACTTTAACAAGAAACCAGGAATGCCAGAAGTCTGACATACTGATATGTTGCTACATGAAATGCATAATTCAACTGTAAGCAGCCTAAGGCATTGCTTCATAGTGAGGCACTCCATTAAATAACATTATAGCTAAGGCTAGGCAGCTATCCAAGCTTTAGCAACTATTCATATGTGTGTATCTGCTGTCTTTTAATAATGTACTTTCCGCAGTGTTGCATTAAACACAGCAAATGATTCATTTTAATCGTTTTAACACAAAATGAAGTATCAGAAAGTCGCAGGGAACACTGTAATTATTAGTCGTTTCAGGAGCATTTTGCCCAAGCCTCCAGTGACAAGTGTTGAATCCAGGAGAACTCCCAAACCACTCCTTCCTAGGGGGTGCAGAAGCACCATGACCAACTTGTGTATTTGGCAACCTAGAAAGGCAATTCTTGCTCAGTATATTTATGCTTACGATATACGCATTGGGGTTTTTTTCTTGTTGCTTTGTTATTTTACGTATAATGCTTTTAAAACACATCAAACTTCTTGTTACACCCCATCCTTTCATTTTTTTTTTTTAATTTAAGCATCTTTAACCCAACTCGCGTGAGACCTTTGTATAATAAAGCCTTGCAATTATGCTGGCAGTAACCTTGGAGATAACAGTTCAAGCCTTAGCAACTGCATGGCAACCCACACTGCAGAACTGATACATTTGTATGGGGGGGGGGGGTGAATAGGTTTTTTGCTTACAGATCCTGGCAGCAAAGAAGCAGGTTGGAGCTAGTGGATGTGAGGTGTAAAAAAAAAAAAAAAGTTGAAAACTATGATGCAAGAGGAAGCGGTGGGAATAAGGTGGGGGTGGAATACCACTGAGGGGAGAAATGTGTGTGTGTTTTTTTTAAAAGGCAGAGGTTTGAGTAAAAAGGGACTGAGGGACACTGCAGGGTTGTTTTTAAAACACAAACAAACTAGTTTTAACAAGGAGAAATAATAATAATAATAATAATAATAATAATAATAATAATAATAAATTAATAATAATAATAATAATAATAATAATAATAATAATAATAATAATAATAATAATATGCCGCCCATCTGACTGGGTTGCCCTGACAAAGCCTTTCCAAAATCCTTTCTTGCTGTACTCAAATTTTGTTTTAGTTGCCACTCCCTCTTACCAGTCATTGCTCGCTTTACTCAGAAGCCTGCCACTGTTTAAAATAGTCTCGTTTCAGTGTCCAATCCTTCTCGCTATACTCTTAACATCTTCCTCTTCCATTGCTCAGTTGCTTCATGTGTGAGAGAAAGGATGCATAGCTATCAAATACTCCACAGTACTTTACTCAAACGTCTGCCAATGTTTAAAACTGGCATATTCCTCTCAGTTCCTTCCAACCCTGCTGTATTCAACATACTCTTATTTTAAAGCACCACTTTCCTCCTCTCAGTGGTCCTCTCACTTCCATGCCATGGCCACTGCTGTTGTGCAACCTCTCTTAACTTTTGCTCTCCTACCCTGCCTTGACTTCATGCAAATCCAAGATTGTGAGGTGGCTCTACAAATACTCCAATGGGGGCTGTGCGATGACATCCTTACGTTTTTGTTATATAGATTCACATGAAGTAATTCCATCCCTGACAATGAGGAAATATGCGGAAAGTAGGAATTTCTGCATTCATTTAAGTTTCTGTCATAATTCTCCAACATTCCTAACAGAGGGAGTTGGGTACATTTAGCCTGGGAAAGAAGAGGAGATATGATAGCCATCTTCAAATATCTCAAGGGCTGACACATGGAAGATGGAGCAAACTTGCTTTCTCCTGCTCTGGAGGGCAGGACGTGAACTAAGGAATTCATTCAAGTTACAAGAAAGGAGATTCCAACTAAAAATCAGGAATAACTTTCTGACAGAGCTGTTCGACATTGGAACGGGCTCCCTTGGGAGGTTGTGGACTCTCCTTTCTTGGAGGTTTTTAAACAAAGATTGGATGGCACCTGTCATGGATACTTTAGTTGAGATACCTGCATTGCAGGGGGTTGGACTAGATGGCCCTCAAAGTCCCTTCCAACTCTACCATATGAGACCATAGCGCCATAAAAGACTCCCTCCATTTCTTAACATCTCTGAAATGTATACATTTTATTATTTTTCCCACTTTGCTCTGTCTCTGTTTTTTGTTTTGGTTTTTTTGCAAACCTGTCAAAAGGGTGCCTCTCCTTTCCTTCAGTGTTCGGGGCACATGGGATTACAAAATAACCCAGGTGGTTACGCAGTGATCCATTGGTAACTTTCCCCTTCCCAAAATGCTTTTTGCCCAGCTAAGATCACAACTGTTATCTAAGCTTAGGTGGGCGGAGAGTAAACTGCTTGTAGAAAGAAGTGGTAGTGAAATAACAGAGAGTTCTGCACTCCTCACCTCTTTTTGCTTTTAAATCAGATCCCCTCACTCCACACACACCTTCATTTTCTACTGCAACTGACACATCTAGTTTGGTCCTCTCATTTTCCACATGTGGCCACTAGGTGCCAGACTTGATTCAAATTTAGATGCTTTTAAGAAGACTCTGACTGCAGCCAAGACAAGCAGTAGTCCTTTACACTAGCTTTGAGATGTCAAGACTAGCAGCTAGCAACCCAAGCTGTTCATGTGCTTTGCATTTTTAGATTTTCGTGTCACTCCTAAGTAAAGGCCATCTGGGGAAACCCAGCCAGATGGGCGGGGTATAAATAATAATAATAATAATAATAATAATAATAATAATATCTGAAGAATACAGGGAGAGTAAACATTTCTATTTTCTTGGGCATCAGGGCTCTTGAACTGTGTCACATGCATGGATTGAGACTGGAACTTTTCCTACATTAGTCAGTTTGTATTTAACCTTTCAAATGCCATCCAAAGTCAGGTTACTGGTCACCAGTGTTGACACCTCAAACCCAGTGTAAAGGACTGCTTCCACCTCAGAAAGGGATAATATTAAGTGCTAGAAATCCCTCAGTTTGGTATATATATAAAAAATGTGCTTGCTTGGTCAGCTATGGAAACTAGGTTAGCTTGTGATTTAGGGTATATCCAAGGTGTAGCAGCTTTCTGCTTATTTCTTTTGATAAGCAACATGTCCTCTCCTAACGGATACAGCTCAGGACTGCAATACCTCAAGGACCGCCTCTCCCCATATGAACTGCCCCAGACCTTGCAGTCATCATCTGAGGCACTTCTTCATGTGCGTCCTCTACAATATGTCCAGAGAGCAGCAACACAATAACTGGCCTTTTTTGTGGTGGCTCCTCGCTTGTGAAATGCTCTCCCCAGGGAGGCTCCCCTGGCACCTTTGTTACATATCTTTAGGTGCCAGGCAAATACATTCCTCTTCTCCCAGGCCTTTGGCTAATTTAACAACCTATGGCCTTTTAAACTGTGTGTGTGGAAGGAGTATGGTTTTTGTTTGTTACTATGGTATGTATTTTGTTTGGTTTTATGTTGTAAATTGCCCTGTGATCCTCAGATGAAGGGCAGTATAGAAATTTGACAAATAATGATAATGATATTCTGAAGCAGAATTGGTTCAGAGAGGGTACAAATGCATATCAGCCAGCTTGTATTAGATACACCTTACCTGACTTACTTCAAAATTGCCTCAGCAAGTTAGTTATCCAGTCTCTCCAGCATAATGATGAGCCTGTGAGTCTATGATTTCTTTGGTCTTGTAATCCTTTAATTAAACTTTCAATCTATCCCCATTGAGTTATTCTTCTCCATTATCCCAATGTATCATTAGGTAACAACAAATGCCTTTTGTTTACAAGGCGTTTTTTTCTGTAGGAATTAAGTATCACAAGAAGAAGCTCATGTCTTGTGGCACTTTTACAGACTGGAACGTGAAGCACCGAGATTATAGGCTGCTGAAGAATGGAGAGAAATCAATGTCTGTACTTGTGTGTTTGAGCCAGAATGTCACCCTTTCCCATTTCATATAAAGTGGGAGGAAAGATTAGTAGCTCTCCATCCTTCATTTCTTCAAATTTCTTCCAGCCATGTTGTAATGAATCAGAGCAGGTTATTTTAAACGTTACATTTTAAAAATATTCAAATCTCCGTCCTTGCATTTCTTCAGATCAAGAAGGAGCAACAGGTGGCCTTCCAACTGTATCTGGACTACAGCTCCCATCAGCCAGAGCCAATATGGCCGGTGGTTATGGATAATGGGAGTTGTAGTCAAACAAAATCTGGATTGGGAAGGGGCAAACTTCCCCATCCCTGGTTTAGATATTCATGTGTGAAGACCAACACGCAATAATTATTCTAGGACTCTCCTCCACAGCATGATGGTGGTGATCTCTGTATTGGATCCAAATTAATTTTATTTATATATGTGCTGCAGCTGTTGTTGTTTCTCAAAGGGCTTTATATATCTTATCATTTTTATAAATGCAGTTGTTCTGTGGGGAAGGTTTATTTATTTATTTATGAATAAATAATTATCTATTTTTTTTATAAAGCACCTAATTAACATGCTCCAGACCCTGTACAGAAAATTTAAAAATACAAACAAATTAGGCTTTTTATTGCCTCCAGCAGCCTTCACCAACCTTGCCCCCTCAAAATGTTTTGGACAACAACTCCCACCAGACGCAGTCAGCACTGCCATTGTAATCCAAGTGAGAGTTGTAATCCAAAATATCTGGAAGGCAGCATGTTGGCACCTGCAGGCTCACCTTCTAAAATTCACAAGATGGAGGGGGGGGCGGAATAAGGGGAGTACAATATCAAACCAGGAGAGACTTTAAAAGTAAAGAAGGCAAGTTAAAGAGTACAATAAGTAACCCAGGAATTTGGGAGAGGCTACCAAGTAAACAAAAAAACCCAAGTAGATTATCCAGAGAAAACAAGCAGAGGGGAATATGAGTTTTGAATAAGTTCCTTAAGTGAGACAAAGAAAAGGCCAGCCAATTATTTCAAGGAACAGAGTTTCATACTTCAGGGGCCCCAAGGATGGAGACAAGAAATAGCAGAGGAGAAGATTAGTGTTTCATCAGCAGAGGGACAGAAGAGGAGAGCAGAGAGAAAGCAATGGAGATTATAGATAAGAAGGGGGTAAGGTCATGAAGAGATGTAAAGGTTAAGAGAAGAAATGTTTAACTTGATCCAAAGCAAGGGAGGAAACCAGTGAAGGGAAACAGGTGTATATGCTTTACCTCCAACAACATACTTGCAAATGCAATTGTGCTTCTTTGTGTGCATGGGGTGGAAGGGAGAAATTCTCCACCTGGGAAAGAATCCAAAAAAAGAGCTGGATTGTACATGAAATCATGGACTTGGAAGGGACCCGAGGGTCATCTAGTCCAACCCCCTGCAATGCAGGAATCTCAGCTAAAGCATCCATGTCAGATAGCCATCCAACCTCTGCTTAAAAACCTCCAAGTCCAGCACCTCTTGTGGGAGTCTTATCACCTAAGACACAAATACAATAAAGCAATGCACAAATTCAAAACATACAAACGTGAATGTTGCAACAGGCAATCAAATATCGTATATAAGAGCTGAGAGATGCAGTCTAATTCTTCTGTTTTTTATCCTTAATAAAAGCACCTTCAACAGGCTTTCGTTTTTCAGCTAATACCCTCCGCTTTGAAAAATGTGGGCTTCATACACCTCACACACTGAAAGCATCCCCTCCCTGAATCCTGGTCACTGCAGTTTATAAAGGGTGCTAGGAATTATAGCTCTATGACAGGGTAACTACAGGTCCCAGGATTGTCTACGGGAAGTCGTGTGCTTTAAAGTACTTTATGGTGTGCACATTCCCTAAAACTTTGCAGATGCAGTTGTCACAGGCCTCCATTGACTTATTACAAAATCCTCAGAGAGCCACAAGTTGTAGGCAGATTCTAAAAATTGAAGAGCTGGACACTGAGGGCGGGAGTCAACTGTGTTGCTGTGTGTGTGGAACAAAGTCTGCTTGCACAATGGGACTTCCCGCTGCCTTCGCTCTGAGACTTCTCCAAGTGTACTTCAAGTCCCAGAACAAGTTTATAGGAAGCACAGGTAGAGGAGGGAGAGGGAAATAATATTGTGCAAGGACACTTTGTCCTCCATGTACATACCACACTTAGCACAATATTGAATTCCACTCTGGGTTTCAAAATCTGACCCTGGGAACCTTCTGGAATTGACCGATTTCTACCCATGCATGTTTTTAGAAGCTGCCATTTTCTTCATTCATCTTTTCATTCATTCCTTCATTTTCAGCCTTTCTACCCTGTACTTTCCACCTCAGCGAAGCTCTCATAGAAAGGAGAGAATGGAAAGGAAGAGAAAATTAAGCTGCCAACGTCGTAATGCTGTTATACAAATCTATGGTGCCTCTGCCTTTGGAATACTGTGTACAGTTCTGGCTGCCTGACCTCAAAAAGGCTATTGTAAAGTCAGAAAAGAAAAGAAAAGCCAAAATTATCCGTAGGAATGGAGTAACACACACACACACACACACACACACACACACACACCGTTGAGGAAAGGTTGCTGCATTTGAGGCTTTAGGGGAAAGGTGAATTTGAAGTGGCATCCTAGAATTTTATATAATTATTCATGGCACACAGAAAGTGGATGGAGAAAGGTTTTTTTCTCCCCCTGTCATAACACTAGAACTAGTGGGCCTCCAATGAAGCTGAACGTTGGAAGATAAAGACGAGTTGTACTTCTTTGCACTACTCATAGTTAAACAATGAAACTCGCTCCCAAGGGGAATGGGCAAACTCATGGAGGATCAAGCTGTCAATGTCTACGTAGGAAAAAAGGTAAAGGACCCTTGAATTGTTAAGTCCACTATGCAGTTGTGGCGCTCATCACTCTTTCAGGCCGAGGGATCCAGCGTTTGTCCACCAACAGCTTTCCAGGTCATGTGGCCAGCAGGACTAAACCACTTCTGGTGCAACAGGACACTGTGACTGAAACCAGAGCACATGGAAATGCCGTTTACCTTCCCGCCACAGTGGTACCTATTTATCTACTTGCACTGGTGTGCTTTTGAACTGCTAGGTTGGCAGGAGCTGGGACAGAGCAATGGGAGTTCACCCTGTTGTGGGGATTCGAACCACTGACCTTCTGATCAGCAAGCCCAAGAGGCTCAGTGGTTTAGACCACAGCACATCCTGCAAGATCTACTAGCCATAATGGGGCTTCTTCTGAATACCAGTTGCTGGAAACTGCAAGACGGGAGAGTTCCCTTGTGCTCAGATACTGCTTGCCGGTTTCCCATAGGCACCTGCTTGGCTGCTGTGAGAACTGGATTGGGTTAGAAGGGCCATTGGCCTGATCCAGTAGGCTCTTCTTATGTTCTGACAAGTCCAACAACATCTGGAGGGCTTCCCACCACCATGCTCCGACAGACCTGTATAAGTCTCTATTTTTCTCCCCATGAACCTGCCCAGTTCCAAAAGCTCTATTCTTCTGGCAAAGCAAGGGATTCAATATACTACCAAAGGCCTTTTTTTAAAAAAAATAAATCAAAACAATCTCCAGAGAAGTTAATGCAATGGGTTCGGAGTAAGTGCAGTGTGAAAACAGAAATGGTACCTGTCTCCTTCCTGACAGTGCAGCTTTTAAGATAAGAGATTTTCTATTTATCAGCAGGTTCCCACCCACCCAGATACGATAAGCATAAAAGAACCAGACTCTCTTCTCTCAAGCACCATGTGGAGTAATCCATTAAGGGAAGGATGACCCCTACCTTCATTTAGGGAACTGAGTCACCTTTTTTTTCAGATAACAAGATCTTCCACCAGCAAATCCTGCAAAACCCAGCTTTTCCCCTGAGAAGACAACAAAAGGTTTCAGACAAATAAATGCCATTATCTCTTGCACCTTGAGATAATTAGGATGGTTTCTTAAAGGTCAACACATCCTTTTTTTTTATCATCCAGTTGCTGGTGCAGGGGCTGAGGTTGGGCATTTTGTGTATGTGAGATAGAAATATTAAATATGTGTCCCTCAGACAAGGACACATATTTGAAGGACATACCCATGAAGAACAATAGGCAATTTAAGCAAACAGACGTATAAACCTTCCTCTTCAAGATGGGAGAAATATCTTTCGAAACAAAGTGAGCAAGCTTCCCAATTAAATATTAACTTTTCTGCCACGGAGGCAGACATATAAGCTACGACATAAATATAGCCATTCTTTTGTGGTTAAATAGGAGCTGAGTTTACTCCCCATTAGTATTCTCATATATTTTCAGCCTCCTATGTGAGCAAATAAAAATGTGAGTATCAATCACGTGTTGTAGGCACACACAATTTCCTAGACACTTTCTAAGGCTTGCTTTACTCTAGCGGAGAGGCATGAATTAGTTGCTGATGTAATAAATTGTTTGAATGGGTTTTCCAATCTGACAAATGTTTTTTTTTCTGCTGGCTCACACATTCCTAATAACTCTTTTTAAAGCAGCATCATTTTTGGGCACTTTGACAGTAGTGGATTAAAATTACCATGCTATAGTAAGTGCTGTGATAGCAGAACAGCTCTGTCATAAATCTAAAGGAGCAGATGTAAAAATATTACCGTAACTTTCCCCCCTTTTGCTTAATGTCTTCAGCAAAGATAGAGAGTAGCATCTTCACAAGCCCCACACAAATCTTTTGAATATCTGCTATCTAATTTGGTGCCTTCCTCAAAACGGCAACAAATTAATGAGCCCTACAGTAATTATTCGTCTGCTTGATAGGAAACTAAGGCACACCCTTAATTTCCATGTCAGGATTGGGTCTCATTTAAATAATTTGTCTGACTAGGCCCCAAGGAACAGCTCCAGTTCACTACATCCATCCTTCAGTTCCAACCTTTTCTTCACAGCAGTGCTACGCCAATACTGCCCATAATAAGAATATAAGAAAAGCCTGGTAGATCCGGCCCAATGGCCCATTTAGTGCAGCATCCTGTTCTCACAGTGGCCAACCAGAAACCTATGAGATGTGCATAAACAGGACCAAAGCGCAACAACATTCTTCCTTCCTGTGGTTTCCAGCAACTGGTATAGCAGGTCCTCCCTTAAAGAGGGCACGTGTTGCAGTGAGACCTGGCAACCAAACCCTGTGTTGTGGGTGGGTTGATTGAATAGCCACAACACCCAATTGGTAGGTCCCCTTGATGCTGGGTTCCATCAGGCCAATGGGACGCAAGCTAAACGGATCAAGGGACCTATGCATGTGACCCAGAGCTTTCTCTTTCGGTGTGCGCGCTTGACCTTGCTATGCCGTCATGTGTCATCTGTCGTTGGGACAGGGGCACGGCAGGAATTTTCCCCATGGCTGATTGGCTGGTGCCATTTGGGTTTCGCCTGCCACGTAGCAAATCGTCACAACTTGTAAGGTTGCGGATAAGCTCTGGTTCAAGTGATAGGGATGGGAGAACGCTCTCACCATCCCTATGTGAAGGGTATTCTGTTAAAGGAATCCAGGGACTCAATGGTTCGGTCAACCCTTGAGAGGGAGTTGTGCCCGTGCCTGAGTCCAGGGGGGCATTTGGGTGGCGGAGATAGCCTGTTCCCGGCTTTCTGCTTATCCAGGTGTTCACCCTAGGCTGACCTATGCTGGTGCCCGGGGTCAGCGCTACCTGCAATGGTGCAGGGAACCAGAGCCTCTACAACCACTCACTTGCTGTAATCAATAAAGATGTGGCCTAAATTCTACCAAAAACCAACAAAATTTGAATCTTGTCTGAATTTATTTAAGGGGGAGGTTTAAAGGTCTGAACACGCAATCAGAAGGCCATGTTTGTCACATTTGGATGAAAGAGAAAATGTGGTTTGAGACAATCCAGGAACAGAAGTGTCAAATCTTTCCTAGGGCTGTGTGGGTGGGTTTGAGGAATGCGGGGATTTGATTAAATGATTTGTACCAGGAAGGATGCCATATGACATGAACGTTAACTTGACCCTCCGAAAGAACCATAGAGATTCATGAAGGATATGAATATTAGTTGTGGGGAACCAAGTCTGGTCTTCAGATTTAGCGTGCCCCTAAACCAGGGGTCGGCAACATAAGGCTTAACCGGCCCATAGACCCCCGTCGCCTGCTCGGTTGGCTCCCGTGCACAGTGCTAAACAGGCATGGAGCAGAGCAGGGATCGCCTTCCACGATGGTGGCCAGCTTCTCATTGGCTGCAGGAAGCTCCTGCACCCAATGGGAAGCTGCGCATGCCTCCTCTGCACCGGAAGGAGCGCCAGAAATAGCGTATGCGTATGTGCGCACTCTGGCCCACTGTGGCATCTGCGGGACTGTGAACCGGCCCAAGCCACAAAAAATTTGCCGACCCCTGCCCTAAACTTTAGGTCAGGCTTCCTCAAACTCGGCCCTCCAGATGTTTGGAGACTACAATTCCCATCATCCCTGACCACTGGTCCTGCTAGCTAAGGATCATGGGAGTTGTAGGCCAAAAAACATCTGGAGGGCCGAGTTTGAGGAAGCCTGCTTTAGGTGGTGGAAGTTGCTCTAAGATTAGCTAAAGGTGGACAATATATGGAATTGCACCATTATTTACGGGTTGCACTGTTGTTTTTGATTTGTGAAAACCTTCAGAACTGCAGTGGGGCAAAGAAGCTCCTTTTCCACTTTACTGTCATAGGAATGTAATGATGACTATTTTATTATTAGGCTGTCCGTCAGTATGTTTTTTATTATGTTTTTAAAACTGATGTTCTGCAATGAGTTTTTATTGTTGTACACTGCCCTGGGATCTTTTGATAAAGCGTGGTATATAAATTGAAATAATAATAATAATAATAATTATTATTATTATTATTATTATTATTATTATTATTATTATTATTATTATTATTTCATAGCCTGTATAATGTGGACAGCACCTGCAACAATTACCTCTGCTGCAATAGCTGGAATATCCAGATAACTGGACAGATAATCACTGACAGGGCAGACAAGTTCAGAGAATCAAGATTACACATGCTGACTTTTTTTACCATTTCCTGAATAAAATAACCATAAATCATAGTGTAATCTGAAGCCTCCGCTTCATGAACTTTGGACTATTAAAACAGATCTACTGTACCTAGTCATTAACAAAGGATTATGGGGAACAGGGCTATTTTCAATGGTGCCCCTTATAAACTGCCTGATACTTTGAGGTAGGGTTACAAAGAAATGTTAACCGCTCAGGATTAAAGTTATGCTGAATGTGGCAGAGTGGAGTGTGTGCCGCCTGCGACTTGCATTTCACGGTTCCAGCTTCTGCACCAGCAGCTCTAGAGAGGGTGTGTTTGCGTTTCTCTGCTCTTGCTCCTCATCTTAAAAGCATCTTTCTAAGTGGAGTTGCAAGTGGAGTTTCAAGAAGAGAATGCGGTGGAGCACATGGTTTACGTGAAGAGTTTGGCTTCAATCCCCGGCACCTCCTGTTTTAAAGGGTCAGGTGGCAGGTACTTACAAAGCCCTCAACTGGAGACACCCTGGAAGGCTTCTGTCACTCACAGGGCACGATGCTGAGCTACGGTGCCCAACAGAACACATTACAAGATGAACAGAGGGCTTCCAACACTGTGCTGGCCTTGTAGGGCTGAAGTAGGAAACTGTGGCGATCACACAGGGTCCCCAGACGTTTCACCGTCTATTGATCCCTGTGCCGCCACTTTATTTCTCGCTGCCACCACCCAGGCCCTACCTGGTAAAATACTGAGTCCAGCCAGGGTTAAATTGGAGCATAAACGTCTGTTTATTTATTGCAGTTTAACAAGCGTGTGGTTTCATAAACGGTCTCAGTCAATTACAATCATGGGCTGCCTATCCAGACCTATAACCTCCACTACCTGCTCTCACTCACTAAACGACCTCTCAGATATTTACTTGTCTTCCTAGCTCCTAACTGTTCCTGACTCAGCTTATTTTGTTACACTAACTCAACCTACCCACAGACTCTATCCCAATTCACTCCCACTCCAACCAACCACCCAACTCCCAACGAACTCTCCCTTCGCCCCTCCCAGAGCTGGTTTTATGGTCCCTCTGACTCCACCCCCTGGGTTCTGATTGGGTAATCTGTTTAACTATTTCACCTCCAGCACTCTCATATGTTAACGTCACAGAAACAATCAATAACAAGGGATGCTTCCCTTTGCCCATCGCCTACTGATTCCCCTGGGCAAGTGTCATCTCCAAATCCCAGAACCTGGTTAGAGGATCCCCTGCTTCAACTGTACATTTCCTGCTTGGCGCTGCAGTGGGAAGCAAGAATCATCCGTCTCTGGCGTTGTACCCTAGGATCTCCAGGGATTCCCCAAGCACAGAACAAGCGCTGGGGAGATCCCCTACTCCCTCTGCAGCCCCAGGCTTGAGAGGGAAGCCTGTCACACTGTGCTTCTCAGAGGCACAGAGCAACTCAGAGTGCTGGTTCCCCCATCCCACCAATGGCTTCATGTTCCTCCAGCAAGTGAATGTCGGAGTTATGAGCATAAGTACATACGGGAATAGCCCCTTTGTGGCTTGCTTTCTTTATCTATTTTCTGCCTAGTGTTCCGGAATTCTAACTCTGTGGGAGTACAGGAGATTAGAAGGGGAACTGTGTCTGAGCTCTGGCAAACCTGGTTATTGTGATGAAAGTTTGTCGGCATTTAATGATTGCTGTCATGGCCCGTACTTTGACTAGGTACCTGTGTCTCTCTCTGCCATCTCTCTCCTGTGAAGTGAGCTCGCAAACTGACAGCTCACACCTGTCATGGGAAAGTGGAGCAAAACAGATGTCCCTCAAATCACACCCAAACAACAACTGCTCCACACAGAAAGAATATCGAGGGTCCTATCCAGATCTTTCACAAGACTCACAATTTTTCTACTATAATAAAAAGGTTTTCTTTTCCTCTTTTTTTTTTCTTCTTTTTTTAAGTACGTGATTTCAGAATATAGCGGTACCTCAGGTTAAGTACCTAATTCGTTCCGGAGGTCCGTACTTAACCTGAAACTGTTCTTAACCTGAAGCACCACTTTAGCTAATGGGGCCTCCAGCTGCTGCTGCGCCACCGGAGCACGATTTCTGTTCTCATCCTGAAGCAAAGTTCTTAACCCGAGGTACTATTTCTAGGTTAGCAGAGTCTGTAACCTAAAGCGTATGTAACCTGAAGAGTATGTAACCTGAGGTACCACTGTACTAACTGAATAATCATGATGAAGGATAATAATAATAATAATAATAATAATAATAATAATAATAATAATGCAACTATACCACTATAAATTGTAAGTGTCAGAAAGGTCACTTTAAGGCAGAGTGTTGTGTGGGACTGTTCAGAAATCCAACCACAAATGCATTCTGCAACATTGTCAATGGCATGTTGCAGAACATATTGGGGGTGGGGGGGTGTACCAGTAGTTTGCAACTGATACAAAAATGTACTGCTTCCTAACACCAGATGAAATGGTACTGGGTTCACAGATGTTTTATCTGCTCCTATTATTCTGCACATAAAATAAATTACTTAGAAAATACATTATAAATACATTATAAAAGTAATTAATAGGAAAATAATATTAGCCATGCCTCAGTGCTCAAATGGACTGCAGCACAAGGCTTTGTTACACTCAGTAATCCTGAAATGGGAGTGAATGATATTAATGAGAAAATTCCCCGATATGTTAGCATCATTACATCATCAATATATGCGACGCTTTATAAAGTAACGTAAGCAAAACAAAACATTGTTTGGGTGGCAATTCTGTGAGTTTTCAATGGAGAGAAATAAAGCTTGGGCACTGCTGCTAATTGGCAGCAAACCATATTGTGCATTTTTACCTGAGAGCATCTGGTCAAATCAGGGTCCCAAATGACAGTCTGCTCCAGGTTTGGGGTCCTGGCTTTTGGACCGTCTTCCGAAATATTGCTCACACATTGATACGGTGCAGGATATGGGCCACACCAATGACCTTGTCCCCAGTGTTGCATGCTTCACTTTGCCCTACTACCCAGGGTAAGGACTTCCCTGGGGCAAATTCTTGTACTATAGATGCAGGTGCCAAGGGGGAAGCTGGAGGGTGCAATGTTAGTGAGTCTAACTGGCACAGCCCCACTCCCACCTTATATCATTTATTGATTTATTGCATCTATATCCCACTTTCCCCCTTCAAGGAACTCAAAGTCCTAGTCTGACACATTAACCTCTGAAGGGAGGCTTGTAGTTTCCCCATGTTTGCCATGTTTGAATGAGAGAGAAAATGTGGTTTGAGACAAACAGAAGCACCAAATATTTCCTAGGGCGTCAAGGAAAGCCCCAGGCTTGCTGCTGCTTATTCTCATAATGGCAAGGACCATGGTGCATTCCCAAAGAAAATTTTGGGGGAGAAATATGCAATGTTGTGTGGCACTGATGCTTTGCTATAGAAAAATGGATGAATAACTCTTCAGCTGCTCTGTTGCATTGTCAGCCTAATGGATGCTGCCTGTACTTTTTCTTTGAACTTTCTGTATTTAGAATCATAGGGACACAAGAAGAGAAGAAGAGGAGTTTGGATTTGATATCCCGCCTTTCACTCCCTTTAAGGAGTCTCAAAGCGGCTAACAATCTCCTTTCCCTTCCTCCCCCACAACAAACACTCTGTGAGGTGAGTGGGGCTGAGAGACTTCAAAGAAGTGTGACTGGCCCAAGGTCACCCAGCAGCTGCATGTGGAGGAGCGGGGAATCGAACCCGGTTCCCCAGATTACGATACTACCGCTCTTAACCACTACACCACACTGGCTCACAAAGCCTCATACTGAGCCAGACTGCTGTTCTGTCTAGTTCAGAACTATCAGTACTGCCTGGGATTTCAGAGAGCAGTATTTTAATTTGTACAGCCTTACCTAGGGTGCTAGTGGGCAGCTCAGTAGGTTAGAGCGTGGTGCTGGTAACGCCAAGGTTGCAGGTTCGATCCCCATATGGGACAGCTGCATATTCCTACGTTGCAGAGGGTTGGACTAGATGATCCTCGAGGTCCCTTCCAACTCTACAATTCTATGTATTGTATTTTTCGCTCTATAGGACGCACTTTTTCCCCTCCAAAAATTAAGGGGAAATGTGTGTGCGTCCTATGGAGCGAATGCAGGTTCCTTGGCTTCAGCAATAGCAACGCGAAGCCTCCGAAGCGCAGAGGGAGTGCTCCCTCCGTGCTCCGGAGGCTTCACGTTGCTTTCCCTGAAGCCTGGAGAGTGAGACGGGTCAGTGCTCACCAACCCCTCTTGCTCTTCAGGCTTCGAAGATAGCCACCTGAAGCCTCCAGGTGCACTCTGGAGGCTTCAGGCTCCTTTCGCTGAAGGGTAGGTGCCCCTTCAGCTAAGGCGCAGTGCCCCTTCAGCTAAGCAGGAGGAGAAATGGAAGGGGCTCTGTTTCTCCTGCCGCTTCGCTGAAGGGGCGCTGCACAAAGAGGGGGAGAATTTTTTCCCCTTGTTCTCCCCCTCTAAAACAAGGTGCGTCCCATGGTCGGATGCATCCTATAGAGCGGAAAATACAGTAATGCTGGGGATTTAACCTGGGATCTTTTGTGTCCAAAGCTGGTGTTGTACCACTAAGTGAAGGTTTATGTTAGCGGTCAGGTAAGGTGCAAAAAAAATGTTTCCTTTTCATAAAAGCTTTGAGTTTTCCCAAGACTTGACTGTGGATGTAGCTTATTGCAGCAAGTAACAATTATTTCCCCATTTTCATTTGTACACTTTACCTATTTAGGAAACTGGAGTTTGGCTTTTGCCATAATTTTCTGTCCCTCTTTAATCATTTATCCTCTCTGAATTTCAAGACGCCTCTATCTCAAAAGCTTGATTCGTTTTGACACACAAAGTGAACTCTGGTCTGAATTCAATTTTTTAACCTTAGTGGCCAGGTCAAGTGTTTGATTTACCAGAAGATTGCGCAACTACTCCGAACAGGAAGGCACTATCAGCTTTTCTGATAACTAACGAAGTGCAAAAACAAACATTTCCCAAACTGGGGAAACAGTCCAAATCATTTCATATCTTCTCAGATTATCAGAAGTATCATTTCCCTTCCCGATACACTTCACTGAGGTCAGATTTTTGGCAAAGGTATTGACCCCACAGAACAATTGGGGCAATACATTTATCGGACCATTCATGTTCACCATCGTATTAAAGGTGAAGATGCTATTAAAATAATTTGAGGTTGTTTTTTAAAAAAAAAATATGACTTAAACCCAGATTGATGTTAACTTAATGTTGAATGTTACTTCTTTTTTTTTTAAAGAAGTAAGAAATTGTAAGTACCGTAGCCATGTATCCAATAATTTTGTAGCTGGTGTCTTCATTAAATGGATTATAGTGTGTTTTAATGTACAGGTATATATATATAATTTTTAATTTATCAAATTGTACACTGCCCTATGCCCATAGATCTCAGAGCAGTTCACAACATAAAATTACAATATAATGTTGCTTGTTCTCTCAAAGAGGTACCTTGAATCACAATTCCATCCCTGTTCCCTTCCAAGACAGGTTTATTCCAGAAGACAGGAGCTATTGGTATCTGGATAAAATCATTCCTAGAAAACCATCCTCTGACTCTTGACTGTACTAACAAGCTATTTTCATACAATCATAGAACTGTAGAATTGGAAGGGACTCCAAGGGTCATCTAATCCAATAGATGTGTTCATGTGCTGAAATAAAACTGGAACACATTTTCTGCAAATTTCTAATGCGAAAAAATGGCATTACACTTGTATGCTTATTTGATTTCTGCCAAAGAATATTTACACTGCCTTTTAATTTGCCTTTGAGTGACATGCGCTCAGAGGAAGCCACACAGCACATGGCCAGGGAACATTCCATTTCCTTTCAACAGCCTGCAAAGGAGAAAGGGGAGAAATCTTTTTCCTTTTTCAACGTGGCCTTCAGATGTTGCAGAAAAGCTAGCAAGCAGGCATCACATTCCTAAACACACAGCATACTCCTCAATGGAAAAGATATCTCTCACTGCCGTGTTTGGAATCCTGGGCGCCTCTCTTGTCCTATAAAGGTAAAGTTAAAGGACCCCTGACAGTTAAGTCCGGTCGCAAACGGTTGCAGCGCTCATCTCGCTTTACAGGCCAAGGGAGCTGGCGTTTGTCTGCAGTTTTTCCGGGTCACCTAAAGACAGCCTTCCCCATTTCCCAGGTAAGATCACCAGCTCCCGCAGAGACTTCAATGGCTTTAAGTTACAAGAAAGGATATTCTGGCTAAACACCAGGAAAAACTTTCTGACAGCAAGAGCTGTTTGACACCGGAACGGTCTCCCTTGGAAGATTGTGGACTTTCCTTTCTTGGAGATCTTTAAGCAGAGGTTGAATGGCACCTGTCACAGATTATTTAGTTGGGATTCCTGCATCGCAGGGGGTTGGACTAGATAACCCATCCAACTCTACATTTTATGCGACCATACTGCCATACAATTCTATGATTCTTAACGGCGAGTCTTTCAAGACTTCAGATCTTCAATTTCCTGGGTCGTGTAAAAATAATAACAACCCCTTCCTTAAAACCCACGTGCTCGTGCAAAGTGGGCAACTTGGGACTTCTCTGGCCATGCTCACCTGCCAGGTTCCATGTAGCCAACCTGTGACCATTGCAACTTTTTTTTTCTGTGGGGATCAACGGGGGTGGGCAAGATTGGCTGCTGTCAATGGATTCCTGCCTCTCCCCACCCCTGATTTAGGATTTTTCTTGTTGTTGTTAAGACTCGCACTGCAGCTGCTTTGGTCTGGCCAGCTTACCCCTCCAGCCGCCTGTGCCTTGCTGTGAAACCATGACAAGAATTCCAGTGGCAACCCTGCAAGACAAAGCAAACAACAATAGCAGGGGGAATAAAGCCCTTCGGGGCAGAAAGGAATGTTTCAGGAGCTGTTGGCCTGTAGAGAATGGAGACAGGCCGGCAGGCAGAGAGAGATTTGGAGAGCCCCTCCCTCCCCCCTCCTCCCCTTCCCCTCTCAGCAGCTCTAGATCTTGTGATGGAGAGATCTGATCCCTTCTTTGTGATTCAGAGGTGCCAGGAAGCTCATTGAATATTCTGATCTGCCCCCAGTGTTTCTTGTGGCTTGACCCCGGTGCTGTGTCGTACCACTACCCAAGCAGCCCTGAACCTGCATAAATCACAACCCCTGCTGAAAACCTTGCACACTCTTGCTCTTTTCCCTTCTGCTTTCCCTTCTCCCTGCTCTAATGGAAACGCCTGAGAGGTTATTAGAGAGTCCTTGAGGGTGCGATCAAGGCAGAAAGAAGAGGGAGTCTGGGATTTTGAGAGACAAGGGCCCTCCAGTAAATAACCAACAGTTCCCAGCTGTCTTGACATTTGAAAGGGTATAATTTTGCATGGGCTCTTCCTTGCGTTTGGAACATCCAGCAGGGAAGTTCGATCGTGTGAACCTCCCCCCCCCCCACAAGTTAACAGCCCTGGATATGGCCCGAGAGCATAAGGAATCATAAAAAGTAATATAACCAAGTATTACTCTTTGGAGCACGTATTAGCAGAGGCATCCTATTTTGGTCAGAGTTCTCAGATTTAGGTTTAAAATGCACACACCTCAGCAATTTTTAAGGTTTCAGCAAGTTGCATCGCTGTAAAGGCGGCATTTCTGTTGTTGATTAATAAATATACCACTTTTTGCCAAAATTTAATGCATACCCAAATTGTGACGTTCTGTAACACGTCTGCCCTTTATTTTCCTGGGCCAGGAGGTCTGTCTTCCACATGGTGACATCAAATTACAGTGGTGCCTCACAAGACGAAATTAATCCGTTCCGCGAGTCTCTTCATCTTGCGGTTTTTTCGTCTTGCGAAGCACGGCTATTAGCGGCTTAGTGGCTATTAACGGCTTAGCGGCTTTAAGAAAAAGGAAACAAACTCGCAAGAACTCGCAAGACGTTTTCGTCTTGCAAAGCAAGCCCATAGGGAAATTCGTCTTGGGAAGCACCTCAAAAAACGGAAAACCCTTTCGTCTAGCGAGTTTTTCGTCTTGCGAGGCATTCGTCTTGCGGGGCACCACTGTACAGTCATCTGCAACTGTTTCCTTCAAAGAACAGACCTTATTCCTGTGCATTGAACTGCAGGTTTGGAGTGTCAAGCTCAGTTAACCAAAACACAAAACAAAAATTCCTAAGTTGTATATACATTTAACCAGAAAAATTAAGAATATTTAAATAATTTTACCATCCAAGGCTTCTGTATTTAGATGTGCATGTAAAAAAGGAAGAGAAATAATTAAGTGTCTTGTGCTTCGTTGAATATGGGCAGGTTCACACATGCGTGTTAATCACTTGATAGGCTGGAACCAGACTAGGTTAGCTGAATGACGTTAGTAACAACTAGGTCAAGTCCTACTGATTTCAACCAGAACTAAATTCAGTTCAGTTTGATTTATTGTGTTTAGCGAGCAGCCATTACGCACATAAAAATAAGAATAACAATAATACTGCTAATAATAGTGGTTTGCCTTTCTACTCCACAACCTTTACAGAATAAATCATTTCCCATTTCCCCTTTCAGTTTTATTACATGAATTTTTAAAGCCTTGGTAAGAAATTTGGATGTTCTAAAGGATATACAGTGGTACCTCGGGTTAAGTACTTAATTCGTTCCGGAGGTCTGTTCTTAACCTGAAACTGTTCTTAACCTGAAGCACCACTTTAGTTAATGGGGCCTCCCGCTGCCACCGCTCCACTGGAGCACAATTTCTGTTCTCATCCTGAAGCAAAGTTCTTAACCTGAAGCACTATTTCTGGGTTAGCGGAGACTGTAACCTGAAGCGTATGTAACCTGAAGAGTATGTAACCCAAGGTTACATACCTCTCTACATCAGACAACAAAAAACAAGTCTTGGCAACAGACGCCCTTCCCTTCTGCGATGTTAACCACAGGAGAATGTAATTGTTTAAGAACTAAATTCAGCTAAGGTTAGATGCAACCGGATGGCTGTGACATTCCATGTATGTATGGGTCACCAAAGAAGAGCAACATGTGTCATGCTTGTGCCTGGGGCCGGCAGGTATAAAGAGCTTTATGCAATGTCTGGAGGGTGGGTGTATATAGAAAACTTGAAGCCTCAGCCGATGAGCGTGCCTTTCTTCTGCAACTAGTGGGATAGGAAGAGATGGGGCAGGGAGGACGAAAAAAACACAGCAGAGTTGTGCAGAACTTTCATAATGCTGCACATAGGATAGAGCTGCCAATCAACAAGCGTACAGTAATCATGCAGAGAAGAACTCAAGGTGCCTGCAGGCATGAACTAGGTTGACAGCCATAATGTAGATCTCATCCACTTGCTCATGCTAGCTGCAGTCTACGATCTACTTAATTTGAGTGTGATCTTGGAGTAATTTAATGAGTAACAAACTCCAGAGGAAAGGGTTTCTGGGCTGGAAATTAGTTTCTAGTTTTGACAGCCACCCCACACCTTGTATTAACAGGAAACACCTGAGACTCGGAAAGAATGTTTCCCATTGTGTTGGATACTCTGTGGGTGATGCACACTGTGTTGTATCCCACCCTTCCTCACAAGAGAGCCCAGGGTGGCTAACAAGCTCTATAAATTACAACACACAAGCACCACTGACATTACAATTCTAAAATCACGACAACACATTACAATAGTAAAAACAGACAGCAAAAAGAGTTCAGTAAGACCATTTCCATTACGTTCTGAAGACCAGCATAAATCATTAAGATTTTAACAACTGATGGCCATGGGGAGGGGACACACAACCAAATATCCACCGAAACAGAGATTCATTTTTAATAACTGTAGTAACTACATAAAGGTAAAGGTAAAGGTACCCCTGCCCGTACGGGCCAGTCTTGACAGACTCTAGGGTTGTGCGCCCTCTCACTTAAGAGGCCGGGGGCCAGCGCTGTCCGGAGACACTTCCGGGTCACGTGGCCAGCGTGACAAAGCTGCATCTGGCGAGCCAGAGCCGCACACAGAAACGCCATTTACCTTCCCGCTAGTAAGCGGTCCCTATTTATCTACTTGCACCCGGGGGTGCTTTCGAACTGCTAGGTTGGCAGGCGCTGGGACCGAGCAACGGGAGTGCACCCCGCTGCGGGGATTCGAACTGCCGACCTTTTGATCGGCAAGCCCTAAGTGCTGAGGCTTTTACCCACAGCGCCACCCGCGTCCCTTGTAGTAACTACATACATTTGTTTTATTTTCATAGTAAACTAATCTGATTTAGCAGTAGTTACCAGGGTGCATTCATATTTTTGATGTGCTATATATTAAGTATGGGCCACAATCCACAATTGAGAGTTTAGAATCCTACCCTCTGGGTTGATGTATATCAGCTAAGCCTCAAAGTGTCTCACAGAGGTCTCTCTGGAAGTGCCAGGGATTGAACCTTGAACCGTCTGCAAACAAAGCACTGTTCTACCACTAAACTGCATCCCCACCCTCCACAGTAATCCCTGAAATTTTTGCAAACACCTGAGGATCACTAATGAAAAACTGTCAGTGACATGAGCATAGCCAAGGGGGGGGGGCAGCTGCCCCCATCAATAAAAACAATATAAATGTGAGGTTCTGGCACCCCCTCCACAAAAGCTTGCTCGCCCCAACAAAAATCCCGGCTACGCCCATGGTCAGTGACGCCAATTGTTGCAACAATCTTTCACAAAAATAATTTATAACTACAGTCCTGGAGAGCTCTTTCCTTAAAACAAGAATAACATCGGAGTACGTAATCCTATCTGTTAATGAAGATGTACATTCTGAATTCACAAGAACCAGCATTCTCCGTACTTGACTGTGCAAGGATGCACATACATTTTAGGTTTCTCAAAACTGCTTTCCTTCAGCTACCCTTTCTTCCATAGCTCTAGGGCTATTTAGTTATTCCCTATTCATCATGTTGGGGCGTGTGTGTGTGCAGGGGGAGAGAGATGGAAAATGGGGAATGTGTGGGGGGGGGGGGGGAGAGTGAGAAATGACACAGGTCACACCAGGACAGATTTGGGAATAATACAGCTGGTTTGAAAATGTGCAGGTGGGCATAACAGAAGCAAATTTAGTCATGTGAAGACAATGTACGTTGGGAAAACATGTCACTGAACCCATAGATGAAGGTCCACTGAAACAATAACATTAACATAACAGTACTTTGTATGGGGTATTCGTGTTGGGGCTGTATCACACATTTTAAGCACCCCTCTATGGCCGGCTAGCTGCCCAGCTGCCACTTAGGAACCATTTATAAAGCATTTCATACTTTCAAAAGAAAACTCTCCAATTTCTTTTTATAATTTTTAAAATTAATTTTCAATTATCATCCAATAACAGCCTCATTATAACAATACCAATTTATAATACAATCAATCATTCAAATACCAAATTCTATAATTTGGAATTATGTGAGAATTGATGGTTTTCTTTATTTCTGTGTTCCAAAACCTTACTGGTATAGTTTGAGATCCTCACCTGTAGTTTTATAAATCATTTAATGTGTCAACACAAATAAAATATTGCAGCTGTTGTATAAGGAACTATGATGATGACTGGAATGAAATTAAAACTCTCCCATTTGAAACGACCCCCCCCTCCAAAAAAATCTTGCCTTCACCCCCACCCTTGACAAGCTTTCTTTGAGGGGAGCAGCTCCTCGCGAAAAAGTCCCACTTGAAACTTTCTCAGTATTGTTGGGTCGTAATTCTTGCCCCACACGGCTCCTGCTGCAAAGGCCAGGGACCCTGCAGGAAGCGACTTGGAAGTTTCGCTTGCAAAGTTGCATCTCCGCACGCCCCGGTTGCAAAGTGCAACTGAAGGGAGGGGCAAGCGCTGCCCGGGCTTCCCGGGCCTGGAGCAAAATGCCTCATGCTAGTTCCGGGGCCGGCGGGTATAAAGAGCTTTATGCAATGTCTGGAGAGGGTGGGAGCGTCGAGGCCAAGCGATGCCTCAGCTGACGAGCGCGCCTTTCTTCTGCAACTAGCGGGATCAGGAAAGACAGGGCGGGCGGGGAGAGAGAGAGAGAGCAGCCCGAGAGGTGCTTGCAGAAGCGCGCCTTCCTCGCCAAGCCCGGCCAGCTGCGTGGGCTCCCTGCAAGCATCCCCGCGCAGATGGGACCTCGACGGCGCCTGGACGGCGGAGCAGCCGCTGCCTGCCAAGTGCTCGCCTTGCTCGCTGCATGCATCTTGCAAGCTGCCTGCCAAGGTAAGCCCCCCCCCCCGCGCGCCTTTGCAGCTCCAGGGGGAACCCCACAACTTTTAAGTGGTGTTTTTTTTAAGGGAGGAGGCAGGCAAGTTCTCTCCCTGTCTTTATGGTGGAGGGGAGAAAGAGAAGACTGAGGGTTGGGGGGGGGAGGGGGCTTGCTCTCCTTTAGTTTTTTCCACCTAGCGGGTCCTCTGCACGCATCTATGGAGAATTAACTTTCTCCCTCCCAACAGTGGACGCGCTTGACAAGCGACAAAGAAGCGGGCTCCAGCTTCTTCCATCGCCGAGGAGGGATTTTCCTCACAAGCGCGCTCGCTCAAAGGCGCGCCGAATTCGCACCCGGACCCGCCCCCAGCCTCGCGCGCGCTCAGCCAGCCCGCGTTTGGGTTCGCGAGTTCATCCTCTCAACAGTTTTGTAACTGTTGCGGGCCGAGCTGGTGCTAGTCGCGCGTGCGGACGGCCGTCGGTTGGCTTTGCAATTTCTAAATATATATATATATATTTTGGGCATAGATTCATTTTAACTCTAAATCGCGCGCGCACGAGGGCAGTGAGGGCGGTTTTGTTTTTTTGCTGCTGCAAGGTGCATCCGCTTACCATCGTCTTGCAGTGGGGTGGCTTTGGACCGGTGTGCGCGCGCGATTTTTAGTTGCAATGAAATATATACCGGTACATATACATATACATATACATATACATATACATATACATATACATATACATATACAATGTATGTATTGGAGGGAAATTTGTGCAAATTTGTACGCTGGAGGGGTTGTGTTTGTGCGTTTCCTTTTTGCAAAGCAAAGAAGGGTGGTTGTTTTTGTCCAAAGCGGAATAATAAGCCCCCTTCCCATCGGTCAGGCTCTCTCCCTGGCAGATTTGAAGTTGCGGGAGAGAACTTTTTCTCTGAGCTTTGCTGTTGCTAGGCAACTCCGGGAAGCATGTGACTGGCAGAGCCTTTGGCCGCATCACCACCACCTCCTCCTCCTCTTCATCCCCTGGTACTAATCTGACTGTTGAGGATGGAGGAGCTCTATCTCCCCCAGCCTCATTCCCACCTTGTAACGGCAGACCCTTCCTCCCTGCCCCTCTCCCTCTCTGGCCTCCCGCACAAGCAAAGCGTAATTACCCTACAATTAATGAAAACCCCATTGTTGAAGCGGGATTAGGACTAGATTTATTGGGGCACATCTGTAGGCCTGGGGAGTGCCCCCTCCAGCCACCAGTGTGTGTGTGTGTGTGGATTGTGTGGGTGCATTCAAACTGTTAATCTGCTTTTTTTGCTCAACTCTTAGCCTAAGCTCCTTAGAAGGAATCAAGTAAGTAATTATACAGCAACTGCTGCTAACAGCACCCTCTTTCCGAGGGGGGAGGCAGATACCTGCAAAAGGTCCCACTGAGAAGGTCAACATGGGCAGGAAGCTAATTCCTTGCAGTTATTATTTTCATTAATGTCTGGAGCCAAGGAAGGGCTGGCATGTCTTTGAATTTTCAGGGCCCCCTCCCCTCTCCCCCTAACACTGCTGAGAGGGCATTTTCATTCCCAAACCTTACTTGTGTGGAAAATTCTGGGCTCTGAGCATCGCATCAGGCCTCAGAGACACATTTTGTAGGTTTAAGTCATGTTAATATATTATCCCAAATGCAACATTCTTGGTATGCGCATGTGTGATTGGCGGGGGGGGGGGTAGTAAGTCTGTGATATTTATCGCCAGTATGGTGTAGTGGTTATAGTGCTGGATTTAGACCAATGATGATGATGATAATAATTAATAATAATAATAATAATGTAATTTATTATTTATACCCTACTCATCTGGCTGGGATTCTCCAGCTACTCTGGGTGGCTCCCAACAGAATATCAAAAACACGATAAAACATCAAACATTAAAAACTTTCCTAAACAGGGCTGCATTCACATGTCGTCTAAAAGTCAGATATTTGTTTATTTACTTGACATCTGATGGGAGGGCGTTCCACAGGGCAGGTACCACTACCGAGAAGGCTCTCTGCCTGGTTCCCTGTAACCTCACTGCTTGCAGTGAGGGAACCACCAGAAAGCCCTCAGAGCTGGACCTCAGTGTCTGGGCTGGAGTGCGGGTGGAGATGCTCCTTCAGAGGCCTGGGTTCAAATTCTTGCTCGACCACAAAGTTTGCTGAGTAAGCTAGGAACATAGGAAACATTGGTTTACGGATCTGTTCATGTTTACGTGAACATGAAATGCTTACAACAGAGGTTTTCAACCTTTTTGAGTCCATGGCTCCCTTGTTCAACTGTACATTATTTCTGCGGTACCCCTGTGGGGGGTCAGTTTTGTCACCCCTTGCCTGCACAGCTGGCAGCCTCTCAAAGCTCCTGGCAACCAGCACCCCCTGGCCAGCCCCAGAGGCACCATTTGCCTGGGGAGCTTGTAGCCAGGGCTGCTGCAACAAATAGCTGTGCAAGCCTTTGGGAGGCAGAGACATGAGAGGGTGTCAGAGGAGGGAGGGAAGGAAGGAAAGAGGGACAGAGGCCAGTGTTGCCCGCAGCACCTCGACCATCATTCAAGGCACCCCAGGGTGTCACAGCACACTGGTTGAAAACCACTGGCATACAACATTTATAATTTGAATATAATGGGCAAAGGTCTTAGCGTTGGGTCTTTCTCCTTTAATTTCACTTCATTGCCACCTGCTTTTTGAAAATAAGTATAGATCTTACAATGTGGCTGTGGGGAAAGAAAAACAGTTGTATTTTTTAAAAAAAGCATATTACAAAGGACAGCCGCTGACAGTAACTTGAGTTATAAACTCAACTGGAGAATGTTCAAATTTCATGGCTATTGGGGCACCAATTAAGATCCTCCTTAACAAATGTACAGATTTTTTTTTAAAAAAGCTATGAGACAATTAACGGCATATGAGAAAATAGTCATGGGAGAAAACACAATGATAAAGGGTCTGATCTCATTTATATGTAGATAAATTATAGAATCACAATTCTGTCCTCAACAAACTTTGAAAAGTTGGTGGGAATTCAAACTGGAATGGCATAGAAGAAGAGGAACAGAATAAACTATGGCCAAAAGCATCATATAAGTTCTTTCAGCAACAACCAGGGAAAGAACTTTCAAGATTGTACACGGGATGGTATTTAACTCCTAGGCATCTATCCTATATAAAACCAAATAGCTGTCCCATGTACAGGATGCCCTAGTATAGCTATGTACCAACATTTTCTACTTTGGATGGGAGTGCCCTGTGTCAGGAGTGTGCCAGAGAGTAGAAAAACTTTGGAAGCATATATTTGGAGAGAGATCACTGATTATGGCACAGATAATTCCTATGGCCCTTGGCTTGGCGTTACTCAATTTATATGGTCAGGACACGGAGCAAATCACAAATAAGGAACCATAGGCAGACCCTGGAAATCTTTACAACACAGAGCAGTAGTATAACGTTGTATGGCAGGCAGCACTGCTGGAAAAACTAACACAAAAATTAAAAGTGGCAAAAGAGAAAAAAGAAATGGGACATTTTTTGTGCAGTCTACCACAATTTTATTAATTACACAAGTATATGCCAATGAGTTTAAGAGGGTCTTCTGGCTGTGAAAAGAGGGTCTTCACTGTGAAAAGTGAAGTTACAGGGAACCAATCAGAGAGGGCCTTTTCGGGAGTGGCACCCACCCTGCGGAATGCCCTCCTGTCAGATGTTGTAGAGATAAACAACTGCACGACTTCTGGAATACATCTGAAGGCAGCCCTGTATAGGGAAGTTTTTAATGTTTGATGTTTTTCTGTGGTTTTATATGTGTTGTAAGCTGCCCAGAGTGGCTGGGGAAACCCAGACAGATGCAGATGAGCGCGGCATAAATAATAAAATGGTTGTTGTTGCTGTTATTACTATTACTATTATTTATTATTAACTAAAGGCTATAACATTACAAATGGGATGCAGGTGGCGCTGTGGGTTAAACCACAGAGCCTAGGACTTGCCGATCAGAAGGTTGGCGGTTCGAATCCCCGCAACGGGGTGAGCTCCCGTTGCATGGTCCCAGCTCCTGCCAACCTAGCGGTTCGAAAGCACGTCAAAGTGCAAGTAGATAAATAGGTACCACTCCGGGGGAAGGTAAATGGCGTTTCCGTGTGCTGGTCTGGTTCGCCAGAAGCTGCTTAGTCATGCTGGCCACATGACCTAGAAGCTGTCTGCGGACAAACGCCGACTCCCTCAGCCTATAGAGCGAAATGAGCGCCGCAACCCCAGAGTCGGCCACAACTGGACCTAATGGTCAGGGGTTCCTTTACCTTTACCTATAACATTACAAATTGCCAAACTGTGAACCATAACATACTGCGCACAATCAATTATGTAAAGCAAGGGAGTCAGAGTTCATAAGTGTCACCTGCTAGCTTATACTGTACCTAGCTTAACTTCTGTTAGACCTTTGAATCTCCAGTGCAACTTATTGCAATATTCTCTCTCTCTCTGTGTGATCACGGGATACCTCAGTCAGTAGAGCCTGAGACTCTTAATCTCAGGGTCATGGGTTTGAGCCCTGTGTTGTTGGGTGAAAGATTCCTGCATTCAAGGGGTTAGACTAGATGAACCTCATGGTCCCGTCCATCTATGATTCTTTCAAAGCGCCACTTTTATGTGTCACAAATCTGTTGGCGTCGCTCAAAATAAAGGGAACCATTTCTGCCTTAGTAAGCCTAATTAGCAAAGGTTTCCGAAATCAGTCTCTTTAATCCCTATAAAAAAGACAGATTAACAAGTAATGCATGCTGTCTTCCACCTGTGGCTGGCCCACATATGCAGAGTCCGTCATATGGGAACCTATTGTCCGAGACCCCCGTGGGCATCGCCTGGAATCTGACCTCCGACCTCCTTAAAGCCATTTTTTTAAACCAGGCATGAGTTAGGTATGACATGCTCTGAAAAATGCTCCATTTTCAGAAGTGGGAACCATGGTGAGAATCTGGAATTCCTAATTAAATGCAAATCCCATCTGGATTCTGTCCAGAAGAGCTAGTCCCTAAGTTGTCTCTTATTCATGGTTAAGAGCAGAATTCGACTCTGAGAAGTATAAACATATATAAGCTTTTGTCGTGTAGATGCCAAGTATTGGATATTACACCATTCTGTATAACGCAAAGCAGGAAACTATTCATCTGAATTACACATATGGCAGAGCAGGACCTGTAGTTTTTTTTACAATGAATGTAGTGTGGTGTATATACTTTACTTTATCTCCCCCCCCCCCCTTGTTAATTTGACTGTTTCTGGCCAGTTATTCAAAGATGAAAACAAAAATATGTAAAACCAAATCACTGACATGCTTACAATGTTACTTACCTGTGTTTGCCAGTCTAAAGGATACGTGTAACTAAAATAAACTGTTATTGTAACTGTTCCATCTCTTTTCCCTCTTGATCCAGTTTATAAAACGCAAGTCTTTTATTTTTATTTTTTCTTTTGTTTATGTTACCTACACTCATGTAGGTTGCATGCTGTTATGCAGTTTAAGTTTGTATATTTTACAAGTGGAATATCAGTAAAAAAAATATTCAAAAAAATAATAATAGTAGGGAGGATACATATGTATACAGAAGTCAGTTTGTGAATTAAAAGGAAAACAAAACGTTAAACTTTCTAAGAGGTTCCCGTGACCTGTGAGTTTGCAGGATGCTCAGAATGTTGTGGTGGCAATTGAGAAAGTAGTGCAGTAGTAGTAAGGAAAGAGGAAATTAGCCTGGCTCCTAACAAATTGTCTGGGGGAAGCATTGGTTGTGGTGGGGAAAGTATGTTCTTTAGAACAAATCTCTTTGTACTATGCAGGGATGTTTTAGAAGGGAGAAAAAGAACAGGGTGCCTTTTACCTTTCCTCTCTCTGGACCTTCTTCCAGAGAGTACAGTACAAAATGTAAGTACAGTACAGTAATGTAAGTACAGTACAAAAATCTCAGATTCAAGGCTGCCAGCCCTGAGTCCTCTTCAGTGAAGGTGCCAGGGAGGTAAGGGACTGGTGTGTGTGTGGAACCTTTTTCCTACCCTTGCTACTGAATCTTCTCATCTCCTCCCCTCCACCCCATGCAACAGTTACACTCGGAGTAGACCCATTGAAATGAATGAACATGGCTAACACAAATCCATTAATTTCAGTGGGCCTACTCATAAAAGATAATTGAGTACCACACTATAAGGCTCACACAAAAATCCACTCCTCACCCCCTTCCTCAAATCAGGAAAGCTTTTGTGTTGTTCATGTTAAATAATTGGAAATCGGAAATTTGTACATTATCTACCCAGAAAGCTATCAAGAGATCTCAGTACACTAACTGCCAACTTCTGGTATACAAGATAAAAAAACAGACTGACCCATTCACAATGGCATTCCCAACAGCAATGTTAAACATTTAGCTATGCTATCCTAATTCAACAGCTGTTGTGAACTATAATTTTGAATGATCCATCTAGGCTAGAACTTCCTGACAAATTCTCGTTCAGCAGTTTTGAATGTGAGCCTCTTTTTAAAGTCATCTTGTTGAACCATGTTGACTTTCAAGTCAGCAGCAGAGTGCCCTTTGAGGGGAGACTGAAATATTCTCCTTCTGGAAGACAGAAGCTC
Organism: Podarcis muralis; assembly: GCF_964188315.1. Lineage (NCBI taxonomy): Eukaryota > Metazoa > Chordata > Lepidosauria > Squamata > Lacertidae > Podarcis > Podarcis muralis. Next base: position 109,978,414 of record NC_135655.1, on the reverse strand, counting down.
TTAATTAAGTCATTTCAGAATTGTGCCCATTTATTAGCTTGTGTTGAAACATTGGCTTGTTTTATTTATGTAGGCATCATGGCAGGCGATTGCATATGTGAACACATTGGGTGTTGATCAGGTGAATGAACCTCGTGATAGTATGGCAGATGTTGCCATGTATTGTCATAGCGTTACCTGAATAAATATGGGAACAGAGTCTGCCTCTGAGTTTGTTCCAGAGCTTAGTTCCTGGGTTTGCATCTTTGTTAAATAGTTGTAGGTGAGTAGCCATTTTAGCATAGGGGCCAGTCTGTGAATGAGAGCTGGTCTCCTCCCCAAGGCATTTGAAGGAGAAGTATCACTCTGAATGGGTTGTAGTTACATTTTGGCTGGGGCCTGTGATTGACAAGAAATGTTTTGTCAATTTTTCTTCTGGACCTGTCATAATTGTTTTCTCTTGAGCACCAGTCTGAGCTTCTCAATCAGATTCTTAACTTAATTGGGTGACTACTGCAGTTTTAAGACACCCTGTTGTTCTAGTGCTAGCTCTTGTCTGATGAGCTGTAACAAATGTAGTTGTGTTGTAGAGCATGACTGTAGTTGATGGATTGTGTGATAGTTGAAAACAAGCTGATGTGTGGTGGTTAGCAGTGCTCCCCCCCCCCTAGAAAAATAGGTGCAAGTACTCACCATGAAGTCGTTACAGTAAGTGCCACACAACATAAAGATGTGCCCTTGACTACCCCCTGAAAAGAAAAGCACTGGTGGTTAGTAAGTTTATGGTATTAGGTGATGGTTGTCCTCATAACTGCATCATGGTGCTTGGAAAATTAACTTGCTGAATGGATCGTTCCAAGCTCAGGTTGAGGATGGGTTGAATTCTGGTGGAACCTAGATGATGGGTCTAGATCAGCGGTTCTCAACCTGTGGGACCCCAGATGTTGTTGGATTACAACTCCCATCATCCCTGAGCTCTGGCCTTGCTAGCTAGGGGTGATGGGAGTTGTAGTTCAACAACATCTGTGGACCCACAGGTTGAGAACCGCTGATCTAGATGATGCCAAGCATATCTCCGGTAAGCATGAGGTACTGGGAAATGAATTGTTGGCACGGTGGAACCATGTTTGGTGTCAATTGCAATGCATTTAACTTAAAACCCTATAACCATACTCATAAATAATGGCGGGTGAGGACACAGTGGGAAAGCATGCTATCCAGATGTGCTGTGGCAGCATCAAGGCTAGTATCCCTAGTAGCCCATCTTTGTGGGGGATGTTAGTGTACAGAACTTCGGCATCTAAGGTTGTTGGAATAGCATTCTGTGGAAGATAGTTAATGGGCTATTGTTATCTCAGGTATGCTTATCTCAGTAAATAACTAGGGATAGCAGCACACAGCTTGTAAATTAAGTCTGTAACTAAAAATCCCCACTGTGATAGTGCCAATGCCACAGACAACAAGACAGCCAGGGTTGTCTGGTTTGTATTTACTCAGATGATAGAACATCTGAATCTCTGAATGAGTAGCCACCACTTCCAGCTGTAAACTCTTCACAGCCCTTCCTTGCACCCAAATAAGTTGAACCATAGTTTGCTTAACCTATGGGTTTGTGAACAAGCTGGAATCCAAAACAATGGTTTGATACTGGCTTGGTCATGGTTTGATAAAATTGGATGTAGATTTCCAATTTCGTCTTCTGGTGTGGGGGCATTCATGAGTCTACAACTCTTTCACATAGCAGGAAGCCATAGTTTCCAGTTCTGTTTGAACCAGCCCATTATGTTCTCTGGAGTTGTGCTGTTCCATTCTAGTATGGGAAAAAATCTATATTATAAAGGACTTTTAGTAAGCCTTGAGCCAAATAAACTGCTATGCACTGGGCTATGTCCTGTACTCTTGTGGAAAGTCTGTAATGGAGATTTGATTTTGATCAAGGATGAAGGATCTAACTCAACAGGGGGGAAGGATATAAAGGATATTAAATGTTTAAATTTATTGTTTTGTATCCTGCTAACTTTTAGTTGTGATGTATCATTTTACTTTTCCCCAGCTTTTAGGAAATTAGATTGAATGTTGTTGTATTTTCACAGTTTTTATGTAAATATCTTAGATTCTTTTTTATATTAAGCAGCATAAAATTTTAATAAATACTACCATTTTGTGTTGAATAAATGTAGTAATTTTTACAATTTGCTCTCATTGTGGTGATAGCAATTTTGTATTTGCTTTATTCAAGAGTATCGAGTACTAGGCTAATATTTCTGTCATTAATAGTCAGTATTGTTTAGATTTCTCCTTAATTCTTTTAAAATTGTTTAGAACATTGGTGGGTGTTAAGAATAGCAGTTCAGATTCCCTCTTACTCAAAATAAGTATAGCAAAAGGTTATAAACTATTTGTCTAATTTTATGGGGGTTTTCCCCAGAAGAAGATAAAAAAGCTGTTTGCAAGTCTTTTAATAGGTTGACAGCAAATTAAATATCATTTAACTAGAGAATCTTTATCGGTGATGTATTTTTGAATAAATGGTGCTTGGTTTTTGTACTTCCCTTAATCTTTCTTTAATAATTTACTCTTTTTCTATGTCCCAAGCAGGGAAGCGTATCAGGAATTTGCTAAGTAATCACTTAAAGTGGAGAATAGGACAAGAATAGGACAATTTCAGTTACACGTTGAAAGCAGTAACTAGATGACACCTGGTTAGACTTACGGTAAATTCCACTTTGCCAGTGGTTAAAGTTACAGCCAATTATTAAGCTGCAAAACTGAAGACAAACAGGTACTGGGCATCTAAGGAGACTTAAGCTAAGATAGACGTGCAATCTATTTAACACTTCCAGGTCCATGAAAGACTTCCCTTCTTTTATATATTGAGCTAACTAGAAATTTGAGTAACACAATTCCACTTTAATCCAGATTTACTTTCCATGTGTTCTACAGGAAATTAGAACAGTCATTTGAGGGGAGACAGCAAATAGCAATAACAGTAAAGCCCTTTTCTCCCTTTCCTTCTGGGCTTTGTGACCTGAAGTAGTATTGTTTTGAGCTTTCCCCTCATATTTGTCTTCTTGCAGTGTTAGGTTTTTGGCAGATCAAAGACCAACCGTGTTTATTTTTCTTTTAGATAGTGAAGAGCTAAACCTGCTGGCCTTTAGCTCAAGGGCCCCCCCTCTTAAATTTTTTCCCCTTTTTAAGTGCTTACTCCTGCAAAATTCTACCAAATGCAGTGGACTAAGGAAAGCCTTTCAGAATTTGACCCCGAATCATTTGCATTACTTTAGCTGACACAACCTGAATGTAAGATTAACCCAAAGGAAACTTGTATTTCTTGTCATTTAAAAGAAACTACAGTAAGTTTTCGGACTGCTGGAGTAGTTCCATACTGGTCTAAAGATGCATGTTAAAACGAATTAGGCATTTCTGTGGTCAGTGCCCAGATACGAGACTTCTTGGCATACCTACACAGCCCTGAATTAAATGAAGACAGGATATGCATTTAATAAATAGATTCTTCATGTGCCAGGGTGGGGAATGGGGAAGGGACAGGATTTTGTCATATAGTCATCACCTCCACAATTTTCATATTTTGCCAAACTTAGCAAAACTTCTTGCAATTTTCTTGTAAACTTAGAAGATTCTTAATAAACTACAGAATATTGGGGTGCAGGCAATGAAGAATACATAGGTTATCTCCTTGATGAAAATGTGTAGTATAGGATTTCAGCCTAAATATGTCATTTTTTAATGACATCCACACCCTGACCTGAGCTTTACTCCCATGGCTCTCATGAGGATGTGGGATGCCCCATTGTTTTATAGAAAGCGAAAATCCAGTTATGTACACGAAGCCGCAATAGAATCTGGAATAAATTGGTACAGCCTAACCAAGTAGCTCAGGGACGCGGGTGGTGCTGTGGGTTAAACCACAGAGCCTAGGACTTGCCGATCCGAAGGTCGGCGGTTCGAATCCTCGCGACGGAGTGAGCTCCCGTTGCTCGATCCCTGCTCCTACCAACCTAGCAGTTCGAAAGCATGTCAAAGTGCAAGTAGATAAATAGGTACCGCTCTGGCGGGAAGGTAAATGGTGTTTATGTGTGCTGCTCTAGTTCGCCAGAAGCGGCTTAGTCATGCTGGCCACATGACGCGGAAGCTGTACACCAGCTCCCTCGGCCAATAAAGCGAGATGAGCGCCGCAACCCCAGAGTCGGCCATGATGGGACCTAATGGTCAGGGGTCCCTTTACCTTTACCTTTAACAAAGTAGCTCAGGACCATGTGCCTGTAGGAAATTTTGGCTTAGGTGAGGGGTGAAAGGTTCTGTTGTTCTTTTTCTCATCCTGAATCCAGAACCTGGCCATTTCAGGACAGTGGAAGGCACCGAAAGAAAGGTACAGTGATTAAAGTCCTTTGGAATACAGGCAACTCCCAGATTATGCGAGAGTTACATTGCAAGGCACCACACGTCTAAATGAAATCACACATATTTGAAACACCATTGAGAAAACCTGCAAAGACCCTGTTCTGCCCCGGCCTTGTTCCACCCCTTTTCATGACATTTTTGGGTCGCTTCTGGGTTTGGCGCGATGTGTGTGTGCGCACAGTCATGCCCATATCACATGCACCTAAAACAGTTGCTGCCTGTATGTCCTGAAGATGATTAAAAACACCCCTCCTTGGAAGTTGTTACTGTGAGGCACACAGTCACAGTTTTGTGAACCAGAGACAGCTGCTTTGAGATTGCCAAGTAGTCTTAGGAAGCCACTACAGGCAACCCCAGATTGGGGTGTGTGTGTTTGTGTTCTGAATCATTGCATACTTGCATGGAATCGTGCAATTGAAACACTCTGTTCTGCGCCTGCCCCATCCTTTTAGGGACATATTTGATGACGTTTTCAGGTCAATTCCGGGTTCAGCACTCTGCTCATATCTGTCACGCCTAAAACAGTTTGCCTGTAGTCAGTTGATCAATATGACACTGGCAGCTAAAGAAAACTTTGCTTAGGTTCTGCGTTGGCTTTACAGTGGTACCTGGGGTTAAGTACTTAATTCGTTCTGGAGGTCTGTTCTTAACCTGAAACTGTTCTTAACCTGAAGCACCACTTTAGCTAATGGGGCCTCCCGCTGCCGCTGTGCAATTTCTGTTCTCATCCTAAAGCAAAATTCTTAACCCGAGGTACTATTTCTGGGTTAGCGGAGTCTGTAACCTGAAGCGTATGTAACCTGAAGCGTATGTAACCCGAGGTACCACTGTACTGACTATATCATAAGCCACATTTAAAGCAGATAGCCATCACTGGCACTCAGTATTTTCTCCCCACTTTTAACTCCATCATGAAGCAGCCTGGGTTACCTGAATTATAAAATATCAAGTAAGTCTTACAGTCCTGTCATGGGAATCATTTCAAGGCAGGTGATCACTGGCCTCATTCCTTTTAAAGAGCACTGGAATGTTCTCATCTAGCTTGACCACCAAAGAGAGAAGAAGATTGTTCTCTCTACTGCAAAGAATTTCAGACATTGTTGAACATTCTTCATTGTGGTTGACTGCACCTGTCTGGCCACTTTTGACATATGTTTGAGAGAAAACGTTACTATCAATTTATATCCCCCATAATTGTCAAGATGGTTTCTAAGCTATTTGCAAGTATAAAACAATTATAAAGCACACAATATTTACATTCACAATATGTGCATGAAAACGTGTGGTATGCATATTTAAAAGGTCTGGGTCAGGGATTTTGTGGCTCAATTCTTTTTATCTGGTTATGGCCATGCAAGCTTTGTTCAGTGTGTTGTATCGCAGCATGACTGCAATTCTGTGCATGCTTACTCGGAAATAAGTCTCACTGTATTCAGTGGGGTTTACTCGCAGGTAGATGTGCATGGGATTGTAGCCAGAGTTAATTGGAGCATGAACAGCCAACACATTAAATTATCTTAAAATTAAAGTCTATTCCTTGTGATGTGTTGATGGTGTTTCTCAGGTTTCCTAGTATGATCAAATTCTGCTTGAACAATTGAGTTCACCTTTTCACTTCATTGGTTTTCAGGTGTTTATTTTAGGGGCATAGCAACCCTAACGGCCCAGGAGTTGTTCAGAGTGGTGGAACCACCACTGCCCTCAAAAGTCCTGCCAACTTAACGCGGCTGACAGGATGGAAATGGTGGTTCTTGTCTGGTTTGGCTGTGCCAACCTCAGGTTAGTGCAACTGAAGGGTTCAGATCAAGCCCCTCTCTAGCAAATGGTTTGGCTTAGGATTCAGGAACTGCACTGTTCTAGGACTTTGCGTCAGCTAATGCTAGCAGCTGCATTGCTAGTCGTGGTTCTGAAATGGGAGAATCTCAATAATATGGATTGGATGTTAGTATTGTTAAAGCTAACTTGCCCAGAGGACAGACAATATATCAGACTCAAAAGTTAGGAGTAATTAGTACACAAACCTTTCAATAGTTTTACCATTTTTTGGAAAATCTTTTGAAATCAAATCCTTTTTGCACCTTGAGCCCAGCATAGTTCTTTCATATTAAGCTGAGGTTGGATGGGCCATCTGTGGTGGATGCTCTTTAGTTGAGATTCCTGCATTGCAGGGGGTTGGACTGGATTGGCCCCTGGGCTTGCTTGCAACTCTACAATTCTGTGATTCTGTATTGTTTCAAGAACTCAACTTGTAAATGCCAAAATAAGTGGCTGTCCTTTCGTTTGACGTACCATGGCCCTTTTGATGTTTTATTGGTTTTCCAGTTCTTACAAGAGACTGAAGGATTAGCGTTGTTCTGTATCTGTAAAAAAATGATATAGAAGTGTCAGGGTATGTCTGAAATATACTCTGAGTCCTGTAGTGATTTCATGCTCTGTATTGCAGCTTGCATAACAGTGATTGAATTGCCCTCCAAACCTCAGGCTTTTATATATATTATTTACACAAATTATTATTTACACAATGAGTCCCATTTAATTGGCTGATTCTGCTTCCCTCCTGGAGCCTGATTGGTCTTTTCCTGCAGTTGTTGCATTCTACGAACCTACCAGCCTAATAGGCTGATTAACTTCCTCCTGGAGCCTGATTGGTCTTTTCCTGCAAGCCAATCAGTTGTTGCATTCTAGGATCCTACTTGCCTATTGTTCTAGGATCCAAGCTTAGTACATAACAATGTCTTTAGTAGCAAAATGCAAAGAAAACAAGCTGCTTGGCAGCTTCGATTAAGTACATTTGTTTACACCTTTAGTTTGCGCGAAGGTGAGACAATATGCCTACATCAGATCCATTTGACTTAAATATGCATGCATTTCACAATAATATATTGAAAGTCTCGGGGCCACAGATCTGTTGCTTGTGCTGACCAGACTGGAAGGCATGGAAGGGGCAGAGGCGTATCTAGGGGTTGGTGAAAGCAGCCCCTGCCAGGGGTGCAGACCTGCTCCCCCCAAAATCACCTATTGGACTATAGAGTGTATAGTTGTGTGTGCTGCAACGTGCCATTGCTGTCATGGCAAGATCAAATGTGGGAAGAGCTTCCCATCCTTCTCGCACCATAACACAAAGGTGTGTGGTAAAGCATTTTTTTGGGATGGTGGTTGGGTAATACAGCTCCCTGCCAAGGGCGCAAGGTACCCTTGGTACGCCTCTGGGGGAGGGGAGAGAGAGAAAATGTCCCTTTGCTGTGCTAGCTCGTAGACTGGCACAGTGAAGAGGTCTGAACTGCACCCTACACATGACAACTGCAGAGATGGCTCAGGATCCAGCGCGTTGTTTGCTGGCTGTGCCTCCCCCCTGGCACAGGGGGTGCAGTTGGCAGGGATGCTGCCACCACCAGTTTCTGCCCACCCACTGTTTGGAAACATTGGGGTGCTTCTTTCCGGGGGGGGGGGGGTCTTCCTGCCAACTACAGTGGATTGGAGGTTTGGGTTGCTCTGCCTGTTTTACATATAGCAACCTTGTACATGTTTTGTACTGCCGAAAAAGCCTTGGGAAAGATGTGCAGCGCTCTGTATATATTCACTGGGGTGGCAAAACAACAACACCCCGTACTTTGCAGAGTTGCTGCTGGCATCCGCCCGTCTCTGGAGACAATGGAGGAATTGCGCCTTTGGGGGTGAAGTCAAAACTGTTGGAAGGTTGGAAGCAGATCCTTCTTCAGATTAACAGTTGTGGTATTCACTGGAAACCTTTGGCAGCTTCCGTACTATTTGTTGAAACGCAGTCAGCCATTTTTTATTCTGTAGTATTGATTTATATCAGACCTTCAAAAGTTGCAACCTGCCAAACTGAACCCAACCTACCAGCTATGTATGTTGATTGATGAAGGCGGTTGGGGGGGGGCAGGTTTGCAAAAGCAGGAGGAGGTGTCAAATCACCTGCTCGCCACAATACGTGGGTGGTGGTCCCAAGGTGCACCGGTGACTGGATCTCTCTTATCCACCTCCACTCAGAGTACTAAACAACAGATGAATGCATTTTGACAGTTCAAATGTCTTAAGAGATTTATGTGGATACAATAGTACAAACATATTTACCAAGCTATTATTGGCAGATTGGTATGAATACTTAGTGATAATATTTGATGCAAATTGTAATTAATGATCATTTTAGGTAAGGCAAAATTTTGCTGCGCTGAATGTTTGAGTCCTGCCGTCATTATGGCAAGCAGGAAGTGCAGCAGAGGAGCTCTGATATTTTCTAGGATGCCTACCAAAAGTATAAAAATTGATTAATTGGTAGGTGCTAAGAGAGGGCCATAAGTTAAATGTGACATTTGAAAACAACCTTAATGTCTGAGATGACAAATGTCTCAATCTCAGCTCGAAGTCTCCTCTTCCTCTCCCCCCTCCCCTGTGTGTGTGTGTGTGCTTTTGGAATCGATTCAGTCTTTTTGTTAGCGCTAGGCAGTAAAATACTTAATACCTGCATAATCTAAACAAATTAACATACACATTTTAACGGTAACTGAATACTTCCTGTGGGAGAGAAGTGGTAACCACTTGGGAAGGATTGATAACTTCTGCCACTCTGGTCATCAGTGAATTGGTTTAGATAAATTTAACTGACTGATGGGTGAACAATGTTAGCTGAGATGCACAACCTTTTTGTAAAACTTCCCTAGTTTTGTAGACTTTCATTTCAGTTTGAAGATTCACATGGTTGCTTTCAATGGGTTGCATCTCAGCGTGACAATAAAATAATCTAGTTGAGATATTTGAAACCACAACAGACTCTGCTTATGAATACCGCTGTATATTTTTTTCTGGACATTATGTATTGGCTTGCATAAAGGCCTATTCATGCATCATTTTCTTTTTTTTGTCATTGTCAAGCATAATAGTTTTTAAAACTATTGCCCTTAGAAGTGAATGGAACAACACACTTGTCTGAAATTAGCAACAGTGCTTCTAGCCTCATGAGTGTGAATGGCTTTCTTTGTTAGCTATTCAGGTTTTGCCTCTTCCTTTCAAGTCAGCGACAGGGTGCACTTTAAATATATGTCTGCTTCCACAGTTGGAACTCCCTTCTTCTCCTGACCATGTGTGAGGGCACCGAAGAGACAGATTCTTTTCATTTCCTCTGTGCTTATATGTTAGTGATTAATCTTGGGTTTTGAGAAGTATGGATTGGGCTGATTTCAGGACATTTTGCTTTATCTGTCAAAGGCTTCCGAAGGTAGGCACATAGGATTTTTTTTTTTTGCAAGCGAGGAGGTGGACATGTTGATAATGAGTAACGCTCAAGATCACACTGTGTTTCTTCAGGAAGAATTTTATCCCACCTCCGTTCTGTCTTTGAGGCCATCAAAGTTACAGCATTGCTTGGACTATTTCCCATCCTTGTTTTGTTTGAACTAGTAACAACAAAGACAAGTATAGTTGTTTGATGGCAGCACGTCTACAAATAAATAACAACTAGCTAAGCTTTGGGAGAATCTCCATGCTGTTGAACATAGCTCCTAAGTCCCTTTTGTCACTTTTGAAGGCTATTGTGTGCAGGATGTTGAGCCAAGTCTCTGTGATCTGCTGGTGAAACAAGCTCCAGCATACCCTACCCTTGTTCCACTCGTATCTCTGAATTTTGTCATTGTGCTGTAGGCTGCATGCAGAGGGCACATTTCTGTGCTAGCAGTATTCTGAGCCCCATGCCCCTTCTCTTCCTCCTGTATAAGGTGAAAGAGGCAGGTGAACACAAGGAGGGATCTGTGGTGTAACAATTGAGTGTTAACCTTCAATATAAAACTCCTCAGCAAACTTGGTAGTAGCCCCTGGTGAGATACTTTAGCCCTCCCCAGGTATCCTAAAGCCAGGGCTTCTTTTCAGCCGGAACTCGCCGGAACTCAGTTTTGGCACCTCTCAGGTTGGGTGCCATTGCCATTCTGAGAGAACAAGGGTGGCGTTCATGGTGAGTTCTGGCACCTCTTTTTCTAGTAAAATAGCACTGGTTTTCTCAATCAGGAGGGATACTGGCTCAGTCAGGGCCGCTCCTTGTGTTGGGGTGGTCTATTCACCTACATTTGTAGGTGAGGAGAGCCCTTCCCCACACTGTCTGAATATGTGGGCAGTTGAAAAGTGTTTCTGCCACAGATGACAATGGAGGTAGACCAGTGGGACCAATCCTTTCAGCCATATGGGAGCGGGGTCTTTGCTAACCTCCCGTCAGTCTTTCCTGCTGTACGTCACAAGGGGGCTCTAGACTGGGGAGAACAGATGGTGTGTTGCCTTTCGCTTCTTCCACTTGTACCTTTGCACTGGGGTTTGGTTGGTTCTTTGATCAAGATATAGCATTTTGTTAACAGTTCAGTTCTGTCCTGCAGATTGAAGGTCCTTTTGTGCTCAAATCTATCCGTTTCTTTCCTCATTTCTCTAAAATGCTTGCATCGCTTGCCAATAACAGTGAAGTATAGGCATTGTCCGTATTTGAGCAACTATCAGCCAGTGTATAGACCAGGGTTAGCCAACATTAAGCCCTCCACATATTATTAGATTACAAAACCCATCATCTCTGACTGTTGGCAATGCTGGCTGGGGCTGATAAGAGTTGTAGTGGAGGGAGCCACACTGGCAAGCTGCAGTATAAATAGTTCTGAGCCAGTTGAACTATTTGTCTAACTTTTTTAGTTTTGACTAAAATGAACGTGGAACAGTGAAACAATGTCTACTCAATGCACTTTGGCAGTACTGTATTTATATTTGATTATGAATGAACGGACATGAAGCTCATTGAAACACGATATTTAAATGCCTTGTGAGTGTTGATTCAGATTTAAGAAGATTTTGTGGATTTCTCAGTTGGCAAGGAGGTGTGGATCCATGACATTTTTCAGTAGTCTGGGAAGTATTGTAACAATTCCCCCATCTCCTGCAAAAGCCTACAGGAGGGAGAAGGGACTGACTCGGCCAGTCAGTCCCTTCTCCCTCCTTGGGGAATTCCCCCACCTCATAGAAAATCCCGCAGAAGCCGCGCACCCTTTAAAGAGCGCGCGGCTCCTGCGGGCTTTTCGACCCAGCTTGTGGAGCTGGCAGTGGGGGGAAGCGCTGCTTCCCCCCCCCCCCCAGCCTCAAAGCCGGGTCGGGGAGCAGCGCTTAGGCGTTGCGCGCCTTCCCGCTGCCCCCCAGCTTGTGGGGCTGGCGGTGGGGGGAAGCGCTGCTTTCCCCCACTGCCAGCCTCAAAGCGGGGTCGGGGAGCAGTGCTAAGGCATCACGTGGCTTCCCGCTGCCCCCCCAGCTTGTGGGGCTGACGGTGGGGGGGAGCGCAGGCTTCGGAGGCTTCCCGTTGCTATCGCTGAAGCCAAGGAGCCTGCATTCGCCCCATAGGACGCACACACATTTCCCCTTCATTTTTGGAGTGGAAAAAGTGTGTCCTATAGGGCGAAAAATACAGTAAGCTGCAACAACAAAGTGTCGGGACAGTGAGTCTACCCTGCCACTCCTGCTGCTACAGGCCCTACACACCTGTGATTTGGTGACAGCTTTCTCCCAGAAGACATTCAATCTATACAGATTTTGGCCGATTGGGGAGAAAGAGTCTACTTGCTTTATGATGCAGCTCCACACTGGAACTTTGGTTTGGTCCCTTCTTCAAGGATCTGCTCCACAGTTTGCATTTGGTAGAACATTGCTCTGACTCAGTGATACTTCAGAAAAACTAAATGTTTAGTGGTGTGTATGATTTTCACAGTGTATGCTTCTTAATGTTATCTAGTTATTGCAGTAACAGCAACACCATCATAGGGATCATCTTTATACGAACCATTTAGTTAGTTATTATCAAGGCTGATTTAAACAACAGGTTATTTTATGTGATGTTGAGGCAGGTAGGAAATTTTATATAGCCTGTCATCTCCAGTTCATCAGCTGGAATGGTAAAGATCTGGCTCTGTGTTTCTAGAAATGTTGAAATGTTGCAGTATAGTTTCAGGACTAAGTACTGTACTGTAATGTAAACTTTGTGGCATAAGAACGTGTGTCAGCCCTTTCAATGGGAAACAAATCTGAGGACATTTGTTACATATATATCCCGAAGAAATACTTCCTTCAGGCCTCAGGAGATCATTGATGCCAATCTTTAAAATCTCATTTCCCCTTTGTATAATCCTTAGTGGAATGTGTCTTCCACACTCGGGCTCCTGTTAAAAATACACTTGGGTAGATAATTAGATTATTATACTGTGGTTATGATTTGATAGATAGAAAATAGGGTGCAGCAAAAGGAGATGAACAACAACTTTGTAGAAAAAAAGAGGTGGGAAGTTGACCAAAATAAAAGACGAAATTTTGTTTTGACTGTACGTGTTGAAAGTGTTGAAACTTAATAAAATGCAATTGCAAAACTGTGACCACTGGACACAGTGGGACTTACTTCCAGGTAAACTTGCATAGGATCACACAACATATGTATTTGCAGCTTGACACAGCCACTGTTGCCCCACCTCTCTGCAAATCAATCTTGCGCTACTGTACATGGTAATTTTACACAAGCATCTAATAACATATGAAGTTGAGCTTTTGGTTGTTTTAATGTTTGAGGAAGATTTGCAACAGCAATTGCATGGTAGTAGAAGAGGCTTGGTGTTCGTATATGGCGATAAGCCAAGTCTGCTGGCTTATCGTGGTTTTTATTGGGAGCAAACATTGTGCTAATGTGTGTTGCCCAATCTGTCCTGCTGGTGTGGGCAGGAGAAACCAGCTATGAAGCCGCAGTTACCACTGGCTTCCCATGACATCAGAACCTGAGATTGCGGTTTGTTTTCCCAGTGGATTGCTAGCCAGCCATAAACTAGGGTTTGTTGTTGGCTTGTGAATCCTGCCATGTTGGGTGAAGCAGCCCATGATCCTCTGTTTGGATGTCCTAGGAAGCCATGCTCTCCCGCTTGTGCTGTGGGAGAAATGGAAGTAGGAGTCATGAGTTGCTGGGGGAGGGGTGCCACTGAAGACCTGGACCTCCAGCACTGATGCCACTGCTATGTTCTGGGCTGGGAGGGGAGCAGGGATGGTGGATGGCAACATGGGAGCAGTTAAGGTGCACCAGTGGAAGTGCTGAATTGGCTTTTCTGGTGTGCCAGAACTGTGCATCTTGCTGCTCACCTAACCAGCCCTCACACCATCCTGGTATGTTGTTGTGGCAGCACAGCTGGGAAGCCAGATCCACAGTGCTGCCCCTCCCCGTCAGCCACACCTGGCAGGAATGAGGGGGCAGCGTGTACCAGCATGTAGATCATTCACAGTAAACGACTGCAAGACTGCATACCTAGCTTGTCATTGTGGGAGAACTAGCTACAGTGATTTGCTTTTATAATTCTATCAGAATTGGTAGCAACCTTTGTAAAACTGACTAATTTGTTCCTAACTAAACCAGTGTTGCATCTGAAGATTAATATTAAGTAAACATTTTTTTAAAAAAGCATAGCGCGAAATGAATCGTATTTTTAGCAGACTATTTTCATTTATAGCAGCGTTTAAAAATGCTAATTGAAAGTAGCACGTGAGGCTTATGAATTTCTTTTAATTCATTTACCATGTGGGCTCTTTTGAACTTCATGCCCGCAGGAGACTTTAAACTTTATTTCCTTTGAAGACAAAAAGCTTTCCTGCTTAAGTTTCAGCAGATTAGAGCTCTGAATTTCTTAAATTCTGGGGTTTATGCAGAGGAATTAATAGCCATGAATCTATAGGCCTTTTATGACTGTATTAAACTGGGGGAATGGGGTGGGGGAGTGGAAATAGCACGGTTTACAAACATAGTAAGCAATTGCCTTTGAGCTATGGAAGGGATTTGATACTGAGCTTTCCTCCCCAGTGCAGATGACTGGCATGGGCGTACCCAGTCCCCTGATCTGGATTGAACCCACAGTGCGAGAAAAAGGTGTTACAGCCCACCTATGCCCCATGTCAGGTTCCCCTCCAGACCATCCCCGCAGCTCCTGCAATTTACATTTAGAAATTAACAGCTGTGTGGACGGCATCGGGTTCAATTTGACCCTTTGAGATGATTTTTACAACCGCTGTGTGGCATTCTCCCCCTCAGCATTTCTAAAGTTTCGCTTCTGGCAAACTTATCTCTTCAACTATTTGTGATACATGAAATAGATTTCTGTTGCATTTGAACTGCCCCAGGGTCTTCACATATCCATCTTTTGCACTTTGGATAGATGTCCCCCTTTCCACCTTGCAATACAATTTACGTGGCGTCACCCATGGTAGCAGACATTAGCGCTTATTTGCAAAAATGCAATGTTTAAAATAGTTGTTTTCACTGATAATGTCATTGTTTTATCCTTTTGTAAACCACTTCGAGGATTTGTTTTGTATTTGCAGTCAAGCAGTGTATAAATGTTATGGAATAAGCAATTCAGTTGCAAGAGAGTTGCAGTTATATGTATACCACTCTGCTGTTGTGGTCCTGATTTCGATTTACATTGATAAACTGTGTCCAAAGTCTTCAGATTTGCATGTACAGAGTGGTACCTTGGTTTACAAGCATAATCCGTTCCGGAGGTCTGTTTGTAAACCAAAACAGGTTGTAACCCAAGGTGCGCTTTCGCCAATGGGGCCTCCCAAAAAAATTTGTTCGTAATAAAAAAAAATGGGTTGTAATCCAAACAAAGGTTGCAAACCAGGACACGCACTTCCGGGTTTGATGTGTTTGTAATCCAAAACGTATGCAAACCAGGGCATCTGCAAACCAGATGGAATTGTCAGACTGAGACAGTGGTACCTTGGGTTAAGAACTTAATTTGTTCTGGAGGTCTGTTCTTAACCTGAAACTGTTCTTAACCTGAAGCACCACTTTAGCTAATGGGGCCTCCTGCTGCTGCCGCACCGCCAGAGCACGATTTCTGTTCTCATCCTGAAGCAAAGTTCTTAACCCGAGGTACTATTTCTGGGTTAGCGGAGTCTGTAACCTGAAGCGTCTGTAACCTGAGGTACCATTGTACTCCAAATGGATCTTGTCAATCGTTTAACACCTCTTGGGTGTTAAGGTTGGCATAGGGGGTCTTCACAGCCCTCAGAGGTTGGGAGAGGTGTGTGACGGTCTAGGAGAGGGCATTCTTTGTGGTAGCCCCTAAGATGTGGATTACTGTTCCACAATGGTGCACTTGGCACCTTCATTATATAGTTTTCACTGTACGTATGCTGAAGACCCTAGCTTTTGACACCTGAGATGCATATTTTTAGGACCCACCCTATTCTTTTGACTATAAATTACTTTTAATTGATTTTAATGCTGCGTTTTTAAATGGTTATATTCCTGCTTGGGAACTCGTGGTGAAGGAAGGCTAGCAACTCAATATTATTATAATTATTACGTAGAAGTTACATTTTCACAAACATTTAGTCGTGATTGGGATGCGTGACAACGGTGGGTATTTTGTCGCTGAAGAGGACGAACCTGGTTTCCACGGGCATTTTAAAAGTTGTGGATGTGGTGTACAAGAATTAATGACTATGAAAGAAGAAAAAATGGAGGGTGGTTTGTTGTTTAGGTTTGTGTGCATGGATGAATGATAAGACAATTAATCCATTCCACCACCACCCCTTTTCACTAGTGCTGGGCTTCATTTCTTAGATTATTAAAAAAATTCAGGTAGCACAAAACAATCATGCACATAAATATGGTACCAAAGTTACTTAGAATAAAACGACAATTCATCACCATTAAACAAGCAATCTTCTACCCCTAACAGTGTAGGAAAAGCTTGAGGAACCTTATTTTAAGGGATACTTGATAAGTTTCAGGAATTGTGTTCTGTGTTCTTAATCTTGAAACGGCCTCATGCTCTGGTCCATTGACTAGGACAGCTCTGGTCTTCAGATATCTCTTTCATTTTTGGAATGTTGACCTGCCTCGTATTGCAACCTTCAGTGCAGGGGCAAAAGAATTCCAAAGAACTGCTAAAAAGATAAGGAAAGATCTTGTCACTTAGTTATCTTTTTGGAGAATGTATATGGCACTAGTAAGTGATTGATGCAGTCAGTGTTAGCACTGGGCTTCAAAGCCACTGGGTTTTGATGACTGGTCTGCTAGATGGAAAAGGTAAGGTGCCTTAAAGAATTCCTTTGGGCAGAAATCTTCTTTCACAGCATCATCATCATTATCCAAGGAAGGTGTAGCTAAAGTATTTGAAGTCCACATGTTTGTTGTAGAGATTTGGAATATTTTATTCAACCAAATCATTGGGGTACGAAGATGCCAGATTTGTGATAAAACTCTCTCTTTTTAATTGCACCACAAATCTAAGCACACTTACTTTGAAATAGGTGGAATATTTAATCTGGTTTGGAACTCTGGTATGGGATTTTAACACTTTGTCTCCTGCTTCAGTTCTGGTCTGGATCGGTACCTTCACACCAGCAGCTTGCATTGGGAAAGAAACCTCCAACTTGAGAAAATGGAGCTTTTACCCAGCACAAATTGTAGGCAATGACAGACTTTTTTTTTTTTTTTACTTATCTATCCACAGAGTCATCCAGTGAAAGTTTTCTGAGTTACGACATGTTTGTTATACCAAGGATTGGTAAAAGTTGATAAAGGGGACTCGGTTGCCCACTCAGGTCTGGCTGTCTGAATCTGTGGTGCGTATAGTGAGGTTTGAGCACTACTTTCTTGATGTTTGGATAAGTGAATTTTCGAATAGCAAGCATTCAGATAGTGAAATCTGTTTGCATACACTTTACTCTTGCTCTTCTTAGCTGATTAAGGCAAATGGGAGAGATCTGGTTGAGTGGGAACAGAGAGGGCTAAATCCATCTTTGGAAGAAGAAGTAATGCCTTAGTTACATCCAGATGGAAAGAGTTGGCAAATGCCTTGGTCACATCTAGATTGATTTATTGCAATGCACTCTGTATGGAACTGTTTTGAAGTGTCTTTAGAAACTGCAGTAGGTCCAGAATGTAGCAGTGAGAATGGTTGTGGGTGCTTGCCTACAGGATCATACAACATTTGTCCTGCAAGGGCTGTACTGGTTACCAAATTCTTTCCAGGCATAATTCGGACCCAGAAATGGCTTAGGCCTACATACTTTAGGGCTGAGATAGACTCCTGCCTGAAGCCCTGACCTGGAGAGACAGTGTAAACAATACAGAGCTAGATGGACCCAATGGTCTGCCCAGTAGAAGGCAACTTCCTATGTTCCTATTCTGTATGAGAATATACACTGTGAACAGGGCTGGCCCACACATGAGGCAAGATGAGACGACTGCCTCAGGTAGCAGGATTCACCGGGGCAGAAGATCCTGAGCTCAGTCTTTCTTCCTCCCTTGTTTCTGATGCAGATCTTCCCTTACCCCTTCTTCCCTGGTGGGGAAGAGAGTGCCATTTTGGGGTCTCTCTCAGGTGCCAAAATGTCTTGGGCTGGCCCTGATTCTGAAAATATACTAATGATAAAGCACAGGAACAGGAAAACCCTCCTTTTTCAACGGTCTCCCCCTCATAACTCCACAGTGCAACTTTAACCGTGCTTAGAGAAATAAGTCCTATTGAATTCAACCCTAGAGTTGGACACGACTGGTCCATACGGGCAGGGGTACCTTTACCTTTTTTATTCCCAAGTAAGTGAGGCGAGAACTTCAGCCTTACTTTATTCATAGATACATGTTGTGGATGGTTTCAAAACAACCTTTGATTTAATTGCTTTATTGTGTACATATGAAATATACTGGTAATTTCCTACAGGTATCCCTCATGCCCCGTCGTTAGCCCGAAAGAAGCAGCTGTCAAAATAAATCAGTGAAAATTAGCTCATTAGTATAACTTTTTTTTTTTGGCAGCCTTCAGTTGATTCCTGCCCTGCCATTTTTTAAAAGGGCTTATTAGGAAGTAAATATTGCCTGTGAAATAAGTGTCAATAATTATTTGCCTTCTTCTTATGAGCCCAATTTCCCCCTCTTAATGCTGAGGCTGTTGTCCACCAGGTTACACTTGCCGTTACAAGTGTTCTTTGGAGTTCTGTGGATTTTGAAAGCTTGGTCTGTGCATTTGGTTGCTGTTCAAATGTAACTTAAAAGGCAAAATGATAATGCTTAATACCGCTTTCAGCATGAGGGGAAGCAGATCAAAGGGGAAAGGGAGGCTGTAGGCCCACAAGGATTCTCAGCATTAATTAAAATCCCCAGTGGAATGACCCAAGCAAGCAAAAACATTGTGGGGGGCGAAATCCCCCCATTGACCCCCTACCATGACTCTGACAATCAGCATGGCAGGGAGGAGGTTCATAGCTTTCCAAATGTCACATACCAATTGGATTTGCCTTAGCTGGCACTCTTGTCTCATGGAAGGAGCAAGCACTGGGCCAAATTCTCATGATTATATTATTTGAAGGCTCAGGGCAGGCACTGATGCAATACAAAGAGGGAACCAAACGGTTAAAAGACTAATTGCTCTTTAGTGATCATAGAGGTTAAGAATGAGCCCCTAATTATGTAGGAATTCTTTATTCTCCTTTGAACTCATCTCAGTCTTATAGGGCTAAACTATAGATGGCATGGCAGTAGATCCCTATGTGAAGGTATCCTAGATACATATAGAATACATACTGTATATAAACAAGGGACCTAAGCTACCTCAGAGGTTGGTTCAAAATATGAGAAAACGTTATTAATTATATTCTCAACTACCAAGGACAGATCAAGAAGGTTATCAGTTTTTGTTTTAGGGAAAATGCTTTTTATCATATTGTCAATTTTTGTATTAATTTTATTTGTATTTATGAAAATATTTCTGTAGTGTCTTTCATGTGCAGCAACAAGGCATAGATTAATTATGGATTATAATTACAATGCAGATATATATCTGCACTATCTAGGTTAGTTGTACTGTACTGAATTTTGAGTATATCATAGGCATAAATGGCTGTGGTTGCTAAATTGCATTTTGACTGCAATTTATTGCTCACTATTTCACAGGTGAAACATGTATTTAAGGCCATTGGTGACAAAAAACCTTTAAACTATTGATTACTAGCCTTCATTTCTCACCTCAAAGGACCCTTTCCAGCTTAACGGAATACTTTTTTCTTTGTAGGTGACTACTAAGTGAATAGAAAGCATAAAATCACCCATGTGCCAGGCTGTTTTGCTTTTGTGCAATCATAGTTTGAGGCTGCAGCATTCATGGAATAAGCCAGCAGAGAAGATTACGTTTGGAAAGACTCATGCTATAATTAAGTGAATTATAGTAGGTCTGCTGATGAATTGTGCAAGCGGGCATTGCTACAACACCAACTGTGTGTAGATATGAATGGCTGGGTTTTTTATTTTTTATTTTTGGGTAATGTTAGAATGACTGTAAGGGTTACTATTATTCCATTAAGCTTTAGTAATTAATCCTGCTGTTTTTCACTTTGAAAAAACGGCAATGTTATTCTTAAATGGAATTGGGCGACACATACATTGTAGGGCAGCGTGCTTCCTAAAATCGCAATGCATACACAATATTTGTGCAGGCCTTTCTGTGCTATATTAAATGAGTAAATGCGGTCTTTTGTTTGCTTGTTTTACGTACGCACCATTTACTTTGTAATTTTCTTTCTTGCCTGCTTTGTTAACAGCCCAGGTTTGTTTGTTTTTTTAACTAGCCCCAAGATTCTCCCATTTGCAGGGCAGAATTCAATCAAAGGGCCAGAGATTCCAGCATGCATTTATACATTCCTTCGGGGCATTTTTTGCAAGGGAGGTTGTTGTGCTTTTAAAGGTACTTGATAAGAGACCTGCACCACCAACCCCAGACCTGCACCACCAACCACCATCATGCATTAGTCTAGAAGGTATTTGGGTGTACATGTTCCTGTACCACCCGGTACCACCATTTATCCAAGCGAAATATCTGACCATTTGTAGCATACATTATAAATCAGGATGTCACTACCAGACAATCAGATTTGAACATTCCTCACGTAAAGCCGTTTGCCTACGGTATACACCAAAGGAGTGCATCACTTAGCTGTGTTTATGAGCGGTGATATGCCTGGTCTTTCTGTCGGAGCTCAGATAATCTGTTGTCTGTTTATCTCAATGTGAGTTCAAGGATTTACTGGCATTGCCTGTTTCTCATGAGTTACTTTCCGATGAGTTGTAATTGGAAATAAGTAATTTTTTAACACTTGGTTAATAAGACGAGACAAGATTTTGTTTGGTCCGACAGACGATGAGAGAGGTTATTTTTTGCTGCTGCTTTTTGCCCTTTGAACTGTCATCCTTTCTGAAACTTCATGAAACACGACTTGATTGAACGTGTTTATAGGGAACAGCTATCCAGTTGCCTGTCATTTTCACTGCCTTGTTAATTTAGAACAAATCTCACCTACAACAGCATTGCTTACCCACTTTGTGATATTACTAAAGTATTTTCCTTCTGCCTTAGCAATAATCCAGCACACAAAACCCTTCTCAAAAAATGAATTACAGTGGTACCTCGGGTTACATACGCTTCAGGTTACAGACTCTGCTAACCCAGAAATAGTATCTCAGGTTAAGAACTTTGCTTCAGGATGAGAACAGAAATCGTGCTCCGGCGGCGCAGTGGCAGCTGGAGGCCCCATTAGCTAAAGTGGTGTTTCAGGTTAAGAACAGTTTCAGGTTAAGAACGGACCTCTGGAACGAATTAAGTACTTAACCTGGTACCACTGTACATCTTTTAGATTTGCACCAGTATTCTGCCCATTCCAGTTGCCAAATTTGACATCTTTTTTCCTTTCATTATGTTACTAATAGATTTTTTTAAAAGAAACAGTGCATTTCTAAAAATGGAAAGATTTCCATGGAAAAATATTTGTTTGAATTTTTTTCTACACATCACTGGATAGAAAGATTTTCCTTGTTGTTGTACCATATAATGACATTTTCAAAACAGATAAATGGAATAGTGGTATTTTGAAATACACTGGTTGAAGGCTTCTTCTGTACCTGGATAAATGCATGTGAAGAGATAAAAATTACCAATGTTGGACTGTGCATTCCTATAGCAGCTTTACAACCATCTGTATGGACAGTTCAGACCAAGGAATGGCTCTCCAACCATAGAAAACCATTCCCAACGTCACTGGTAGATAGATTCCTAGACCTAGATTCCTCTCTCTGCATTGTATAACTGCAAGGGGATCTAAAGGCACGATCCAAACACATCTCATGAATGTGACACTATATTTTAAAATAGAAGTATGTGGATTATTTGTGACAAATGGGTTCAACGCTTGCTGAAATGTTAGCTTTGTCGTGTGTTTATTTTGCTTCTTAACAGCAGTAATGGGCGTCATGGTTTGGTGTTTACATGGTTTGACTTGTGGCTGTCTTGTGTGAAATCACATTGGTCTACTACTGAAAGCAGAATTCGGCCTTTTTATGTGTGGCAGGGCATTCTGTAAGACTGTGTTTGAAGATCGCCATATTGTCTACAGTCATACCTCATGGTATGTCCGCTTCATGTTACGTTCATTCAGGTTATGTCCTGCGGCGACCCGAAAGTACCGGAAAGGGTTACTTCCAGGTTTTGCTGCTCCCGCATGCGCAGACATGCAAAATGACGTCACATGCTTGCGCAGAAGCGGCGAATCGCAACCCACGCGTGTGCAGACGCGCTGCTGCGGGTTGCGTTCTTTTCATGTTGCGAATGGGCCTCCGGAACGGATCCCGTTCGCAACCAGAGGCACCACTGTACTTGCTGTTTGATACAAAAGTAAGGACACAAGCTGTATTGCTTGCTTTCAGGGTGTGAAAGTGGACAGTTTCGTTGTGGAAATGGACGCTGTATCCCCGCCGACTGGAGATGTGATGGAGCAAGGGACTGTTCGGATGACTCCGATGAAGCTGGCTGCCGTAAGTGAAATTAAGCTCATTCAAAACGTGTGTGTACCCATGCCCTGTGCTAAAAAATAAAATCTAGCCATTGCTATTAGCGTAATGGCCACTAGCTTAGATGATTTAGAAAAAGAAGATGAATTCACGCAGGATAGATCTACCAGTGGCTGTTAAGCCACAATAATTAAATGATTTTTTTTCCTGCCCGGAGACTGTTGTTCTTGTGTTCTGCTTGTGTATAGTCAGGTCTAGTCAGGCTAGTCATGTTTAGAAGCAGAATGGTGGACCAGGTGGACCTTTGGTCTGACCCAGCAAGGCTGTTTTTTACTTTTGTGTGGAAGGCACTTTAACCACCCCTACCCTTGTAGCCTCTCAGACTTTCCACCATCTTCCAGCATGTGGCATAGTGAGCATTGCCGCACTTCTACAATTATGCTGAGAATTGCAAGGAAGCAGAGAGTGCTTACTGAATGGCTGGAGACTATGGAGGACCTCAGCACAATGTTTGTAGAGGAGCTGCATAGAAAAAGGAGATGTAGAACCTTATTTGGATTGGTGGCTGGTTGTGGAGTCTCTCAGGTGGACTCTACAATTGCCCCATGATGTCATCATACAGCTTTATAGATTTTATTTAAGTAATTTTATTTAGCTTGTGGACTGAAGCTGGTGGCTTGACATGCCTCCAGTTGGACTGAGATAAGGGGGAAAGACTATTAATTCAAGGAGTAAAACAGTAAATAGAATTTGTCATGTTAGAGTACTGGTTGATAAGTGCTTCTATATAAAAGTCAACACCCACATGGGAGCATCCTCCTCCTCCTTGTCTTATTTCAGAGAACTGGGGGTGCTGAGGGAGGAAGAGGAGCCCTTGTTTCCTTAACCCTAGTGGGATGACAGATAAAAGCTATGTAATGGAATAGCCATAACTCCCATTTGTAAGAGGTAGCTGTGGCTGGCAGAGCTGTTGGGAGAGGGAGGAGAGATAGCTTCATCTGAGATGCAGAGTTGTGAGTCTTTTGTTTATCGGCAGAACTTAGAAGTTTTGAGCTAAGACTTTATCCAAATAAATGTAACCATGTTTACCCTCCTGTCAGTAGAGTTATCTGATCTTGTAATGGATGTCTAGGTCTTATTGTGAGGTCTGTTGACTGGTTGAATCAACTGAGTGATTAAGTCTGTTATATATGTTTCCTTCTGGGTCTGTTTTGCTTTGGCTTTTTCTTACAGTCTCCCGTGTCTCTTGGATTATGAAACGTTGTCAGCAATGAGGGCTAGGTGGTAACATGAAGTGTTAATTGAGAAGAGGTGCTATATGAAGTCAGTTAAAGTCAGAATAAGACAGGCATAGTGAGGTATTTAAGGTTTAAGAAGAGAAGGAAGTTGCTTTCCATCCGTTCATGGTATGTTTAGGGAATTAGTATTTGTAGGACTCTCTGGAACTGGGTATTCCAGGACTCTGGGACACACATCTGTTGACTATGATGTCTGCTCCCTCATGCACCTGTTTGACTTACGTATGTTGACATTGACAGCGTGGCTGTATTTCCTTATTAGAGATCACTGCTGGTTTATAAGATAAACTGAGGATAAAACTGGAGAACTTTGTCAGAAGCAAATTAAAGTTTTTGTCTCTGTTACTGTGACATCGGAAAGGTGTCTTCCAGTCTAGCCCAGCCAAATGGCATGACAAAGCTAGCATACTTGCACCTAGAGCATATTGTTAAGACTTGAAGCCATTTTAGTAGCTAAATCTCTTTATTTACCTAACATCCAAGCTGGTGGTTTCAAACATTATTTGCTTACCCTCACTAGCACATCCCACCTGTGACGGAAATCAGTTTCAGTGCCAGAGCGACGGAGAGTGCATTCCTCTGCCATGGGTATGTGATGATGAAGACGACTGTGAAGATGGCTCTGATGAACGTCAACAATGTCGTAAGTTATGAACTAGCAGTGACTCCTATAGCTCAGTTGTACAGCACGAATGTTTTGTATACAGAAGGTTCCATGTTGAATCCCTGTTGTCTCCCAGGTACAGCTGGGAAAGACTCCAGTCTGAACCTTGGAGAGCTCCTGCCAATCAGAGTAGACAATAGTGAATTAGATGGACTAGTGGTCCAATCTGATAGAAGGTAGCATCCTATTTTACCCATTAAGTGACCTTTCAAGCCTTTGTTGATGGGTGGGTTGTGGGTTTTTATCTTTGTGAGTTGCTTTAAGACTTTTTGTGGAAAGAAGCTAACCTTTGGACTTCGTTTTAGGGACCTTAACAGTGCAATCATAAATTCAATCCAAAACGTAAGTGAAATGGGAAGAAGAGCAACTAACCTCACAAGAGTTGCTAGGATGCATTTGGATGGATAAAGAAGTGCAATTACTTGCCCTGAAGTTTAGGGTCCAGGAGGGCTTGTTGTGGATTTATGTTCAGACAATGTTCAAATTTTTCCTGTGCTCCTGTTATTTACGGGAATTGCTAAGCCAACCCAAATTCTGCTCAGATACTCACTTTCTGGGAACTAATTTCCCCAGTTGTGCTGCAGATCAAGATTTGGACTATTGACCAAGGATAAGACTTTCAGATTATTATTATTTTTAGCACGCTCTAGAAGAGAAAGACAAGCTCACCTTGTTCTTTGTCCTCATCACCCTTTGACTAGGGGCTACTGCCACAAATAGTTACACATCTACTAAGGAATCAGTAAAGGGCAAAATCCAGGCATTTCTAAGCCATCACTGGACTAAATCATGACACTTGCTTTAGTTTTGCACGTCTACACATTAACTCAAGACCTTTGGGAAGTGGCTGTAAAGCAAAGTCCTGCTTCTGTTTTCGAGTCATTTTCAGGAAGATGCACTTGTTGCTTGCTGTGTGGTCACCCAACTATTGTACTAGAGAGCAAGCCACACTTTGGACACTCACGAAAGGTAGCCCAGTGTTACTCTTACCATCCACTCACAGAACCATAAGTGTTAAAAGTGACCTCAAAGACAGTCTAGTCCAACCTTCTTCTGATACAGGAAACCTACTGTTACAGCATCATCTCTCTCACCTGGCCATTGTACCACAGTGAACAGGGGCTGTTCATTCTTCTCCTTCAGGCTGATGTTTAGCGGGTTCCTATGAACGCGGGTGGCGCTGTGGGTTAAACCACAGAGCCTAGGGCTTGCTGATCAGAAGGTTGGCGGTTCGAATCCCCACAACGGGGTGAGCTCCCGTTGCTCCGTCCCAGCTGCTGCCAACCTAGCAGTTCACAAGCATGAAGTGCAAGTAGATGAATAGGTACCGCTCCCGCAGGAAGGTAAACGGCATTTCCGTGCGCTGCTCTGGTTCGCCAGAAGCGGCTTAGTCATGCTGGCCACATGACCTGAAAGCTGTACGCTGGCTCCCTCGGCCAGTAAACAAGATGAGTGCCGCAACCCCAGAGTCGTCTGCGACTGGACCTAATGGTCAGGGGTATCTTTACCTTTACCTTTATGACCTTTACCTTTACCTTTATGACCTTTATGAAGGATTTTATCAGTAATAGTTGATAAGTAATGGCCGCAGCCAACTGCACATTGTTTGGATTTGTTCATCAGAAATATGACTGCAAATCCCTTCTAAGGCTCTGAAATGTTCAAAGTGAATCCATCTGCATACAACAGGGCCATAGTGACAGCGTTGTTTTTTCCTGTTCAGTTTTTGTTCTGAGAGCGAGGACACATAATTCAAGTATTCGCAGGGCATCCTTTGCAGTAGGAATGGTGGCAGCAGGTGTTCCTCCAGCTGGTGTTTTATCTTTTGTGATAAAACTGAGGAGAGAAGTGACTGATAAGTCCTTGGACCACCTCATAAAGGAATCGAGTTTGCAAGCATAACACGAAATTGGGCGACAGTGCATCTTCGGAGGCATCCAGATTAGCGCAGTTTGGAACCGTCACACCAGATTTGGCAACAGTATATTCAGAGCCTTCCAAATCTGTGCTGTTTGGAATGGCTTGGTCTGCCATCTTGATCCAAAATGGCACCCAATATCAAGCGTAGATGAAAACTGCCTCTGCCACCTCAGACAGACAAACCATTTTACAAAATACATAGTAGAAAATAGAATAAAGTAAAAAAAAAAAAAGGATACAGAGAGAGATAGGAAACAGCTTCAAACAGAAAAAGTAATATTTTCTCTCTCTGTATAAGTGATGCACTTCTAAGCAAACTGTGTTTTGCAGCTGGGCGAACATGTTCCAGTCAGCAGTTTACATGTACAAACGGACAGTGTATCTCAGGAGAATACAGGTGCGATCGAGTCAAAGACTGCACAGACGAAACAGACGAGAGAGGCTGCCGTGAGTACTTTTCAATCTTTAGCACTAGATTTGGTTTCATCCCTTGTCTCGCTGGCATTTTAATCAATTTGTAAGATTAAGAGGTTTGTTGATGGACAGAAATGGCCACAATATGCTTCTTGTTATCAAAATTTCATTGCAGATTCTTTCATGGATTAGTGTTGATGCTCTTATAACAGCTACATTGTTTTAAGACTTATTACCTGAATTATTGCTATGTTGTGGGGTATGGTTTGTAAGAATCTCGCTCTCCCTCCCCCTCCCTCCCTCCCTTCTTTTTTTCTGATGCTAAACAAAGAGATAACAGCCCAAAGTTAGCATAAGCAGTTTGCTTTGGAAAAACAAGTATATGCAGTTGGGGACACCAGCCAGAGGTGGGCCTACCATATAGTGTTGAACTCTAGCTCCCATCAACTGCAACCAGCAAGGCCAGGGGTCAGGGATGATGGGAGTTGTAGTCAAGCAACATATTCTGGAGGGGCACAGTTTCCCCATCCTTGACATAATCTATGGACTTTGAATTTTGGGTGTAAAACAAACATTTCAAAGAACCCCATTATTCAAATGAAGATCAAGTACTTTTTATTTAGGCTACAGAAAGCGAAATGCTTCTTTCCCAGTTTGATACAGAAATTGAGCGAAGGCACTGGGAGTCATGTAGAAGTGCTAAAGCACTAGGTGTATTGAAGCCAGAAAATAGAGACTGTGGATTTCAGGAGCAAAACCAGCCTGCTGTGTCCGCTGTCACTGTGTAGAGTCCTTCTTGAAGGGTCCTTGTTGAATGATATTGTTGTGTAAGAAAAGACTAATTATAACACAGGACAGAGGCTGCATTTTTCAAAGGGATGCTTATAGTACTTTTAAGCTACTCTCAATTTGCTTTTCTGGCATACCTGACAGATATTGAGAGTGAATTAGTTTTGCCATGAAACAGATTGTGAGGCAGGTGCCCCCCACCTGCCTAGGACATAACCACATATTGTTTTCTTTGGAAGTAGGTAACAAAATCTAGGCCAAAGTAAACATAGGATGTTGGAACCTGTGGTTGTCAGGTGGTGAGCACCAGCCACATCAACCTGCCATTCCTGTTTTGATACCCACTTTTGTAGTGCTTGGTGATAGTATTTCATACATAGAAGATGGAGTTTGCCATGAGTTCTGCATCTGTAGCAAGTGATAAAATAGCTGAAGCTAGACGTTGAAACTCATCTGTAGTGGTATTTAATATATATTTTTAGAATGACTGTGAACATATAGCCTGGCCTCAGTACAGGCAGGCTAGAAAGGAAAGTAGCCCTCTTCATCCCCTTAGCTCAGCATTTTCAAACCTTGGGTCTCCTCTGAGCCAAAGCTCAGAGATAGTGTTAGTGGTAGCCCAACAACATCAGCAGACCCAGGGCTGGGTGAAGCTTCCTTAGCCAATTCCCTACCGGATTGGAATATTCTGCAACTTTATCTATGAGGCAAAAAACATTTGAATGGCTTGCACAAGGAAAGATTGCATTTATGAAGAGCCAACAGCCTTTTATCCCTTTCATTCGCTAAAATCAATAACGTATCCAAAACGGTAAGCGGTTCAGACACAAACTGGAATAAATGGCATCCAAGACAAGCCAGCTTGGAATTTTCCCATGTAACAGAACCACAGACAACCTCAAAGTCCGTAAGCAGCGCTAAAGGCTATGAGTATGCCAGTGGCTTAAGGAGCCAAGTACTAGGGCTGGAAGAAGTTTCATATCTTGGCAAGTGTGGCCTTTATAGGAGAAAATAGTTTTTAATGTGCCTTTAGTAGAGGAAAACTTGATTACTTGAAAGCATGTTTTTGTTTCTTCTTTTCTTAATGATTAAGTGTCTTTAACTTATTTCCCATTGTTTCCACACCATTTATGATTTCCACCCTTTTGATTGACAAATGAGGGTCAGCCCAGCTAGTCATGACAAGAGTAGGCTAAAAAGAAACGAGCAGCAGAGAGCTTATGGGGATTACAGTGTAATCGTGGACATCTGCTTGCATCATTTGCTTATTAAACATGGGCTCTGAGTACCATGCCTTATTGCCTATTGTTCATTATGGCCCGGTGTTATCCTACGCAACAGTGTTAACTACCAGAGTGGGTATGACAAACAACAACAACAATATTGTGTGTTGTATGTCTGTGAAACAATTTACGTACGTACATTAGACCAATGGTGGAACCTTAAGGATGTTAGTTTGGACAAACCACTCTGTGTTTCCCAAAACTGTAGATAAAGGTAGTCTATAGGAACATAACTATTAATTGTGGAATTTCTGAAAGATGCATTATGAATGGGTGACATCTCTACTGCCTTCCTTACTACATTCTGCTTCCTGCCCTGATATTCTCATAGCCCTGTGATAAAGGTTTTTCTTCCCTCTGGTCAATAATGAATCTCCAATAATGATTTCTATTCACCATTTCCGTGAGTTCTAAGAACAATTTCTCATCAACGTGCCTTAGAGACAGTTCATTTATCCAGCAGAATTAGGCCACTGTGGTTCCTTCCAGGTGTTTTGGACTGCAATTCTCATCAGCCCCAGCCAGCATAGACTATGGTGAGGTATGATGGGAGTTGTAGTCCAGCAGCATATGAAGGGCACCGGGTTGGCTATGCTTTAGTCAGTGGATTTAATTGAATTCTGTAGTTTTTGCTAAACTTTGTCAGTGAAGCACGAAAATTAAAGTGTAAAAGTTCAAAAGTACTCTGTTTAATTTTAAAGCCCGCTCCCAGCCAAATCAGTTAAGTGGGCCTGTCATTGCTTTAAGGTGATTAGTTTCGCACAGCAGTGTGGGAGACCCAGGGTTAATGCCTGATCTCCGTTTAGTAATCCTTGGACCAATAAATCCTGGGGTTGTTACAGAGTGGTAGACTCAGCCTTGGACTGAGGGAAGGCTTCATATCTTTCAGCAACAGTCATTATGACTAATTAAAGGGTTGGTGTTGACAAACCTTCTTTTTTTTTTTTTTTTTTTAAATATTTTTTATTGCTTTGTTTTCCAGGGTCAAAGTACAACATTAATACATCGTCAATAACACAACAAGAGCTTTTTTTTTTTTTTTTCAAAGTAAAAAAAACAAAAAAGAAAAAGATTCACTTTTTCAGATCCTTTTTCAACATCAACTGGACTTCCCCACATCTTCCATCCCTGCTTTCTTTACAATAAAAATCAACAGCAAATTAAAACCTTGTTTCATGTGTATTTGTATTTTCATCTACTTATTTACTCTAAAAGTTAAACTTTTCTCAAACATAACTTAGTTTTAATCATTTCCGAATCTCAATACTGAAGCTTGTTTTTCTCAAAACTTAGCAAATTCTCAACATTCATATAACTTAAAATGTTTTTGTAAATAGTCCTTAAATTTTTTCCAGTCCTCTTCCACTGCTTCTTCTCCCTGGTCTCGGATTCTGCCGGTCATTTCAGCCAGTTCCATGTAGTCCATCAGTTGCGTATGCCATTCTTCCAGTGTGGGTAACTCCTGTGCTTTCCAGTATTTGGCTATAAGGATTCTTGCTGCTGTAGTTGCATATAGAAAGAAAGTTCTATCTTTCTTTAGCACTCTCTGGCCCACAATGCCCAGGAGGAAGGCTTCTGGTTTCTTATGAAAGGTATACTTAAATACCTTTTTCAACTCGTTATAAATCATTTCCCAAAAAGCCTTCACCTTCGGGCATGTCCACCAGAGGTGAAAGAATGTTCCTTCAGCCTCCTTACATTTCCAACATTTATTATCAGACAAATGATATATCTTTGCAAGTTTGACTGGGGTCATGTACCACCTGTACATCATTTTCATAATATTTTCTTTTAAGGCACTACATGCCGTAAATTTCATACCGGTGGTCCATAACCTTTCCCAGTCTTCAAACATAATGTTGTGTCCAATATCTTGTGCCCATTTTATCATGGCTGATTTAACTGTCTCATCTTGAGTATTCCATTTAAGCAACAAGTTATACATTCTTGAAAGCACTTTCGTCTTAGGTTCAAGTAGTTCTGACTCTAATTTTGATTTTTCCTCCTGGAAACCAATTTTTTTGTCCTTTTTAAAAATCTCTAAAATTTGGGCATAATGAAACCAGTCTCGCACCTTTCCTTTCAATGTTTCAAAGCTCTGCAACCTCCAAGTGTCCCCTACTTTTTCTATTATTTCACAATATTTTGCCCAGCCACCCCCCATATTAAGTATTTTTGTGGCCTTAGCCTCTATTGGTGACAGCCACCTCGGAGTTTTGTTTTCGAGTAAGTCCTTGTATTTAGTCCAGACAATAAACAAAGATTTCCTGACAATATGGTTTTTAAATAGCTTATGAGACTTTACCTTGTCGTACCACAGATATGCATGCCATCCAAAAGCATTGTTGAACCCTTCCAGATCTAGGACATCAGTGTTTTCTAACAAAAACCAATCTTTCATCCAGCAGAGGGATGCAGCTTCATAATACAACCTTAAGTCCGGCAGGGCAAATCCCCCTCTTTCCTTTGCATCTGTTAATATTTTAAATTTTATTCGGGGCTTTTTGCCCTGCCAGACAAACTTCATAATGTCCCTCTGCCACTTTCCAAAACACTCCACCCTGTCCACGATCTGCAGGGCCTGAAACAAAAACAGCATTCTTGGCAATACATTCATCTTAACTGCTGCAATTCTTCCCAACAAGGAAAGTTTCAATCTTGACCAGATTTCTAAGTCCTTTTTAATTTCAGACCAACATTTTTCATAATTATCTTTAAACAAGTTCAAATTTTTCCCAGTCAAATTAACCCCCAGGTATTTCACTTTTTTAACCACATTTAGCTCCGTTTCCTTCTGAAACCCCTCTATTTCTAAAAGGTGTCAAGTTTTTCACCAAAACCTTAGTTTTCTGTTTATTTAGCTTGAATCCCGCCACCCGACCAAACTCAGAGATTAGTTCTAAAACTCTTTTTGTACTGGGTTCTGGCTCCTGTAATGTCAAAACCAAATCATCTGCAAAGGCCTTCAGTTTATATTGTTTTCCTCCGACCTGTATTCCTTCCACCCGCTGGTCCTTCCTAATCAAGTTCAGCAACACCTCCAGGACGGAAATAAATAGCAAGGGTGATAGGGGGCACCCCTGTCGTGTTCCTTTTTCAATTTTAAACTCCTCTGTCACCACATTATTTACTATCAATTTAGCTTTTTGTTCTGAATAAATTGCTTCAATACCATTTTGAAACGCCCTTCCCACTCCCATCCCTTCCAAATTTTTCTTCATAAATTTCCAAGATATGTTGTCAAAGGCCTTCTCCGCATCTATGAATATCAAAACTGCTTTCGTATTCAAGTTTGTCTGTAGTAGTTCCAGGACATCCACAATGTTCCTAGTGTTATCAGACAAATGTCTGCCGGGGAGGAAGCCTGCTTGGTCTTTATGAATTACTTCATTTAAAACTTTTTTCAATCTATTTGCCAAAATATCAGCAAAAATCTTGTAATCCACATTTAGGAGTGAGATAGGACGATAGTTCTTAAGTTGAGTCTTTTCGGATTCCAATTTTGGTATCAAAGTAATGAATGCCTCTTTCCACGATTCTGGTGCCCCCTTCCCCTCCATAATTTGGTTGCATACCTCCATCAGTGGTTGAATCAAATATTCTTTCAATGTCTTATAATACTTGGAGGTAAGTCCATCTGGGCCCGGGGATTTGCCTAATTGCATGTTCTGAATGGAATTTTCAATTTCCTGTTGTGTTATTTTATAGTTCAGGGCTGTTTGTTTATCTTGTGTTAATTTTTCCAGGCCGTAGCTTTTTAAAAATTTATCTATCTCAGTCTCCACTTGGGGTCCTTGGGTATACAATTTTTTAAAATATTTCTGGAAACACTTTCTAATTTCCTCTGGTTTCTGAATACATTCTCCTTCAACCTCTAGATTGGTAACAAAGTTCAATTTTTGTCTCCTTTTCAGCTGCCATGAAAGCAGCTTCCCACATTTATTTGCCGATTCAAATGATCTTTGTCTCATCTGTTTAATTTTCCATTCAACTTCTTGATTTATCAGTTTCGCATATTGTGCTTGATGGAATTTTATTTCTCTTAAAACTTCTTTTGATTTTGGGTTAAGTCTCAACCTTCTCTCTCCGTCCTTTATCTTTTCCAAAATCTTGTCCTTTTTACCATTCCAGAGTTTTTTCCTAATAGTGTTCTGTTGTATCAGAAAACCTCTCATAACAGCTTTACTTGCGTCCCAGATTGTTTTCTTTTCCACCGAAGTGTTCAAATTTATTTCAAAGAAGTCTTTCATCGTTTTTTGGGCCTTCTTTACAATCTCCTGATCTCTAAACAAAGAGTCATTCATTCTCCATCTGAAGGATCCAGCTGGTGTGAGTCTCAAATCCATTTTCAAGGCGTTATGGTCGGAGCAAGTTTTGGGGCAGATTTCAATCTTTTTGGTCTTAGGTGCCAGTCCTCTAGATATCCAGATTTGGTCGATTCGTGTCCAAGATAGGTGGGCCTCAGAAAAGAATGTTCCCTCTTTACCTAGAGGGTTCTTTACCCTCCAAATGTCAATCAAGTCCATATTGTCTGTAAGTTCAAAAAAAGTCTTTGGTAGTCTGCCATCTTTGGTCAAGTTTTGGTTTTGTGACTTGTCCATATGTGTGGAGACAACCCCATTCATATCTCCCATCAGAATGATGTTATTATAGTCAACATGGTCCAGCATTGTCTCATGCAGCTTCTTGTAAAATTCTGATTTCCCCTCATTCGGTGCGTAGATTCCTACTATCAGGAATTTTTCTCCTTGTGTTTGTATTTCAATCGCCAGAATTCTTCCTTGTTCATCTTTAAACACAAATTTTGGTGCTAGGCTCTCCTTAGCATATATCACTACTCCTCTTTTCTTGACTTTGTCTGATGAAATAAATTCTTGGCCTAGTCTCTTGTTAATTAATACTCTTCTGTGGAGCCTAGTCACATGAGTTTCTTGAAGACAAATGACGTCTAGTTGTTCTTTCCTCAATATATGAAAAATCCTTTTCCTTTTTTCAGGGGAATTTGCACCATGAATGTTCCAACTGAAGAGCTGCAGAGACATCCTGGATCAGTTTGTCAGCCAATAGGGCTGTCTCCCTTGTCGTCTATTCCTGGAGGTGGATCTTTTTGACCAGGCAAGGGGGGTGGCCAGGTACCTGCTGTTCCTTTCCGAAGGTCCTCCCCGTGATCGTTCAGGAACTTTTCTTGCTCCTCCGCTGTTCTGATTCTTACCTTCTTCTCTTTCCAGTTGAAAGATAGGCCTTGGGGGAATTCCCACCTGTAAGGAATTGTGTTGTTTCTGAGTAATCTTGCCAGATCTTTATATGTAGTTCTTAAGTCCAACAGCTGTTTTGGTATGTCTCTGAAGATTTCTGCTGTCTTTCCCTGTATCACCAGTGAATTTTTGAAATGTAGGCCGAGTATATTATCTTTTTCTTGCTTAGATCTCAATATGACCAAGCAATCTCTTGGTTTATCCTTTTTGGCCACTCTTCCCAGTCTAAAGGCGGTGACAATTTTAAAGTCCTTCTCTTCTGCCAAACCCCAGAACTTGGATATTTCTGCAGTCAAAAAGCTGATCAAGTCTTCCTTTTCTGATTCTGGGATATTTCTAAGCCTAAGATTGCTTTCTTTGCTTTTCAGTTCCGCCATAGACAGGTAGGCCTGCTGTTCAGTAACTTGTCTACTCAGTGGTCTTACTTCTCCTCTTAGTTCCTCTATCCTTTTTGTATTTAGGTCTGCTTTTGCACTTGCTTCCTCGGCTAATTTTCGACTCTCTGTTGAAGTCTTTTCAATATTTCCTATCGCCTGTGTATTTTGAGCAACTTGGTCTGTCAATTTATTAATTGTAGCTGTCACCTGATCAAATTTAGCCGCTTGTTCATCAGCTTTTTTATTTAAAGCTGCCAGTTGGTCCAATATTTCTTTAGAGATAGGGTCTAGCCCTCCTGCAGCCATATCTTCCAAAACTGGCTGTTTAGATTGTCCTTCTTGCAGACCCGTCACAATTGGGACTGATGACCTACGATGCTGCACAGGCAAAGTTAATTGCAATAGTTCAGCTTGTTTTGCTTTTTTGCCGGCCCTTGTTTTTCCTGCACCACTCATTCCACAGCTGTCTATGTTTCAAGGTCAAATTGTAAATCCCATGGGAAAGGCAATCCAAAAAGTAAACAACCAGACACACAAAAAAAAAGTAAATTCCAAAACAACCAGCAGTTCTCAGAGACTTATAGTTCTACAATCCAGCAGGGGGAGCACCCCAGAAGTTAGAGAGGAAAGATGGAAATTTTCCTTTAAGTTCCCAAGTAGGGTAAATCCAAAACAGAGGGGGGGAACCCTCTAAATTCCCTTTAAACTGCAGAGTATAGAAAATCCTTGCAAAGGTGCTTGCAACAGTTCCTTTCTTGTAACTTGCAGAATAGCCCACTGAAACTTTGTATCCCTGTACACAGTCACCACAGTCTGATGTTACTTTGTATCCAGCCAGCCCGAGAGCTGGGTCTCTTAACATTTATAATCCACAAAAGGGAAAGAGGAATAACCCAAACTCTGTCCACTTATAGTACAGTCTTAATTTGTCTTTAACTTTTGACAGTCCGAATTCGCAGGGTAAATTCCAGGTTCTTTTTAACTCCTTTCCATGCTTCCGTTTTAAAAAGACTTTGCTCAGCACTTTAAACAGGGACGGAAGACTGACTTCCTTTTTAGCGTCTCCCGCTTTCAGCCGAAATTCACAATTTTACTGTTCAAATAAAGTCTCAAATCTCTTACTCACGAGTATGTTGTTTCCAATCAAATGTTCAAAGAAGAAAGGTCAGCGCTCATCAGCAGCAGCCGCGCGGCTTCACTTCCGCGGAAAGAGCGATGGATTCACAGCACCGCTACCCCCTCCACGTTCCGGAGCCCCTTACGGGGTCCCTTCTACGTTTCCGAGGTAGCTCCTGGTACCCGCCGAATCCCACGGCCACGGGCTCACTCTACCCGTGGATTTTCTGAATGGGTCGTCGCTGTGCCGTAGCGCACGACCCTTTTCCGCGGAGCCCCTCTTCAGCAGCTGAAGAGGACCGCCATTGCCGTTTCGCGCCGCCTCCGGAAGTCCCGTGTTGACAAACCTTCTTAATCAACAGAAGGGAGGTGCCTGTTAGTGTGGGGTCTTAAAGATAGGAGCGTTGCGCTGATTATGGGAAACCTAATGGCAGCAAATATCAAAAGTGTGCTAATGTTTTGGAGGGCATACAATGTGGATAAAGTGACAAACAATATGAGCCCCTCATAGCCCTCTTTTACCACACTCTGTTCAAAGAATCTTTCATGTGGCAGGATCTTCAGCCCCGGAAAGATCTGTCTGCACTGATTTATTGATGCATCAAGGCCATTTCATAGGGTTCACTAATAGAGCAACGTACACCTCTTCTGCAAAATCTCTGTAGAAAAATGTCCCCTATGTCATGAGGCATGTGACTAGCTTCTGTATAAAATTCTCTTGCAAAAGCCGATGGACTGGGTTCAGCTATAATGCTCGATAGGAGTGAAGATAAATAGCAGTGCTTTGAAGTCAGAATTAAAGAATGGGACCCATGAACGAAAATACTGTCACCCAATAAAGACGAGGAGAGCTTTAAGGCAACGAGCTGCTGTTGAAACAACTCTGAAAATAAAGACATACAGAATTTGGTTTCTCCAGCAGAATTGGAAGAGCCTTTATTCTTTTTGGCAGTTGGCATTGCTGGAGGTAGGTTTAACTGTGTAGGAGATAAACAATGTTTCTGAATGAGGAATGATATTTAAGAGATTGGTCAAATGCACAATGCTCTGCAGTTACAGGCAAAGTAAAATGGAACAAGCAGATTGAAGGCCACAGCCCATTTTACTGCTAATGGGATTAACAGCAAGAAAAAACTACCCATGCAAAGGCTAAGATAAACATCAGACCAGTGTTTCAGCTCCAGTCCATTTAATTAGTGTTTCTGCTTCATAAAAATAATGGTTTTCTCCACTTACATAAATGCATTGCTCTGATTTAGAATCCTGGCTTCTCTCTCAAGAACATTTCAGATAAAACCATTGTGAAGAATGTAGAAGGAAAGCACGGAAATTAGCGTGGGTCTAATTCCCTGTAATTTGCCATTTTTATGGACAAGCATCTTAATGCACCAACTATGACTTGATATTTTGCTTCTGCGCTGTGCTGCTAAACTGTAGGGAAACTGTGGTTGGGCCAACACATTTTTGCTATGTGAATCAGAATGCCAACTGATGCCCAAATTAACTATGGCTGACACATAGTGTGCTGGTGCATGCTGCTGAAATCGTCGGTGTTTTGTTCCTCCTCCTCTGCTGCTGCTGTAGATGGTCTTTAGGACCAGGCACAAATCCAAGCATCATCAATGGCAAAGGAATATCACTGCTGGCATTTTCCACTTTTGGGGCATGTTGAGCATTCATGCTGTAGTATTCATGCTGTAGTAGTTGGAGCCCTCAGCTACACCAGGTTGAAGATTGGCCGAAGAATGTGTTAATGAAGCATTTCAACTGCACTGTCTACAACACCACATATACGTGCCACTGTCTCTGGAGCAGCTAGCAGCTGTTACAATATTGTCAAGATTAATCCCATTAGCCCCTAATGACCAGCTGTCCCCGATGATTATCCTGCCCTGGGCTCATAAGGTTTTACTACTGTTGCTTCATTTAGACAATGATTTAGAAACACAATAGGAAACGTTGGAACAAAAAACTGTGCTTTAAAAGTAAATCTGAAATAAAAATCTTCAAATGAATTAAAATAGTAATAGTTAATGAACTATGGGAAAGATTATGGGAAAACAATGCTATCGTAGTTATAGGTCTAGAGGTTCTGCAGCTCTGCAGTTGCAGGTACCCTTTGTTTGCAAAGCTTGAACCAGAAATAAGAAATGAATGACAACATCTGAATTCCCCCAGTCATCTGAACATGGGGAGCTGTATTTAAAGAAATTTTAAACTCATTGGTGAGAGGAGATCCTACACTGTGAGATCTTCCATTTGGTCAATCACATTTCCTTGTGGTGCTGAGAGAAGTAGGAGTGAGTGCGTGTACTAGCACTTTCCCCCAAACTCTTCCTAGGATTGTTCTGGGTAGGGCCAGCCCTACCATTAGGCAGAGTGAGGTTGCTGCCTCGGGCAGCTGATTTTGAGCATTGTGAAATTTTGCTGTTTGTTAGTTAGCAAATCACTAGTTATTTAATGTATTGGTTTTCTATTTCTGCTGCCAGGGAGGAAGAGAAGTGTTTGGGTGATTTTCTGCCATAAGTTCTAGAATAGCTTGACTGGCCTTGGATACCATACACCTTGACCTCAGTTGCCATTTGCTGCTCCGTCACAGACAGTGAAATGTCTTGGCTTGGTTTTGGTTCTGGGGAAGAAGTAAATAATGCCCAAGCAGACTTCATAGATTGCTTACAGTCTTGGGAAAACTGGTGGATGATTCAAGAGCTCAGTGGCAAAGAAGGACGAAGTCAGATGTTTCACAAAGCAACAATGAAAACAAAATTAAGTGACATAATGAACAGCTGGGAGGGGAATAGATAGCCCTTTAGATTAGGCATAGGCAACCTTTGGCCCTCCAGATGTTTTGGCCTACAACTCCCATCATCCCTAGCTAACCGGACCAGTGGTCAGGGATGATGGAAATTGTAGTCCAATACATCTGGAGGGATGAAGGTTGCCTATGCCTGCTTTAGATGATGATGGACCACAACTCTCAAAGATCTCTGATCATAGGCCATGGTGATTGAGGCTGATGGAAGCTGGAGTCCATCTGCCATCGTTGCTGATGTATAGCCTAACTGCTTCCTCTGATACATTAGAGTAAAGCATCTTTCCCCTTGCAGAGTACCCAACATGTGATCAGCTATCGTGTTCCAATGGAGCATGCTTTAATGCAAGCCAACGTTGTGATGGCAATGTGGACTGCAGAGACGCCTCTGATGAAACCAACTGCAGTAAGTACTGCGTATGCACACCATGGAGGATTCAACTGGTGTGCTTGGTCGTAATAACCAAAATGCTGGCATTTCTTTCTAGGCCACGTTCATGTGTTTGTCCTTCTTTTCAGCTCGTGGATGTTCCAACTCCCAGTTTCAGTGTGGAAATGGAGAATGTATCCCCCGAGCCTTTGTTTGTGACCACGATGATGATTGTGGAGACAGGAGCGATGAAAACTCTTGCAGTACGTCAGTCTTCACTTGGGCTTCTTTCACTACTTTACAGCTCAGAGATAGGGAACTTGTGGCTCGTCAGTTGCTGTTGGACCACAACTCCCACCATCCTTGATAACTGGCCATGCTGGATGGAGCTGATGGGAATTTGAGTTCAACGGCATCTGGAGGGCCACATCTTCCCCATACCTGACCTAGAGGCTGAGCTTGAATTAAGCATGAAATGTACTGTTTAGAATATTGGACAGCGTACCTGTGAGTTTTACCAGCAGTGGAGCAGGTTCACTCAAACCTGGACCATTTCAAACGTGTGTGTGTGTGTGTGTGTGTGTGTGTGTGCGTGCGCGCATGTACACTGAAGATTGATGATGCCCCGCTACTGAAATCCCTAGATGGGACATATCTCTGTCAACATAGCTAAGGTCAGTAACATGGGACAAAAATTCTTCCTACTTGTTGCTTTACGGTAGGTTAGAAATACTGGGGATGTTCTCCACTCTGTGCTCTTTGAAGGAAGATTTGTTTGGGGGCTGGAATGCAAGGCACCTCTGCTTCTTTCCTAAAGACAGTCTTTCTCCTGCCTTTGTAATGTGTGGTTGTGGGTCCCCTCATGGTCTGCTCTGCTCTACTGCTTTCATCCAGTTCAGCTGTCCGTGCTCCTGCTTGCAGGCCTGGTAGAAAAGAAAGAAGTTAAGAAGGCAGCAGAAGCCTTGGGCACTGAACCTTGGTGGTCTGAGCTTGCTCCAGCAAGTTTTATTTCCATGTGCACATGTCTAGAGTCCAGGGAGGTAGTGTGAAAAGTTTGGCATATGGGGAATTCTTTATTATTATTATTTTTTGCTGTTCTCTTCCTCAGCATATGCAACTTGTAAAGGGAATTTCTACACTTGCCCAAGCGGTCGCTGTATTCATCAGAGCTGGATATGTGATGGAGATGATGACTGTGAAGATAATGAAGATGAAATAGGATGCGGTAAGCAATGAAACAAGCTGGCTTCAAAAGTAGTGACATTTGCAAATATGACTTTTCTGCCCCTTCTGGGTGACGATTTATACAAATGCAGGTAGAAGATAACTTGCCATATTTTTGCACCCCCTTTTACAATGTCCAGTTTTAAAGCAATATGTAGCTTTTGTTACCAAGTTTAGTCCAGAACATTAGACTATGACATATCAATCCTCAGCTGCACTTTGGCACTCAAGATGTAATATCAGAAGTTTTGTTTAAACTCAGGGTGCGTTAGTGGGACAATGTGGTAAGTGATGAAATCATAATATACACTTAAAGGACAAGATCCTTAAAAAAATCTGTCTGCCACAAAACGCATAATACATGCCAGAAAGGTCTAATTCCTAGTTATAAAGATATGTATGTGGAACCCAAGACATATTTGTCAAAATGGTGTGACCATAGGCTGGCCTAAAGCAGAGGGACGTGAGGCCCTATATGCCATCCCAGTTGTTCAACTTGACAGATGTTTCTGAAATCAGTAAGAGTTCCACCATTTCACGCATACTGTTCCCCCCCCCCAAGAAACAGAAACCACTTCATCCATTTGATTTGTTACATTTGCAATTAGAGCATTTTAAGTTTACATTTCAACATACAATGTGTGATTATGAGTGATAACTATTTGCAAACGTGGAATATCTTACAAGCGGGTATATCAAGGAGCTGTGATTGGAGGCAGCCATTGCCTTGTTGGCAAACCCAGGTTCATTTCTGCATAATGTGCGAATTCGTCTCTGGAAATAATAGAAAAGTTTGTTTTCTTAAGTACCATGAAGCTGAAAGAGAGAGGCAGAAAGAAGTAAAAGATTGGCTGATGGAGGCTTTTCTAGTTATACTACAGCTCAGATAGCTAGTGACAACCCCATCCCTCAAAATAACAAATGCTTCTTCAAACCTGAAATACTATTTGATATTGTGTAATGATTTTCTCTTCTGTTCCTTAGAGAGTGGGCATCGAGAATGCTACCCTGGTGAATGGGCCTGCCCTCTGTCAGGACAGTGTATTCCAATTGGCAAAGTCTGCGATGGGACTCCGGACTGCCCAGGCAGAGAAGATGAAACAAACATAACTGCAGGCAGACACTGCAGTGAGTAAATAGCACATGCAAAAGTGTATGGAAGGATCAGTCTTGCCATCTAGGTTCATCTCCGAGAACCTAGTATTGGAAAGAAGAAAAGGGAGCAAGACTTTGTTTAACTTGCATTCACAAAGTCTGGGACACCCTTTCTGATTTTTTGCAATGCTTCTTCCACATAAAAGTTGGCTCAATAATTTTAAGTATGATTTGTCTACAGAGATCAGTGGCAGTTCCCTAAGATGAATGCTTACCTGGAATCATCCAACACATAACTACTGGGGTGCGATTCCTAAGCTTGAATTGCACACTAATAGTTATGTGTTTGACAGGGCCTGTGAACATAGCTGTTAGTTGAGCTCATGGTGCAAAATGGCCCCATTTCCCAACTGATGTCTTTGCATTGTACACACATTAGCTTATAGTTAAGGTTCCCCATTTGTTCCCTGTTTGCTGAAACAGATATTGTGTGTGTGTGACAAAATACCTGTATGATTCAGTCTGCAGAACCAAGCTGCTAATACTTTGTCTTAAGGGCGATATTCAAAATGACTTTTGTTTTTGGCAGACATATCTCGCTGTGCAGCATTGAG
The DNA here is from genome assembly GCF_964188315.1 of Podarcis muralis. Lineage (NCBI taxonomy): Eukaryota > Metazoa > Chordata > Lepidosauria > Squamata > Lacertidae > Podarcis > Podarcis muralis. The sequence goes on along the minus strand of NC_135655.1, from coordinate 109,936,934 downwards.
CTGCCAGTACCGCTGTCACTCTTCCCCTTCTGGAGGAACATGCTATTGTCCTGCAGGATACATAATCAGCAGCAATGACAGCCGTACTTGCATTGGTAAGTGAAGAATGTTGAGATATTGATCGTCCATCTCTTAACTTCCTCCCCAAAATTGTCATGGATGTTAAGAACTTTCAGTCTTCTAAAGCTATTGTTACTATCCATTTTTTCTTTTGTTACGGTGACCCACGGGTTCAGATTTGCTTGATATTGTAACCCATTGATAGATTGCCTGATAGCAATCATTCATGCATTTTAACTGCAAGTTTGCCTGTTTTATAACCATTACTTGACACATCTCAGCAAAACTTTGCTTAGCACCCCTATTAATGTGGAAGCTGTTGAGATGTTTATAATGCTTTCCAAGTTATTCATAGTTTTGTTGATGGGAATGTAAGAACACCAGTGACCATCTGATTGCAGGATATTTCTTCATAATCTAGAGAAATGTTTTCCAGAAACATACAGGTACACAAACTGTGTCAGATGTCGCGAAGCATGAATGATTTAAATCATTTTATTCCCAATAAAGACCATTTTGACAAGTATCAATGGGGTGGTTGAGCTTGCATTTTGCCAAATAGTAGATCAATGCATTTCTGGTGGTGTGAATTTCTGTTGGACAGGGATACTGTGTCAGTACTGGAGCTGTGCCCCATATCTGAACAGGTATTCATGGGACTTTAATGTGGGGCTTCGAATGCAGCAGAAGAAAAATGGTAGCTTGCTTTCCAATGTATGGCACAGCCCATGCTTTTCTACTTGCTTTTTTCGCTTGTTGTGTTACTCTTGTCTTCAGTTATATATATATGGTGATGCCCCAGTGAATGCAGTGGGCTTTCTGCATGCGTGACAAGGCAGAGTATTTCAGTGTGTGATGCTTAAAGGTGTAAGTTAGAACAATAAGGTCGTGTAATCCTCTCCATTACCTTTTGACCTAGTTCTCTTAAGGTGCATATTGACAGTACCACTTCAGACTATAGATGACGGAAGGAGGGTTGCTCAGACAGCTGAATGTTCTTCCACCATTCAGAAAACTAGCTAGCAGAGAAGAAGGGGTTCAGTCCAGTCTTCTTCCTGTCAGCCTATTTTTCCTATGTGTGGATAATTTTGTTTGTTTGAAGGAGTATGCAAATTTGGGAGCCCCCCTATCTAAAGTGGTACAAGCCCATCCTCCCTGAGGACTAGACCTTTATCTGTTGGTTTGTTCTTCATTCTGCCTTACTCAGACTGCAAACGAAAAGCCATTCACCTGCAAAGTAATCCAATTTCAGTTGTCCTTACAGTTTTTGAGATGGAGGAGTTTAATCTTCTAATGCTGAAAGCCGAGTCCAAATTAGTGTCAATAATCTGATTCTTGCTTGCTCCTGTTATAAATGTTGTGAGATGAGAGAATAAGAGGCACGTCTGGCTTCAAGGTGATTTCTGAAATGTCAGAAGACAAAACTTAGGTGCTTTGCTTCATTGTTAAGATTGTAGTGCAGCTGAGAAACCCCTAATAAAAACACACAATTGTTTTTTTTTAAAAAATTGGTTAGACCTATCTAACTAAAGCATGATTTTGTGAAGTCTCTCGTAGCTACTGGCATTGCGGTCCCCATCATTTTAAGAAAGGTGGTTTTCACAAATCACAGAGCAAGTTAACTTTCTTGTTGTTTAGTCGTTTAGTCGTTTCCGACTCTTCATGACCCCATGGACCAGAGCACGCCAGGCATTCCTGTCTTCCACTGCCTCCCGCAGTTTGGTCAGACTCATGTTTGTAGCTTCGAGAACACTGCCCAACCATCTCGTCCTCTGTCGTCCCCTTCTCCTTGTGCCCTCAATCTTTCCCAACATCAGGGACTTTTCCAGGTAGTCTTCTCTTCTCATGAGGTGGCCAAAGTATTGGAGCCTCAGCTTCACGATCTGTCCTTCCAGTGAGCACTCAGGGCTAATTTCCTTAAGAATGGATGCTTTTGATCTTCTTGCAGTCCATGGGACTCTCAAGAGTCTCCTCCAGCACCATAATTCAAAAGCATCAATTCTTCGGCGATCAGCCTTCTTTATGGTCCAGCTCTCACTTCCATACATCACTACTGGGAAAACCATGGCTTTAACTAAACAGACCTTTGTTGGCAAGGTGATGTCTCTGCTTTTTAAGATGCTGTCTAGGTTTGCCATCGCCTTTCTCCCAAGGAGCAGGCGTCTTTTAATTTCGTGACTGCTGTCACCATCTGCAGTGATCATGGAGCCCAAGAAAGTAAAATCTCTCACTGCCTCCATTTCTTCCAAGTTAACTTACATCTGATTTAGAGTTGCTGTGAGTTTTTATTGTAAAATAAGTGGTTGGGATTGGTTTGAATAAGCATTTGAGCATATAAATTGATATATCTCTTTTTCATTTTGATCAGGGTAGACTGAGCACTGAGGAGTTGTGATTGGCAAAAGGACACCCAGTTTGTTTCATGGCTGGGCAGCAAAAGCCAGTGTTTGAACTTGAAACTTGCAACCAGGGTTCAAACCCAATGTCCTACCTGTTGCATTACATGCTGCCTCATATAGTTAGTGTGTCATCTTTATTAAATGGCAGCCCACATTTTAGCCAAGGCAGCGGTTTTCCAAAGATGGGCATCAGTCTGGGGTGAGTTTAAGGAGAATGGAAACTTAATGCAACCACATAGAGGAGCTGGTTGTTGTGGTTGCTGCTGCTGTGTCCTGTGGACCCTTACTCAAAATACTCTCAGAAGTTTTGGATATTTTTAGATCCTAAGTTCCTGGAAAACATGGAAGAGGCATGCGTTTATAACATCTGAATCTGATGGGCATCTTTCTGTTAGTAAGGAAGCATCTGCATGTGTGTAAGATAGGACTCCTGCAAATAGGCAGAAAGAAAGTGATGAATTCTGTGGACGGAATGTGCTTGGCAATGTTTGCAACCTTGTCTGTGTCACAGACTTCGACGACTGCAAGACGTGGGGCATTTGTGACCAAGTGTGCGAAGACCGCGTTGGCCACCATCGGTGTCACTGCGCAGAAGGTTACGTCTTGGAGCATCACCGCCACTGCCGAGCCAATACCTCATGTAAGCCAGTAGCTCTGGGAGCTGATCTTTCTCCCTTGAGCGATGCTTTGAAAGCTAACATTATCTTGTCATCTCACAGGTGCTTGAAAGGAAAGCCGATTATATGCTTGTGATAAATGGAATGCCCTTGAGTGTAATGCAAGGATGCTTAAAGTTTTGCAAGGCCTCCCAGCACTTTGCTGTCACTGCCCGCACCATTTATTTACCTATTAGCCAGTTGTTGCTGGAAGACCAGGCAGCAAGTCCCCTCAGTATCCTTCACCAAGTAATGAAAACAAAGACACCCGCCCCCCCCCCCCCGCCATTAAGGATTTCTAAGTGCCATTGATTTAGATGGGAGAGGTTTAAACAAGACCATAGCTCAGTGGCCAAACTTATGGTTTGCATGCAGAAGGTTCCACATTCCATTATTATATCTCCAGAAAGAAATTCCAGTCTGAGCTAGACGGACCAGTTGTCCGGCTCAGTATGTGGCAGCTTTCTTAAATGTGCATTTATCTCCACAACAGAAATCGGTGATGCTTAAAAGTGCTTTAAATTGGGCAGGTTTGCACACAATGCACATATTTTTAAAGTATGAAAGTCGTCAAAGAGAAATGAATAATTTTTGCCTAGCACTTTAAATATGTGTACTAGTTCGTCTTCTCCCAGAGAACGAGACCCAATTTACATGTTACACCAGTTATGTGGCTTCTTCCATAATGTGTAACCATATGGGCACTTCTGCGATATAGTTAGTTACCTGTATGAATTGGTGGTGGTGGGATTAGGTCTTGGTTGTATATTGACCTAAGAAACAATAGAAAATGAAAAATGTTCGGAATAGGGCTATGATACAAACTGCATGAATACCTGTTCATACAAGCAGATAACTGTATAGACCATTATCCAGATAATCTGGGAATCATGACTCTCTGTTTCATGTGTAAATTGGGTCTTAATATTGGGGTTGCCGTAGAGAACCAGATTCTAGAAAATGTATAGAATAGGTATGCCTGTAAGGTAATATTTTATAGCCTGGCGGTACACCCAGTTGTCACAGTTAACTGTTGGTCGTTACCCACCCTTTCTGTAGTTTTCTAGCTAATGCCCAACTGCACAAGAAATGGCACATTAATGCCTTCTGTTCTTTCAGCTGGAGTTGCCTCAGTTATTTTTTCTAATGGCCGTGATTTGCTGGTTGGAGATGTTCATGGACGCAGTTTTCAGACTCTAGTCCGATCCCGGAACCGTGGAGTCGCCGTCGGTGTGGACTTTCATTTTCAGCTGCGTAGAGTATTTTGGACAGATACAGTGCAAGATAAGGTAGGTTGAAATGTCGAGCAAAATGGCATTTTGGGAGCAGAGGGATCCAAGAGCAGGATGTGTTGATAACTTTTCATTTCTCGGAACAGATGCAGGGCCCTCCTTTGTTTCCCAACAAAAACGAACTTTGAGATGGTTTTATGATAATGACCGCACTTGCGAGCTATGCTCTTACATGTGATTTATCAAACAAAGCACACTATTATGCTATGGTACTATCTTGAGCAATTCTTAATATGATTGGAAATGGAGTCCAAAAACCTAATTAAGAGAAATAGTAGACATTCTTTCAAAACTGAGTGTATTTTTTCCTTTGCAATTTCTTGAAACTTGATCATTTAAAATGTGAAAGTACTGTGTTCTCTGAGGAGATAAAAATCAAATATTCCTCAAGTATATTACAGATAATTGAGCTCTAGGTAAGAAATATTGACAGTGTGTTGTGCTATGGGCCAATATTTTATTCCATTGCTTTTATGCATTGCTTATATTAAGTTCATATAATCCAAAAGGTGTATTCAGCTTCAAATCCAAATGGTTCAAGATTAATTACTTTAAAAAGATTGGGAATATGAGTTAAGAAGAACAAGTTGCTTTTTCTCTTGCCTTGCAAATGCCCTTAAAAATATTCTTCTGTCCAGTTACTAGCCCCCCCCCCAAACCCCTATATTTGGGAGCAGGAAGGATTTGTCTCTCCCTTCTTCTGTAGCCCGTTCTCTGCGTCCCCTAGATCAAGGGCTCCCAATCTGTGGTCCACAAACTTCACTCATATGGTCCATGACATGTCTGTGCATTTGTGGTTGAAGATGGAAGATGCACATCCATCACATTCAGTCTTCATATTGATTTTTAATTGTATTTTTCTTTTGTTTTTTATATCGTGTTGTATTTTATTCTGTTCTTGTATTGAATTCTATGGAATTCAAATTGCTTTATAATAAAATACAGTATATAAGAAATAAAAGAAACATACAGTGAAATACAGTGAAAACCACACAGCATCTAATATAGCACGTTACAATTGCTACAACAGGCAGAAAAATAATTCAAGGGAACTGCCAGGACTCAACAAATTTCAAGTGGTCAGTGCAGACAAAAGTATGATTGCTGATGCTAGACCTGTATTCAGAGGGGGCTCTAAATGTCCAAAGACCTCACCATTGTAATTCAAACTTTACTTTCAGGTTTTTTCAGTTGGTATTGATGGCTCAGAAATCCATGAAGTTTTAAATGTTTCAGTCGACACACCTGAAAACCTAGCTGTGGACTGGATTAACAACAAGCTCTATATAGTAGAAACCAGTGTCAACAGAATTGATATGGTAAATTTGGATGGAACTAATCGAGTAACTCTTATTGCTGAAAGCTTGGGAAACCCTAGAGGAATAGCTGTCGATCCTACTGTTGGGTAAGTTAAAATGCTGAATTAAACAGAATCCCTTCTGTTTGTAAACTGTAAACTTTAAAGCAGTTAAAGTTTTTGAAATATCATGGACTCTGGAATAAATAGGAACGGATGATGGTATAGAGCTTTCAGCTCTGTGTTCTCTTCCTCTTGCAGAATTGCATTATTTTGCTTTACATTCCTTTGTTCACTGCTGTGACAACTGCAGCAGTACAAGAGTCGTGATAGCAACATTTTGCTGAATCCAAGAGAAGAGGAAGAAATATGGTGCAACTCACTGTGTTTATGTCTGTGGCAGGAGATGGCAGGCACCTTCTTAGTACAGTGGTACCTCTGGTTACGTACTTAATTCATTCCGGAGGTCCGTTCTTAACCTGAAACTGTTCTTAACCTGAGACACCACTTTAGCTAATGGGGCCTCCCACTGCTGCCACGCCGCCGGAGCACGATTTCTGTTCTCATCCCGAAGCAAAGTTCTTAACCCGAGGTACTATTTTTGGGTTAGCGGAGTAACCTGAAGCGCCTGTAACCCAAGGTACCACTGTACTTGCTGCAGAATCAGTGCCTGGGAAAGATGGGTGTGAACATAAAAATGGAGATAGTGATAATTAGTTATCTCTCACATCAACATGCAGACCATGCACTCAAAGAACATGGCTTCCCTGAAAGAATCGTGGGGACCATAGTTTACCCTTCACAGAGATACAATTCCCACCGCTCATGAAGAAACTAGGGTTCCCAGGATTCTTTGGAGGAAGCCATGAACTTCAAAGGTATGGTATGTATGTGACCTTACTTAGAAATGTCTTCTTACAAAGAGATTTAGTATAACTATACATATGTTGATTAGAAAGACAACTTAGTTGATACCTAGCTTGCTCAGGTTTAGAAGATCTATCCATCTGACAGACACATCCTTAAAGTTCTGTTGCTTTAGGCGATCTACATTAATCAACTGGTTGTAAGTAGATTGGGGCCTTGGTCTCTGGTTGCTGTAGTTAGGCCACTGTATACACTAAATCAGCTTGCATAAGATGCTGGGAATCGTCTTCTCATTGCAGTGGTTCTGCATGGGACAGAGGGCATTACTGGGGAGCTCCTCCATGCAGTTTGAGGGACTGATGTAGTAAGAATTTGCATTTCTTGGTGGCTGGTGTAACACATACACTGACCCTAGTTCCTCATGTGTCCTGTCCTGGCCAGTGAGCAGAACGGCTGGTCTGGTGCCACAAGACTATTTTTAGTATTTCTGTGAAGACTGAGAGGCACTCAGTGGATTTTTCTTTTCTTCTTCCCTTTTATAGTTATTTATTTTTCTCAGACTGGGATAGTCTCTCTGGTGACCCGAAAGTGGAAAGAGCCTTCATGGATGGAACAAACCGCCTAGACTTGGTTAAAACAAAATTAGGCTGGCCTGCTGGGATAACTTTGGATATTGTATCGAAGAGACTTTACTGGGTGGATAGCCGGTTTGATTACATTGAAACTGTAACTTACGATGGACTGCAGAGGTGGGAAGAAGTTTTAATCAATATTTTTGGTTGTTAATTTATTTGTACTATCGCTTGTTCCAATGATAATATTTATAACAGTTCATGAGAGTTGTGTGTTATGGATTTCCATTAAATCCACACAGGATTATAAAGCAGATGGGTAAATATTTGAAACTATATTATGAAACATCTGGGTTTTTTTTAGATATTCACCACTGTCCCTGGATCTGTGAGCAGTAAAAGGCCAGGGGTAGCTAACCTCAGATGTTCTTTGGCTGCAACTCCCATAATTCCTTACCATTAGCCATACTAACTTGGTCTGATGAGAGCTGTGGTCAACCAACATCTGAAGGACTCTGCTGGCAACTCCTGGGCTAAATTATTAACAGAAAAGTGGTAGGCTCTCCCTGTTGCATGGATTGATAGGAGAGAATAAGGATAAGAATATTGTGTTGATCCTTAGTATTTCTAGGAGTGCAGAAGGTTATTTCATCGCCCGTGTTGATTTGCATATTCTTGGGTAGGGGAAGGGAATGGTTTGGGGGCTTCAAATGTTGATCCTAAGATGATTGGTAGGGGAGGGGCAGGGTATCCCTCATGGAAACATCAATCCCGAAATACTGTACACAACTCTGCACAACTCTGGATGCCAGGGAGTTGGCACCCACACAGCGCCTTCCGTCTCATTTGCTCCTTTTGTTTACAGCAGAGAACTTAATTTTAAAGTCCTATCTTTGTTTTTCCTTGTAATCTGGACTTTTCAAGGTCATTTGTGAACCAAGAACGCAAATAGAATACTCTCCCCCACCTTTAAGATAAAAAAGCCTGTTACTTATTGCTGCCTGGAGCTTCAGATGTAACATTCCTTCCAGAGAGGAACAGTTGCTAGTTTATTAATATAAAAGTAAATGAGATGCTTCGGTATAAGCAGCATACTTAAGATAACATTAAAAAATGTACTTTTAAGCAAGAGTTTCGATTCGTTTGGATATAGTACAGCAGCAGTTCTTCTGACACATACAGCTAAAGCACACACCCAAATGCACATTTAAAGCACACAGCCCCCCCCCCCGAATTATGGGAACTATAGTTTGGTAAGGATGCTGGGAGATTCAGCTCTGTGAGGGAAAAACTGCACTCTCCAGGATCCTCTGGGGGAAGTCACATACTTCAAATGTATGGCAGATGTGCTTTAAATGTTTGGTGTGAATCTGCCAATAGCCTTGCTTCATAATTAATGCCACAATCAATTCCAAAGTCCATTAAGGCTGTCAATAGCTACTAGTCCTGATGGTTGTGCTCACTGTCATCAGATGTCAAGGAAATTAACTAACTACAGTATCTGACTTTTAGAAGCCACATGAAGGCAGGCCTGTATTGGGAAATTTTTTATGTCTGATGTTTTACAATTTTTAAAAATATGTGCTGTAAGCCGCCCAGAGTGGCTGGGGAAACCCAGCCAGATGGGTGGGGTATAAATAATAAAATTATTATTATTATGAACAGTTGCTGAGAATTGTAGACATGCAATTGTGTGCAGGTTCTGCTTGTGTGTTCCACATAGTCCTCTTTTTCGACACTGTGAGAACAGGATGCCTTTAATCTGATCCAGTAAAGCAGTTAAATTGGTTTTATTGGTTTGAGCCCTTTAATTTCTTCCTTATTTTATTTTAAAAGCTCATCAAGATGACCACCCCCTTATAACCCTTCCTTGATGTCCTGTTCAGTCTTTTCAATTTTACATCATCCCAATAGTTTTCTCCTCTGTGATTTTTCTTCTTTGACCCTCAGTGCGCATATTTGTTTATGATTCCGCAAGTCAGTTGCAAAATCCCTTGTGAAGCCACCTTAACCAGAGATGGAATGTAATATTGATCTTGCCTGACTATAAGTCTTCATTTTCAGATTTTGTTAATGAAAAATAATTCTTTCTGGCTCACAAACAGGAGAACAATAGCTCACGGAGGCTCCTTGATTCCTCATCCTTATGGAATAAGCCTTTTTGAACACAATGTGTATTTTACTGACTGGACAAAGATGGCGGTGATGAAAGCTAATAAATTTGAGGATTCTAACCCACAAGTTATTTATCAGTCTTCCTTGCGTCCGTACGGAGTGACAGTCTATCATGCTCTCAGGCAGCCCTATGGTAAGTCAAATGAGGGAGCCAAAGGGAAGTAGCCTCTTTAAAATGGCTGGAGGTGCGATTGGATGCCGTGGATGTGGCTATTAGTTGTGATAAATGTGTTGCATGAATGCTTGGTATGGGTGATGTTCATTCAGTGCCTTATTCCCTTGAAGCTTTCAAAGAATAAAATACAACCAAACAGATGTAAGGCATGTCTGGCTAAACTGCAGCCTAACCATCGACCATGCCATCTGTGACGGATAGGATAAGGCGTGTCTCTCTAAACTGCAGCCTTATCATCGACCATGCCATCTTTGATGGATAGGACTTGGAGGCCCTTGGGCTCCCCATCTCCGACGTAATGGAATCTTTGCACTTGTAAGGGAAGAAGGAGCCCAATGGATATTACAACAGCATGCAGGGCAAGGGATACTTTGTGCATCCAGCAGTTTGGGCTGCATGTGAGCTGTTCTCCTGGTTGGTTTGGTCGCATCCTTGATGTCGAAGGGAGCAGTACTGTCAGCTCTGACATCACTGCACACTTGAGGGACTGTGGTGGTAGATCTCCAGGAGACTTAATTTCAGGCATCCTGTCAGCTCTCACATCACAGCATAACAAAATAAAAAAATTCCTTCCAGTAGCACCTTAGAGACCAACTAAGTTTGTTATTGGTATGAGCTTTCGTGTGCATGCACACTTCTTCAGATAGTGTGCATGCACACGAAAGCTCATACCAATAACAAACTTAGTTGGTCTCTAAGGTGCTCCTGGAAGGATTTTTTTTTATTTTGTTTCGACTACCTACCTGTAACATCACAGCATACTTCTTTACGGGTTGGCAGCTGGGATATTAATTATAAGCACCCTGTCCTATCTTCCAAGTGATAAGTGTTGTTAAAGCTGGCAGTGCTGATAATCTTTTGGGAAGGTCTGTGTATGGGATATCCCTTTACAAGAGGATTTCTAGGCCTCAGCCAGCCTCTGAAGTCTATATTGGCATAGAGAGAGAGAGAGAGAGAGTGTGTGTGTGTATATGTGTATATATATGTGTATGTTATATATTTCTCCGATGAAAATAAGGACATCCTATTCCATAATAATAATCTGATTATTTATAGTCTGCCCATCTGACTGGGCGGCTTCCAACATATATAAAAACATAATAAAATATTAAACAATAAAAACTTCCCTATACAGGGCTGGTTTCAGATGTCTTCTAAAGGTTGTGTAAGTTACTTATCTCTATACCCTCCAACATTTCTCCAATGAAAATAGGGACATCCTAAGGAAAAGCGGGACATTCCAGGATCAAATCAGAAACTGGGGCAGATTCTGTAAATCTGGGACTGTCCCTGGAAAATAGGGACACTTGGAGGGTCTGGTGTGTGTGTGTGTGTAATTTTCTCTTCTTTATTAAGCATACTGTTCTAAGTACTCTTACAGGGGAGAGCGGCATTTTCTTATTAGCTGGAATGAATGAATGAATGTGTTTCAGATGAATTAGGTGTGAGACAGCCTCTGATCCAAGAAGTTACGCAATTCAAGTCCCATTGTTTTCAATAGGAGAGAGGAATGCTTTTTGCTTTCCCTTTTAAATCAATGGGACTTAAATGTACTTGATATGTAGAAAGAAAAACTCAACACGAGTAGAGGAAAGCTGATATTTTGTCCCTCATGTTGTGCATGCACTTAGGTAAAAAGTACCAATGAAATTAAAAACATCATGAAAACCTAACATTTGATTTAGTTTGGTAAGGCTGTAACCGTATTATTTTTTTCCAGTAAGAAACCCTTGTGGTAGCAATAATGGAGGGTGTGAGCAGATCTGTGTCCTCAGTCACAAAACAGATAATGATGGTCTTGGCTATCGTTGCAAATGCATGTTGGGCTTTGACTTGCATGCTGACGGACGACGTTGCATTGGTAAGGACTCATGCTGACTCTCTTTAAGTAATGCTTCTATGGATGGCTGTATTGCTAGCTGGCTTTTCAGTTTCAGTGTGTGCAATCCTCACAGCTGCTGTGCACCATTATGTAGCAGAGTGCATGTGGGACTACTCGCATCTCCCCATAGGGGTGTTGTGCGTGTTTCCTAAGCTTGCCCAAAGTATTCCACGTGGTGGGAACTGTTGTGTTTCAAAGGTAGTCCCATATCTGCAGCCCATCCCAGTTCCTTGGCTTGCATCCACTGCATATACTTCTCATTTCAGAAATGATTTGGGCGTGTGATTGGGTTCTGTTGTGATCAAGAACAGGCAAAGTTCCATTGCTGGGTTTAGCCCTTATTTTATTTATTTATCACATTTATATTCCACCTTTCTTCCATCACAAATCTCACAATATAGGTTTTTTAGACAGTGTCTGATGGAGGCATTGGCCTGATGAAGGCCTGCTTAGTTTCAGCAAGTTGACAACATCATATGCCTTTAGATTGGGTACTTGTTTAAGTTTATATACATGCTTTGTTGTAATTTTCTGTACTCCACTTTTCATTTTTAATTGAGTTCGTCTTTTCTGGTAGATGTTCTTGCATGAATATTTTCTCCTAATCTCAGTTATGTTTTTAAAAGCATTAACTTCAACTAACTATTATTTTAGGATCATTGGAGCCTTGAAGCAAGGAAGCTGATTTTTTTTGTGTTCTTTCTCCTTACAGCTGTGCAGCAGTTTCTGCTCTTCTCATCCCAACTAGCTGTTCGTGGAATCCCATTCAATCTTTCCACCCAGGAAGATGTGATCATCCCTGTGACAGGAACCCCTTCCTATTTTGTTGGGATTGACTTCTATGCCCAGGAGGATACCATCTTCTATTCTGATACCATTAAGGACATAATTTATAAACAAAAAACAGATGGGACAGGTAAGATGCAAATCTCTCTTGTTTTGATTTCCTCCTCTGCCTATCTTAGCATCTTGAACTGAGCAGGAAAAAATGGGTAATAATTGCTTTTGATCCCATTGATTCAGACTACAAAGCAAAACTGCTGTTTTGAAAGAGCAAAAATAGCTCATCTCTATAGAGTGTCTTATATAGAATAAAACTACTGGCCCATATAGCTCCATACTGTCTGCATTGATTGGGAGCTGCTTTTCAAGGCTCTTAGGCAGGGGTCAGTAAACTTTTTTGGCAGGGGGCCGATCCACTGTGGACCTTGTGGGAGGCCGGAATATGTTTTGAAAAATAATGAACGAATTCCTATGCCCCACAAATAACCCAGAGATGCATTTTAAATAAAAGCACACATTCTACTCTTGTAAAAACACGCTGATTCTTGGACCGTCCGTGGGCCGGATTTAGAAGACGATTGGGCTCTTAGGCATGGGTAGGCAAACTAAGGCCCAGGGGCCGGATCTGGCCCATTCGCCTTCTAAATCTAAAATATAGGCCTGAGATGTTTCCCAACTATGGTTCCTCAGTTCCTTTTAACAGGAAATTGAACCTGGGATCTTTTGCATATAGAGAAAGTTTTCCACCATTGAGCTATAGATAGGGATTCCATAGAATTCCTATGGAAATGGGAGTGGAAGTTGCCGTAATTTGCATGTTCAACCTATATCAGGAATGGAGCAGTATTCACTATCATTATTATTATTCTCAAATGCTATGCTGTAGTCTGCATTGGTTTTGATGTTGCCCTTCTGCTGGAATTAATTAATTAGGTTAGTTCTGGCTGTAGCAAATAGGTTTTATAGCATAGGTTTTAGTGGAAATCAAACTGTAGCGGAACGGAAGCAGTGTTGATTGCAATGAACACAGGATGAGATAGAAATCTACTGCTTACTTCCCCATCCACTGGCCACTCACTTTGGGGATTGCAGAGGGGAAGTGGTTAAACAAATAGTTAACTATTTATCATATAACGCTTAAATAGAAAGTTCCCCATTCCCCTTTTGATAAATGATATGTACATTTTATATGAACACCAGGCAGGGAAATCCTTGTAGCCAACAGAGTGGAAGGAGTTGAAGACTTGGCTTTTGATTGGATCTCCAAGAATATCTACTGGACGGACCCTCCATATAGGAGCATTAGTGTCATGAGATTGGCTGATAAATCGAGAAGAGCTATAGTTCAGAATCTGAATAACCCTCGTTCAATAGTGGTTCATCCTGTTATTGGGTAAGTCTCAGCACTCAGCTGCGTGTTCAGAAATAAAGCAAGGTAAAGCCCTTCTGAGATGCTGCTGTGTTAGAATGCAGGCAGTGCATCATGTGCTAGAATGCTCCTCTGCGTCAATAGTCTCCTGTCTGGAAATGGTATAGAAACGATTTTTACTGTAACCTGTTTTTCCACATGCAGGATTGCTATTAAAAATGTGGGTATTCAACCATGCCGTTCCACCACTTCCATTCTGAAGTGATACCAGGTCCGGGAGGGCTGTACCACATGATATTTCAGAAACTGTAGATTGACTCCAACTTTTTTTTTTAACTTCTGTTTGTGTGTGTTTTAAGGGCCATGTGGTTTTGTATTTCAAAAATACTTCTTGCTGTTTTCAGTCCAGGAGCCTCCTTTTCCCATCTCAGATATCTTCCCCTTGTTCAGGCATCCCTCCCCCTCCTCCTTGTTGTCCTGGCACCAGTTACAACATCCAGAGCAAAACTCAAGGTGGTACAAAATCAACACAAAAGGGGTATTCAGCAGAATTATCTATTAAAAAACCAAGAAGCGTTTGTTCTGTGCTCTTTCTTTGGATTGGAACAGAACTCACTGCAGCGTAAGAGTTCCTGTTATCTCCACGGTGTTATCTGTATAAATAACTCTCTTGGAGGAGTGTTAGAGCATGTCTTTCACTTACCTAGTCTCTGATACTCCGTTCTGAGGGCCAAATCCCAGCCTGATGTTTTTGCTCTGTAGAGGAAAAAGAAGTTATTTCAGAATGCAAAGTCCATGCGGAGCTTATTACCATGGTTATGCGTACTGCCTCTGATGACTGGGGCTCCCTCTCCTGGCACTTGGTTACGCAGCTGGAGTCAGTTCCCATTATCTCTGGGCGAGAGGCTAATTTAAACCTATGAATGCCTTGTAACTTTGATTATACTATGGAAAAACCTCCCTCCTATCTATTTCCTTATTTCCATATTGTTAACTGTTGACAGATCTGTAACAAGAAGCCATAATGTTTTTATTAATTGCTGTTTATCCATAATGGATGGGGAGGGAATGCTCCAGTTCTTAGCAATATGGCTGGCACTTGCTTCTCTATTGAGTTAAACTTTTGTTTTGGTGAAAACTGGTCACTGCTACTACTATTACTATTATTATTTAGGGTCAAGTTATCCCTAGGTAATTTTTCATGGATTTTCCCTTGCAGCACACTGTACTTCCCTCCCAAAATACTCCGCAGGGTCACAGTGCCCTTTGGAACATCATGGGAAATGGCACTGTGGGGGGTATACGGGGAAAGAGGAATAGATGAAAATTGCTTGCCAATTCCTTCCTCCAGTGTAGTGCCCCGTGAAATCCACTCAAGGGAAATCTGAATCCAATCCATTATTATCCTTTTGTTGAGTGAGTGAGTGAGTGAGTGAGTGAGTGTTGAGTTCGGTTCAGTTTGTTTTTAAATTTGTTTCCTCTATAAGCGATAGCAAGAACAAGTGTCAGAACATAGTTAAGTACTATGTCTAAAAGACCGTTTTTAGTTTGGGGGTTGGGTTTTTATTGCACTGCAGGTGACAGGCCGGGGAGAAATATCAACATTTTGATGCCTATTTGTAGTTTCAGTGCATTTTTATTATTATTTCCAGATACATATTTTGGACGGACTGGTTCCGGCCTGCTAAGATCATGAGAGCATGGAGTGATGGATCGCATGCCTTACCAATTGTGAACACAACACTTGGCTGGCCTAACGGCTTAGCTATTGATTGGAGGTAAGAAATCAAATCAAAACAAGGATTTTTAAAAGCAGATATTATGCAACCAGCGGACATTGCAGAAATAATCTTTACACGACAGCAAATGCAGCATCAAAACGACCATTTCTTCCAGAATGCCAATAGTCACGTCATTTTCTTGCAAACTACAGATGCTTTTAGTTTGTCACCAAAAGTTGAAATACTTTAGATGGCAGGGAAGTAAGTTATGAAATGCCATTCCGAACAACAGATTTAAGTTTTCAATTACGGCTGGGCTGAAAGGGTGGGAGAGGG